>NC_088407.1:18955941-19296092 GCF_034236695.1 Oncorhynchus nerka
AAAACTAACTTGGCTACTATGGTTGACAAAAACACTGTAAATGGGAATACATCCTTGACTGACAATATCTGAGTTTGCATGAAATCCAGACCTGTTTTGTGCTGGTATTCTACTCCTTGTAGTTTGTGTCATATGCCAAACTTGTCATGGCAAGGAGCAGCGGAGTGGCATGTTAGCACAAACATACTGGTACCTGTTGTGTAGCTGTTTTAAAAATGTATTCTCTTATTTTCAATGACGGCCTAGGAACTGCCTTGTTCAGGGGCAGAACAACAGATTTTTACCTTGTCAGCTCAGGGATTCAATCTTGCAACATGTCAGTTACTAGTCCAACACTCTAACCACTAGGGTACCTGCCATCCTGTTAGTGATAAGAGGGGGAATCCATTGTGAGGAATATTTTAACCCTGGGCTTGTTTATTTGCATTCTGTCTCGTAGGCTAATTTTACATTTTATATACATTTTTATGTCGCCCTTAGCCAATAATGCTTGTGTACTCTTAAAGGGACAAACACCTATTTAACATGAACATAACAGTAACCAGTAGAAAACTTAGTTTAAAATTAATGATGTAGGCTTCATGTGTAAACAAAACCTAAAAAAAACTACTACTAACACATTTAACATGATTGATGTTAGCCTACTCACTGCAGGGGACAGAGACATTGTTTTCACAGAATATTAGGTTACAGTACTCACAGTGTCTTCATCATACTTCCCTCCATGGTGTCTCCCCATATCCAGAATGTATGGCTAATATTATTTACAAACCAGATAATCAAGCAAATAATCTAGACCATCAAAAGACATATTGTCGAGAGTATACTAGCAAACTGGAAAGTTAGCCAAGGTAAGCAGCAGCAATTTAGTTCAGTCTTCTCCCAGAAGGGCACGGCTGTATTTTATTATGGGTGTTTGTGGGAGTTACTCAATCTCATATTTCCTGACCACCTTTGATATATACAGTACCGTAAGTTTGGATTGAGTAGGTATATCCAAACCTTAAAAATATCATTTGTTCTGTCAAACAGGAGTTACCTTGCCAGGTAGATCAGTATCCAGTTTCTGTTCTCCTT
Organism: Oncorhynchus nerka; assembly: GCF_034236695.1. NCBI lineage: Eukaryota > Metazoa > Chordata > Actinopteri > Salmoniformes > Salmonidae > Oncorhynchus > Oncorhynchus nerka. The sequence goes on from NC_088407.1 coordinate 18,957,019, forward strand.
GCTGGTCCTATACAGCCAGCCTTTGAGAAGCTTTGCCTTCACACAGCCAAACCGGAAAACAGCCTACCCAAATGCTCTGAGGTGTTCGCATGGTCTTAGCACACACCAGAGCCTTGTTTTGCATCTCAGTGCAATGATAAAACAGGGGGACGATGACAAAAAAAGCAATTTCAGAATGTGCGCGGGTCATGTCCTCCCCGTCCCCTGTGAAGGTTGCGCTCCTGCAGTGCACTCCTTTTGACCAGAACCCTGTGCTCTATATGAGGAATAGGACACATACTGGATGTTAATGTGGCAGGACAAAGATCATCTTTACTCACATCAGTGTAGAGGCTTACTTGTACCTGTGTCCCTGGTGTGGATGATAGTAAAGGTGGATGATGAAACCATATTCTGCCTCCAAAATGACTCTCTATTCCCTATATAGTACACTAATTTTGACCAGAGCCCGGGGAATTAGGGTTAAATGATCACATGATACAGCTCTCAGTAGGTTAGCAAATATATTTTAATATATAATATAATATTTATATTCATTTTAGCACAATGATAAAATGGCATCACTTCAGTTTAATGTCATTTAAATCAGAACAAAAGCCACATCTATAGGTATGTACTCATTTAAATACATATGCTAATACCTTGTCTTTTATTTATTTATTTATTTGCTGTCGTTGGAAAATAAATCATTTGAATTTTCTTTTGGTCCTGTAAAAGAAGCATCCTAATCCAATCTAACAGCATAAAGCCTCTACGGCATCCAGTGGGCGATATGATAACAATAAAAGTGTTGTAGTGGTTGTGATAGTTTTCCAGGCTGACTACATTGCAGACGCATGCCAGATCGCACAATGCATGGATAGGTGTTTAACATTTAAACTAACCCCATCAAATGATGTAGCAATCTGATGCCCAACTTCACAGTCCATCACGTGGCACGCAACCATTGGTAAATGCAGTGCAACGTCTGCAATGTGGTCAGCCTGGAACATGACCAATCTTTTATCACATGGTTAGAACAGAGTTTTTCAAGACGAGCAACACAGGAGATGCTATACGGACACGCCTGACGCCCAAATTGATTACGTATGTTGCAAATTGAGAGTCAAGTGGAGATGAACAGATTTGGTTAAGTCAGTTCATTTAGCCAGTCGTCCTGATGAGCCCTTCCCAGCTAGCTTACCGTATAGCCTCTCCCAAGCCATATCTCTCATTCAGATTGATGCAACATCCTGTCATGTGGGTAAGAATGAAACCGTTTCATTGGCTAATCAGAGAACCTGACCTTTGACCTGCATTTACCAAATGGTTTGTTACCACAGATATGTTGTGGTTGAGATATGATTCGATATGATGCAAGATACAGCATGATGACTGATGCTTTTGGACTTTGGACACCTATTATATTGTGGCTCAATAAAGTCTGTCTCAGTCTGTGATATCCTATTGAAACAGGATCATAAACAGAACACTTTCCAAGCACATTTAAAACAGCCAGATAACATGCAGTGATCCATAAGGAAAACCTTATCTTACTTGTATTCACTTCGGATACCTCCTGCCTGCTTTATACTACACTGCCTGAGTTCCCCCGGAAATCTAAAGTTCCTACATGGTCAAATCAAACAGTTAGATGCCTCTATCTAGGCTACGTCCCAATTATCTATCTCTCCTCCTGTGTGGACTTGTTCACCTCCCTATGCTGATTTAAAGAAAATAAGTGCCCCATTTCTCCACCAATACAGTGTTTTTAGATATGTGGGAAGAAGTGAACAAGTGTACACTTCAGGAGGAAGGAGATATTATTGGGACGCAGACCCTAGTCTATCCAACCCAAGCACAGGAATGTTGTGACTCATGACCTTACGATGACCTCTACTCACGTTGACGGACAACACCACACCACTGCAGTTCCAATTATTACATTTTAAAAGATGAACGGAAACATTTTAGTAAGTAAAGGTGATTTTTAAAACCAAATGTGATCAATATGCATGTTCCTACCCTTAAAACGGCTGAAAAACTCATATTTATGTTAAAACGTTTAGTAAACTGCCGCCATCTTAATGACGTCATCAGTCGAGTGGTTCCTCTGACAGGCAGCCCAGATTGCAATACATGTTAGTAACCTCATTGTTTTCATTTTGATAACAATAAAAAAAAAAATGAAAATAAGTGCATTTCTTTTAAGGATATCCTGTTGGAGACGAGCCAGGTAACATGATAAATTGAACAACAACAAAAATGTACTGTGCAAAGGGGGTTATCATCGCTAGCGAGCTAGTCCAAAACCACGCCAAGCTCAGTTGATATTCATGGATATTTTGCTAGCTAGTGATGTTAGCAGATCAGCTTGCTACAGTGCAGGACTTTACTATGGATTTTGGATTTCACTATGGACATTGGCAACATTATTATTAGGTAACTTACTGCAATTGATTTAATAGGAGTGGACACTGTTAACAACCCTACTGTCTGAAGCTAACTCTTTCAGAAAAGACACCTAGTTAGCTAGCTAGCTTGCATTGACTGAATATTCATTTTTCTAGCCAGATGTTTCTAGCCCAGCTATCTAGCTAGCCTCTCATATGTTTGGCACATCTGAAGTCCCTCACCACAAATCATATTGATTACCGATTTATGGTTGTTATACACAATGTTTTTCCTTCTCAAAATGGTCGTTTTTTCAAATTTATTTTATTCACTTCTTGATCAGAGTCTTGATCAGTGCCATACATTTAGAGAGTTTGGCCAACTTTTAGAATGGATAGCACATCCAAGCATTCTAATTATCCATTCATGACAAATGTTTGGATTGTAATTGTAATCCTAGATGTTCAGTTATAGCATTGGTGAAATGTAGACAATTCAATGACCTGCTATTTGTCAACATTGCCCACATAATAATGGGGAGCTAATATGGCTGGTGATTTGTCAACATTTCTAAATATACGTCTCTGACAACGACACGAGGGGAGTTCAACAAGGATTTAATTTTCCGCGAACATATTATTCTATCTAGTAACAATTTCAGATGAATGATTCAAATGAACATTCCAGTGTTACAGTGAAGCCATAAAATCTTTTGAAGGGATTACTGTGGAAGTTTAGCAACAATATTCAAACAGAAAAATATTTTTACTACATGTATTAGAACGTCTACATCACCACATGATTATTTGAAGTGGAAGTTTAAACCTGCAACAGACTTCATTATGCTATTATGTTTCCCGCACACTACCTGTTGGTTGTTAGCTAGTTAATAGCTGTTAGCAAGCTAATGTTAGTGAATATTTGCAGCTAACACAAACCAAAATGGAATGTGTTAGCTTCTGTTAGCTAACAATCGCAAACGGTCCACCTTGTTGAACTCACCTCTCAATTAGCACCTCAAAAAACGATACACACAAATGCCGCTAGCTAGTCTCTAATGCAAAAGCACACACTTTTAAAATGGCTTCTTACAGCCACCAAAAACTTTCGTCTTCAACTTCTGTCTAAAATATAGAGGTTCCGTCCCAATATTCACACTAACATACTCCACATACATTGGTAATTGCAAAATCAAACATGTTTGTCATTGCTGTTTCTCCTTAAAAAATCTTTCAGACATTCAACATCCTCAACTTCACTAACTTCTTTCTGACAACACAGAACTCCACACAAACATCCCCAACACAACCTGCCTAGCCTATTGTATGGCATCATGTGCAAGTTCTGAACATTCAACACCTTAGAAGTTCTTTATTTCAGTAGCTAATGGCAGATAGTTCCTTCCATAGTATTCTTTGGAAACAGAAACTGTCATCCATGTTTCGGGTTGGTTTTATGCTAAGGAACCAACTAACCTTAAATTGTAAAATATTGAATTAATCCTAAAACCTTTGTAATCTATAGTTCACCAGCCACTTCAAATCCAACTCAGACCCTGGATTCAATCTATTGCAGATAAAGGAAAACCACAATGTGGGGTCGCGCACATTGTTAACATGCTCGAAAGTGTAAAACCGTTAACCTGTAAAAAAACATTTAAACCGATAAACCCAGTAAGTTGTTCCTCTCGCAGACCTTATTGCCATTGGATATTGAGACGAAACCACACCTGTTCTTAGAAAAACAACCCAAACACTTAGAATAAACCCATAGTACGTTTTTCCCAGTTATCTGTGATTGATTGAATTTAGAGTTTTCATCTAGTAGTTCACTGCACTGACCCCAAATCCACCCTCCTCTGTCTCTACCTCTCTATCCATGTGGTCACAACTGCAGATCAACACTTTATTCTACAACAAAAAAATGAAAATAAAGGAACAAACGTCTAAGTGAGAATAGGTATTTAGAGTTCTTTTGATTTTCGCTTTCCTATTCAGTGGCCTGCCTATTGATCATTACATTTCACGACACAACAAAGAAAAGCATTTCTATCAAAACCAATGACAATAATCCGATCCCAACGAAGCCACAACAATGATGTGAAGGGATTATCACAATGGATCTTCTGTTGTAATTTAGCAACTGTCTGGATAGTCTTGGTTGTATTTTGGGTGTGTAGTCCACCCCCCCAAAAAGGGAAGATGTTTTTATTGTCACATACACCCGATAAGTGCAGTGAAATGTGCTGTTTAACAGGGTCAGTCAACCATAGTAGTTTGATGCCCCTGGAGCAAATTAGGGTTAAGTGCCTTGCTCAAGGGCACATCGACAGGTTTTTCAACCTTTCGGTTACTGGCCCAATGCTCTATCCACTAGCCTACCTGCTACCCTTAAATACATTAAATGATACAAATAAATGTCGAATAAAATACTGGAATATAATCTGTTTGTTGTTTTTTAAGAAAAGGTGGTCATATCTCCTAATTATTAAAAGCAATGCAACCCCTAAATCCATATATAAAGATTAAAACATGGATAGAGAGCTAAATTGAAGTGTGGTCTCTGGAATATAAATTCTTACTCAACATCAGCTAAGTGACACGTTTTTATCCCATGATTTGTCTCCAGTTAGTTAACATATCAGGATACTTAAAAAAATCAAAAACAAACAATATATTGGTATTAAATACATTAATCCATTACAAAACAAGCACATGGATATAAATTCACAATCTATATGTACAACCTAATTTTAAAAAAAGAAAACACTTAGGAAAATTAACTACTTAAAAATGCCTTCAATCATAATTGAAGTGTATTGAATGCAAACTAAGGGAAAAGGGCAAGGTAAAACTCTTAGTTTGAAATTATTTAAATTGTAGTTTGATGAGCACATTTTAACAGTAAGTAATGTATTGGTTATATTCTTAGATATTTGTCATATATGCTATATTTATTATTATTATTAATGTTATTATCATTATTATAGTTTTTTGTTGCATTTTTATATTTATATTTTTCTCAGCATTTCTTTGTAACTTGATATGTAATATGTAATTCCAAATTGACATCATGTGTGAGTGATATGTAGTTATTGTATGTGCCAATGGCCACATAAAAAGCTAAACGATGTCATACACATCATTTCTAACCAATCAGAAAGATATGAAATCCACACAGAGCCTTATGGGTTTGAGATTTTAGGTATTGAACATTAGGCTGATGTCACGAAGCCCCAATGAATCAGAATGGAACAATTTCTCGGCCTTCTTAGCTACGACCAGTCTATCGATTTTACTGTCCTTGGCATATGTAAGCTTGGATTAAAAAGAAACCATGAAATGAAAACGTCACCTAAGAACATATGGTTGTATCTCACACAGTGTGAGTCCTTCCTTGTTGTCTTTGCATTGTAGCCAATGGGGAAAGGACTATATCAGAGTGGCCATTGGGAGGAAGGAAGGGAGTGGAAGAGGATATGTGGAAGAGGGGGAAGGGAGAAAGAGAGGAGCAGTGCTTTCAGTGTTTTTTCTGAGAACAGGAATGAAGGGGGGTTTGCATTCTTAGTAAAATATATGGCAACTTCCTCACTGCTTGAATTAATTTTCTGGGCTGAAATATAAAAATATGCATAAGCTACAGTAGCTACAACAACACGTAAACAATCCCAAATACAAATGTGTTTAGATTTGAGGATAATCGTGAATGTTGTAAAGTGGAGGTTGGTCCTTATTGGTATAGGGCAATTGATTTGTATTATTGAGTTTATCTGTGTGTGTGTGTGTGTGTGTGTGTGTGTGTGTGTGTGTGTGTGTGTGTGTGTGTGTGTGTGTGTGAGGTTCACCCATCACTCTATCTACTGACATCCTACCACACAATCGCTAACATGGCACAGTCCATTATTACCCATAGTGGAATTCTGACATGAAAAAAATACCTAAGTAACATGGGTCACAAACACAGATTCAAACATCCCTACTTACTGTTTAAGTATATATATTTTTTAGCACACAAAACAAAAACAAGACAAAAAACTAACCAGAAAACAACACCTCCCTTGCGATCCTCATAAGAATCTACAATATATTTTTGTTTTTGGACACACTTTGTTTATAACTTCCTATTACTGTTACGACAATTGATCTGCTTTTCTTCAGAGATCTGTTAGTGGTAAGTGAAATAGTAAGCCTAAGAGGATCTATAATGGTCATCTGACACAAACTCTTCCTCCAGCAAGGTGAGCACATATCTACCCTGTCTACCAGCACCCACAGATCATAGCGGTAAGTACAACTGATTGCCCTTTCCTGCAAGACGAACTGCTGCTCCCTAGCAACAGGTAATCCTAACCATAACCTATTCAGCACAAATTACAGTAGATTAGAAGTCGCAACAAACAACAGATCTAGGATCAGATTACACATTTTGGCACAGTGTTCATTAACAGCAGCCACCGCTTCACCATAAAGGGGTGCTGGCTTCCTAAGGGGGGGCGTGCTTGACAGTCAACCTTACAAACAATTGGCCCTGAATATATTTACAATACTATTTTTTTACTCAGTTCAGTAGTTTGGGACGCATTCATTAGTCTCAGAGTAGGAGTGCTGATCTAGGATCAGTTTTGCCTTTCAGATTATAATGCATTATGATTATACAGACAGGTGGGACCTGATCCTAGATCAGGAATCCTATTATTAAGCGCTTCATGATTACAGTCCCTGGTTTACATAATGAGGATAATACATGTGGAGGAGAATATATCAAAGATAAGTGCATGGGATACTAATAAGTTCCAACACTATACGTTTAACAGCGAGCAATACAAAACCAGATCACAGAAACTGCGATGGAAATAAAAGTATTGGTCATTGGCACTGGGGGTAGGGAAAGAGGGGGTGTGGGGAGAGGTGAGAGTAGAGGCTATGGGAGAGAAAAGGCAGTTTTTTCCCCCCAAAGAAAGTGGTGGCCGTGACTGTGCAATTATAGAATTAGTTGTGTAGGTGTTTTTGAGATCTTAGGACCTCTGTGAAGGTTTCATCAGGTCAGGAGCCCTCAGCTCACACACTTATAATCAGTATCCCTGCCGAGACCCTTTAGTTTGGCAGACATCCACACAGAATAGTTGTGAGGTGTGAAGCCCTCAGCAAACTCGCTAAATAGTCCCCCTTCTTTACGAGTGAGATTGAACGTGATGTGAACTGACTGTACAAGTGTGTGGGTGCAACCACACATGCTCACACACATTTTCACATTTGACACATTAGTTGTCATGGAGTGTATACACCGAATTCTGCTAAGAATTCTTCATAGGGAGGAAACACAGTGTAATATATATGAGTATTTTGTTTATTTGAATTAACAATCTTGCTTTGTTTTATGTATGGTGACTGAGACCCAAAATGTGTTAGGGATTAGGTGATTTGGATATTTAGAGCACAGTTGTCAATCTCATTCCACCGAGGGCTGAGTGTCTGTGGGTTTTTGCTACTTCCGTGTACTTGATTGATGACTTAAGGTCACTAATTAGTAAGGAACTCCCCTCACTTGGTTGTCTAGGTCTTAATTGAAAGGAAAAAGCAAAGACCTGCAGACACTCTGCCCTCCAGGGTATGAGCTTGACACATCTGATTTAAAGTGTAGTGCACTGTTGTGTGTGTGTGTGTGTTAATGATTAATGCAGTACTTGGGCTTTTCACAAAACAGATGATGAACTATGTATGTATATCATTGGTTTATATATTGTACTTTTTTTGTCATGATATTGCGGCAGTTTTTCTTTTTCTGCGTATATCTACCGTTTTGTTATTTTCCATTTCTTTCAGAGGCTGCAGTCCCTCCCCCTGATTCGTCCGTTGTTTTCTGTCCTGAAAAACTTTTGGCTTGGAATTTGAGTGGCACTTTCGGAGCAGAAAGATGTTGATTCTTATTCAAACACAGTAAATATCATACATATTTTATATCCTTATAAAATATATATATTTTAGTTTTTCTAATATTAGATAGTGTTTCATATAGAGTTTTTAAATTGATCCAATACAAGAATTTTGGATATGTTTTTATAAGGTTTTTATATAAGGTTTACAATAAGGTGTCTTTTTAAAATACTATTTCACATTAAAGGAGCATTGAATCTTTGTGTAAAATCACTGTTTAAAAACAATATTATTTGACAGACGTTGGATTACCGTTGGAATCACGTTACACATCACTGTAATGAGAGTTCCCTGCTAGCATTAGCCTAAACCTAGCCTTAGAGTTAGCTTATAAGCTTTCAAACCATAGACTTCAATAATGATATATGTATATATATAATTATATATGTATATAAAATAGATAATCATACAATTATATATTACATACTCAAAGCTTAGTATGAACAAAACAGAGAGTAGCCAATAGGCTTTATTTCCCCCCTGCATGTGAATTCTATTGGTCCTTATAACGATGTAGAGTATAGGATAGCATGTTCATTTTAAGTCAACAAAACAAAAAGACGATCAAATGATACTATTGTCATGGTGTAATACCATATAAATATAATAATACATGTAATATAACATTTTCTTCTTCGATAATTCCATGGCTATGGCTAGGCTAAAGGCAAATATTGGCTTTTTCTATGAATCCCTAACGAAACACTTTTTAATTAATATCCAATGATCTGATAATTTCGTCTGAGTTATGAGTGAAGGAAATATGACACCTGTACTATAGCTTTCTTTTTGCTCCACTGATAAAGCGTAATGCATAATGCTAAGTTAAGTGAAATCCTACTTCCACTTAAGTGACATTTTCACTTAGTCTCCCATTGATTTGTCTCTTAGTGGAATAGCAATTCAAGTGTATTGCAAGAGTGATTGAAGGATATGTTTGCAAATTTATGTACCTAATGCAGCATGTTCATCCTAATGGCCTAACACAGGTCATGCAAATACCGTATCGGATATAATGCTGCTTTTCCTGCAACATTTCTAGGTCGAACTAGAGGGGATCCCATACAAACGCAAAGAGATATGTTTAAACTCACACACACACACGCTCACACACATACACACGCATTCAGACACACACATACACACGCACACGCATTCAGACACACACATACACACACACACACACACACATACACACGGTCATGCATTCAGACTCACACACGCACACGCATTCAGACACACACATACACACGCATTCAGACACACACATACACACGCACACGCACACATACACACATACACACGGACATGCATTCAGACACACACATACACACGCACACGGACATGCATTCAGACACACACACATTTTCTTAAAACAGTGTTACAAGTACAGGTACGTACACAAGCTCTAAACTGACCAACACATCTCTTAACAAGGGGGATTCATTCTCTCCATCTTTCATCTTCAGCTCTTCCTTAGCCTTGGATAAAGGGGCGGCGAAGCATCATGGCGATCTGATTGGTTGATTGGAGAGGTGTTGCTAGGGTCTCTGTGTAAAATGGTTTGTGTTAGTAGAACTGGAGGGAGGCGGGAGGGGGGTTGAGATGGTTGGAGTGCCAGGGGTCAAAGTGCAAAGGTCAGAGGTGTAGACCTCACACTTTTTTAGGGGGAGGAGCCAGCTTGATGATCTCATCTTCAGAGGGTTGGCGAATGATATCTAAAGAGATAGAGGAGAGAGAGAGAGTCTCAGTAAACTGCTGTAACAGACGTGAGAAAATGACTGAAAATAAATGAAGAAAAAGTCAAATAAGAAAGAAAGAATTTAGAAATTTGAGGTTAATTGAGAGGAACGCCTCGAGGAAGGACTAAAGAAGACAGAGCTCAGAGAAATACAGTTTATAGTTTGAGACCGATTAGGAAAGATAGCTCAGAGAAATACAGTTTACAGTTTGAGACAGATTAGGAAAGAGAGCTCAGAGAAATACAGTTTACAGTTTGAGACAGATTAGGAAAGAGAGCTCAGATAAATACAGTTTATAACTTGAGACAGATTAGGAAAGAGAGCTCAGAGAAATACAGTTTATAACTTGAGACAGATTAGGAAAGAGAGCTCAGATAAATACAGTTTACAGCTTGAGACAGATTAGGAAAGAGAGCTCAGAGAAATACAGAAAAGATAAGGAAAACGTGGAGAGAAGAGGGAGAGAAAGTGAGAAAAAAACAAAAAGTGGAGTGAAGAGGGAGAGAAAGTGAGAAAAAAACAAAAAGTGGAGTGAAGAGGGTGAGAAAGTGAGAAAAAAACAAAAAGTGGAGTGAAGAGGGAGAGAAAGTGAGAAAAAAACAAAAAGTGGAGTGAAGAGGGAGAGAAAGTGAGAAAAAAACAAAAAGTGGAGTGAGAAAGATAAGGCAAGAGGAATAAGGAAGAAGAAATGCAAAAAAGAGCCAGAACGTTAGAAACAGAAAAAAGAGGTATAGTAAAGTGACCTTTGTATTTCTTGGCGGAGGGGATGCGTGTGAGCTTGGTGTCGATCTCATCGTCCTCAGAGATCTTTAGAACAGTGGTGCGGTACTCGATGACACGGGTCAGCAGGTCTGGTCGCCGTGAGATCTCAAAGATGTGCTCAATGTACGACAGGTTATCTGCGAGGGAAACATAGGACATTTTTAAGGTGCAAAAGAGCACAGATCTTTGCAAAAATACAGTAAACCTCACTGTAACATGGCAGCGTGATTACATTTTTTGACTTTCTTCAACGTGCGTTATAAGATCTGTGCTCATTTGCAGCCTCCTTCCTCCTGCTCCCTCCTCTCCCTCTCCCTCTCTCTCCCTCACCTTGTGCCAGTTTGTCATTCTTCGCCAGGTAATTAAATCACTCTCCACTCCCCTCCATCCATCCCTCCCTTCCTCTCCCTTCCCAAATGCTGAGCTGGGAAACCTGGAAACGTCTCCCTCACCCTGTGCCAGCTTTTGGTTCTCCTCCAGGTAGTTGAACCACTCCTTGGAGGAGGTGATGGTGTTGCTCTGGTCCTCTGTGATGTCCTCCTTGCAGGCAGACTTCAGCTGGTCCAAGTCCTCATTGGTGATGTTTTCAGACAGGTCGCTGAGCAAAGAGCTGTACTCCGACATGGTCTGATGGAAGGAGGGGGAGAGAGTGAGGATGAACGTTAGTCAATTCTGGTTCTTTATCAGAGAAAAAAACAGGATGAAAACAGCCCAGGTCATGAGGGTCACAGAGGCGTCTTGCTAGCCTTAGTTTGGCATGACAAGGCTTGGAATGACAAGGAGTGGCAAAGAGTGGAACGATAGCACACACAGATCTATGACCATGCTAGCCTCTTGCTGCCAAAACTAGTAAACTATTATTAAATAATGTACATAAGAGCATGAATGTGTGGTTACATTCCTTTAGTCTGTCAGTTCTATTTCTGATCCTAGAGCTGTGTTTACGGACACCCCCTACATGGAACTGAGACCACAATTCTATCTCTTTAGAGACGAGTAGGAGAGAGAGAATGGGACAGGGAGACAGAGAGAGAGAGACACACATTGGACACTGTCCTTCTATTGTGATCTCTGTTACAACAAGTTCTCCCCCTCTACCGATGGCAGGCTGGAAAGTGGCTATTCTTACCATAGCCAGGAAGCCACAGAAACATCAAAACAGTATGCAGTATTGGAGACAGCTGTGTGTCTGTCTCTCTGTCTATCTCTCTGTGTAAGTCTGTCTGTGGGTTTGTGTGTGTGCACTATTGACTTCTGTACAATGGCATCTGCGTACAATATAAAATTGTTAATGGCGGATTAAGGAGCATCGTGTGACATCCACAACAATGGCTTTCAGTTGTCACACACATGCACACGCACACACACTGTAGACTTGAAAGGTGAAGTCAAATGCTTGATGGATCTCTCCAAAGTCTGATTTTGTGTGTGTGTGATGAACAAGGCTCAGGGATGGCCTAAATACTATAAGTGTCATATTATCTTCTACTAGCAGGGGGCAGTGGCTGATCTATAGATGCAATGGTGTGTGTGCCGTGCCCTCTCTCCCTTAAGCTGCCCAGACTCCTCGCTCCGGCCAAATACCACACTCACAGATGTTAGTTTCTTCTGGATCTGAGTACCAGCCCGACCCTTCACTGTAATCTCTCTCTTGGTAGAAACTAATCTCAGGTCAGTTTGTGGCATTTTCCCTCAAAAGGTAAGGTTATAGTACGGTGATCCTAGATCTGTGTCCAAAGGAGCGAGGTATAATAATAGGCCCTCCCTTCATTCACACACACGTACACGTACATATGTATACACACACACACACACACACACACACACACACACACACACACACACACACACACACACACACATACACACACACACACACACACACACACAGTGTCATTACCTTAAATGTCACATGCTTAATCAAAAGCAATTTTTACTCAATAAAGGGAAGGTAAAGGGGATACCTAGTCAGTTGTACAACTGCATTCAACTGAAATGTGACCGAGGACTGCCTGGGGAAACACACTGCCCAGGTGAGACCAAGGACTGCCTGGGGAAACACACTGCCCAGGTGAGACCGAGGACTGCCTGGGGAAACACATTGCCCAGGTGAGACCGAGGACTGCCTGGGGAAACACATTGCCCAGGTGAGACCGAGGACTGCCTGGGGAAACACACTGCCCAGGTGAGACCGAGGACTGCCTGGGGAAACACACTGCCCAGGTGAGACCGAGGACTGCCTGGGGAAACACATTGCCCAGGTGAGACCGAGGACTGCCTGGGAAACACACTGCCCAGGTGAGACCGAGGACTGCCTGGGAAACACATTGCCCAGGTGAGACCGAGGACTGCCTGGGGAAACACACTGCCCAGGTGAGACCGAGGACTGCCTGGGGAAACACATTGCCCAGGTGAGACCGAGGACTGCCTGGGGAAACACACTGCCCAGGTGAGACCGAGGACTGCCTGGGGAAACACATTGCCCAGGTGAGACCGAGGACTGCCTGGGGAAACACACTGCCCAGGTGAGACCGAGGACTGCCTGGGGAAACACACTGCCCAGGTGAGACCGAGGACTGCCTGGGGAAACACACTGCCCAGGTGAGACCGAGGACTGCCTGGGGAAACACACTGCCCAGGTGAGACCGAGGACTGCCTGGGGAAACACACTGCCCAGGTGAATGGAAGAGGGGATATAGCGCAGGGCTATATGACAATGCGTGTTTGGGAGGGTGTGTGTGTGTGGGAGAGAGGGTGTATGCGTTTGGGAGGGTGCCGAGGGTGTGTGTATGTGGGAGAGAGGGTGTATGTGTTTGGGAGGGTGTGTGTGTGTGGGAGAGAGGGTGTATGTGTTTGGGAGAGTGTGTGTGTGTGGGAGAGAGGGTGTATGTGTTTGGGAGGGTGTGTGTGTGTGGAGAGAGGGTGTATGTGTTTGGGAGGGTGTGTGTGTGGGAGAGAGGGTGTATGTGTTTGGGAGGGTGTGTGTGTGTGTGTGGGGGAGAGAGGGTGTATGTGTTTGGGAGGGTGTGTGTGTGTGTGTGTGTGTGTGTGTGTGTGTGGAGAGAGGGTGTATGTGTGTGTGTGTGTGTGTGTGTGTGTGTGAGAGAGTGTGTATGTGTTTGGGAGGGTGTGTGTGTGTGGGAGAGAGGGTGTATGTGTTTGGGAGGGTGTGTGTGTGTGGGAGAGATGGTGTATGTGTTTGGGAGGGTGTGTGTGTGTGGGAGAGGGTGTTTGTGTTTGGGAGGGTGTGTATGTGTTTGGGAGGGTGTGTATGTGTTTGGGAGAGAGGGTGTTTGTGTTTGGGAGGGTGTGTTTGTGTGGGAGAGAGGGTGTATGTGTTTGGGAGGGTGTGTGCATTACAGTATATTAATGAGTATTTTGACCAACTGGACACTGCAAAATACTCCAACATTTAAGGTTTAAGACTTGCTGGTCAAATTTTTTTGCGCTCCAAAGATACAGTACGCTACTGTATTCCGTGAGATTGATTTATAGTACCATTCAAAATACAATTCTTTCCCCGCTCTTAACATTTTCCCATAATGCACCATAATTTACAGTATACTACAGTAAAACGTAATATAGTATTTTACTGTTAATAATGCCAAAAAATGACTATCATTTACAGTTTTACGTTACAGTGTAGTCTATTTCCCTTTATTTTTATTCTTTCTTTCCGTCTCTCCCTCGCTCTCTTTCTTATTTTCTGTCTCTCGTACTTTGTCCTTCCCTCTCTACATGTCTCTCTCCCATTCTTCCTCTCTCTTTCTCTCTCTCTCTCTCTCTCTGTGCCTCCTACCCCCTCTCTTTCTCTACCCCACTTTCTCTCCCATTCTTCCACTCCCTCTCTCTCTCTCCCATTCTTCCTCTCTCTCTCTCTCTCTCTCTCTCCACACCTCCTATCTCCTCTCTCTCTGTACCCCTCTTTCTCTCTCTCTCTCTCCACACCTCCTATCTCCTCTCTCTCTCTACCCCCTTTCTCTCCCATTCTTCTGCTCTCTCTCTCTCTCCATTCCTCCTATCCCCCTCTCTCTCTCTCTCTTCCCCCTTTCTCTCCCATTCTTCCGCTCTCTCTCTCTCTCTCTCTCTCTCTCCATTCCTCCTATCCCCCTCTCTCTCTCTCTCTCTCTCTCTCCCCCCTTTCTCTCCCATTCTTCCTCTCTCTCTCTCTCTCTCTCTCTCTCTATTCCTCCTACCCCCCCTCTCTCTACCCCCCATTCTCTCGCCCCTTCTCTCTCTCTCTCACTCTATGACGAGGCTGACACTACTTTCACACATAGTAGAGCCCCTGTCTAAATCCAGCACGTTCTCATGAACACAAACATGCTTTTGTCTCCTGCTCTTCTGCTCTCCCTGTCTCTCCACCCCTCCCTTCCTCTATTCCAGTGTTTGGAGGTTGGAGAGGGGAGAGAACCTCTGCTGGTCTTCTCTGTTTCTTTCCTTCTCCCCTCTCTCCTTCCTACATTCCCTCCCTCCATCCCAGTGTAAGGAGGGTGCAGAGGGGGGACATGGCCGCCTGCCTAGCCCAGGCAGCCCCTCTCCACCGTGACTAAACTGCTAAATCTACCCCCTGGCATCCTTCTGGCCTAGCGCCTAGCCGACCTGGGTTCAAACAGTATTTGAAATCATTCCAAACACTTTGTGATTGATTGAGCTTAACTGGCTTCATGGATCAATAGAATAGTCTCAAAATTGTAATCTCCTCCCATCTGATACCTCTTGGCAGGCTAGAGTAAACGCTCAAAGTTATTTTAAATGTTTTACAAATGATTTGAACCCAGTTGTGGCAGCTTAGAGCCTAGCACACCATAGAAACTGTTAATTTGACAAGAGAGCAATGTCACTGTGGTATTATCTATTTCACAGACAAGACCTACTGTTCTCACACACGCATGCACATTCTGTCAAGCACGCACATACACACACAATTGTCAAGGAGCTAAAGGAACCAGCGAGTAAAATATGAGGGGAAAACATGCTTCACACACCTGAGAGAGGGAGATTAAGCCTTCTCCTTTATCGCTCTCTCTTTCTCTCCTTCTTTCTCTCTCACCCTCTCTTTCTCTTGCTCACTCACTCTTTATTTCTTTCTCTTGCTCACTCACTCTTTCTTTCTTTCTCTCTCTCCCTCTCTCTCCTTCTCTGTGCCTCCATCACTTTATTACCATGGCTACTCGACCACGTTGAAGGGTGGTCCCTCTCAGTGCTCTACATTGCAGGCATTTCATAAATATTGTCAGAAGAATGGACACATGTGCAACTTGCAATTTATAGCTAAATCTATACTGCAGTAGCTGTTTTCAAAGTATTTCTGCCATTTTGTTTCATATCTGGAAATGCACAAAGAAATAGGAATCCTAATGTTATATTCCACCTTGCGCAGCAACACTGCCTGTCTGGGAGGCTGTGCGCACTGTGAGTGATGTTCTGAAAGTTTCATTTTTGGAAGCAAAGCCCACAGGCATAAAAGTTGGTATCCTTGTGTTTCTTGGATATTTAAATTGTTTTGTTCACCACTTCCACTGCTAGCGAAGAGACATTGTTGGTCTCTACTATTCAGATTCTCAAAGGCACACCTTCAAACAGAGCTTTTTTCAGTAAGACCGGGTGGAAAAATGGCTACCTCTGTCTATTGCGCGAGAAATACAGAGCCATCAGGTGGACACTGACGCAATGTTGTCGCTCAGGCTCATTTTTCAAAATAAAAGCATGAAACTATGTCTTGTGATACTAGACACATTAAAGGAATAGGGAAGCATAGGAAGGGACTCTTATTTAGAAACCGCTGCGTTGGATTTTTCTCATTATTTTGCCTGCAATATCAGTTCTGTTATACTCACAGACAATATCTTTACAGTTTTGGAAACTTTAGAGTGTTTTCTATCCTAAGCTGTCAATTATATGCATATTCTATTTTCTGGTCCTAAAAATAGACCGTTTACTTTGGGAATGTTATTTTTCCAAATATAAAAAAAATGACCCCTAGATTCAACAGGTTAAGGAACTAGACGCCTGGCTCAAATAGAAGCCTGTCTGTAATAAGCGCCTGCTGTGTTCAGTGATTTAAGCAAATAAACACCCAGGCTACTAATTTAAGTTTTATGTTACACGGACTGTGTGTGTCTGCCTGATTGGGGGGCTGTTGTTAAAGTGATCACCCCCCTCCCATGCCATTCACCCTGCTGACGTTGCCAACTATTGTAAATACAACCTATATTTATGTTGATTTAATTTCCCTTTTGTACTTTAACTATTTGCACATAATATGACATTTGAATATTTTTATTCTTTTGGAACTTTTCTGAGAGTAATGTTTAATGTTTTTATTCTTTTGGAACTTTTCTGAGAGTAATGTTTAATGTTTTTATTCTTTTGGAACTTTTCTGAGAGTAATGTTTAATGTTTTTATTCTTTTGGAACTTTTCTGAGAGTAATGTTTAATGTTTTTATTCTTTGGAACTTTTCTGAGAGTAATGTTTAATGTTTTTATTCTTTTGGAACTTTTCTGAGAGTAATGTTTAATGTTTTTATTCTTTTGGAACTTTTCTGAGAGTAATGTTTAATGTTTTTATTCTTTTGGAACTTTTCTGAGAGTAATGTTTAATGTTTTTATTCTTTTGGAACTTTTCTGAGAGTAATGTTTAATGTTTTTATTCTTTTGGAACTTTTCTGAGAGTAATGTTTAATGTTTTTATTCTTTTGGAACTTTTATTCTTTTGGAACTTTTCTGAGAGTAATGTTTAATGTTTTTATTCTTTTGGAACTTTTCTGAGAGTAATGTTTAATGTTTTTTATAGTAAAAAATGTGTTAATTTTTAGTATTTATTTCACTTTTGTTAATTATCTTCTTCACTTGTTAACATATGTTTCCATGCCGATGAAGCCCTTGAATTGGAGAGGAGAGAGACTGACTAACTGACTGACTTACTTACTTGAGCTTTTGAATGTGACACCATGGTACAAATGTGACTATGGTGACAACGTCTGACTGATGTCCACACACACGGACACAGGCTCACTGTTCTATAGCTCCATGACCAACATCTTTTGAACCATAATAGTCTACTCCCTGTCTAAGCCAGGACACACAGATTGTGGCCTTACTGCCATTAGCCCAAACAAACGTGTTGCATAACAGATTCACAACATGGAACAACAGATAGTCCCAAAAACAAAGTTTGTTCTGAAATGTCTCTCCTATATCTGAGAGATATATCAGGAAATATATGTTATTATTGTTTTACATGTATTTAACTGTTTGTTTGGCATGAAACCGTCTCCATTTATCCTTCCATCATGTTTTCAGCTGGTACCTGGGGACCTTTAGACAAGTCTTTTGAGACCTGTGAGTGTCCTAGCACAGAACAACGGACATGTACGTGTAGAGAGTCTCATCGTATTAGTGTGTAGCCCAAACTGTTCTGACACTAGAGAGTCTCACCGTATTAGTGTGTAGCCCAAACTGTTCTGACACTAGAGAGTCTCACCGTATTAGTGTGTAGCCCAAACTGTTCTGACACTACATACAGAAGTTGGCAGATCAGCTCTACCGACTTCAGAGGAGACCCAACACGCTTGTAGGTGGTCGTAGAGCAGAGCGGAGAACACCTTCGTGTTCATGAGAGGCTCATCTCATAATAGTTTGCAGAACAAACCATTCGGAAGGTACAGACAATTTTGTGAAAAGACCGATTTTCGGAATGTCTCATGGTCTGACAAACACCGCTCTGGCTCTGCCACCTTTCACCCCAGATGTCTCATGGTCTGACAAACACCACTCTAGCTCTGCCACCTTTCACCCCAGATGTCTCATGGTCTGACAAACACCGCTCTGGCTCTGCCACCTTTCACCCCAGATGTCTCATGGTCTGACAAACACCGCTCTGGCTCTGCCACCTTTCACCCCAGATGTCTCATGGTCTGACAAACACCGCTCTAGCTCTGCCACCTTTCACCCCAGATGTCTCATGGTCTGACAAACACTGCCCTAGCTCTGCCACCTTTCACCCCAGATGTCTCATGGTCTGACAAACACCGCTCTAGCTCTGCCACCTTTCACCCCAGATGTCTCATGGTCTGACAAACACCGCTCTAGCTCTGCCACCTTTCACCCCAGATGTCTCATGGTCTGACAAACACCGCTCTAGCTCTGCCACCTTTCACCCCAGATGTCTCATGGTCTGACAAACACCGCCCTAGCTCTGCCACCTTTCACCCCAGATGTCTCATGGTCTGACAAACACCGCTCTGGCTCTGCCACCTTTCACCCCAGATGTCTCATGGTCTGACAAACACCGCCCTAGCTCTGCCACCTTTCACCCCAGATGTCTCATGGTCTGACAAACACCGATCTAGCTCTGCCACCCTTCACCGCGGAAGTGCGACATCGGTGGATGTGGTGAATTGAGACGCATCCAATGCAAATCAACAGATATCTCCAGCTTGAAACTGACAGATGTTTATGGGGATGATGTTATTATGCTGAATAGATGTTGGTGGGGGCGTGGACATCGACCTTCGTTTTTTTTAAACAATGCCAGATTAACATGGACCCCTTCTACCATTAAATATCTCTTCTTTAGACATGGTATGTGTGTGTGTGTGTGTGCGCGCGCGCGCGCATGTGTGTGTGTGTGTGTTTGAGTGTATGTTTGCGTGTTTGAGTGTACATGTGAATGTGCGCACACTTTTGAACCATGGGTCTCAAAGCTTAACCAGAGTGGAATGGCTAAATAGCCATCTTTACATGTACCCATGACAACCGCGTTACTGTGATGTGAGCCACAAAAATCACTCTGACAAGGATTTAGGAAGAAAATAAAATGCCTCCATCTCTCTCTCTATGTGTGTTTGTGTGGGTTTCGGTGAGAGAAAGGCCACCATCTGAGACACAGAGCAGGGAGAGGGGTCAAGAAGCAAAATGTTTTTGTTGTTGTTGACTGTAATGTTTTTGTTCTACAGTATACTACAACATTCTATACTAAGTACTACACATGATGAGGGCTAAATGTTTCTGTTCTACAGTATACTACAACATTCTATACTAAGTACTACACATGATGAGGGCTAAATGTTTCTGTTCTACAGTATACTACAACATTCTATAGTAAGTACTACACATAATGAGGGCTAAATGTTTCTGTTCTACAGTATACTACAACATTCTATAGTCAGTACTACACATGATGAGGGCTGTACATTTTGGAGAATATCCAGAGGTGGAGACTTTCCGTGGGAATTAAAGGGAATATATGGGAATGAATATTAATACCATTTAAATGTAGATGTTTTTTTCATTGGATATATTTACCATACCATATGGAGACAGAAACATAAACCTTATCATAATAATTGCACATTTTTAAATCCTTCTAATAGAAAAATAAACATTTTAGTTACAAATGTTACTTTAACTAAATGAGTCGACTCTTCACATGGGATGATTTCACTGAACAACAAAAGAAAGGGAATATTGAATGATCCCCAATGATCCATCGCATCTCCCAAAAATGTTTTCAACATACATCTGTAAAATGATAGTCCAGAAACTAAAGCTTTGGTTGTCTTCCTCTCAGGCTTCCAAGTCTTCTCCCTGGACCTCCTCAATGTCCACCTCTTGAACATCAGATTCTGAGGCCTCATCTTCATTGTCACTTTCCAACCTTGTTGAGGATGATGTTGGTGGGATTTGGAGGATGATGGAGGCAACAGGGGAAAGAGCCTCAGATCCACAAAGTCCCTTCCACCAGGTGGCTGATGAGATATGTTGGCACGACTGCCATATTGCATCTCCATCACAAAGCCCTTGCTTGAAAGTGTACTTCGCCAGACTGCCAAGAACCTTGCCCTCATCCAGGCCAAGGTGGCGAGACACGGTAGTGAGGACACCATAGGCCTTGTTGATCTCTGCACCAGACAGGATGCTCTTGCCAGCACACTTGGGGTCCAACATGTACGCTGCGGCGTGTTTGGGCTTCAGGCAGAAGTCTTCACGCTTTTTGATGTATTTCAGAACTGCAGTTTTCTCTGCTTGGAGCACCAGTGAAGTGGGCAGGGCTGTATGGATTTCTTCTCTTACATCTGCAGAGTCTGAACATCAGACAGGATGGCATTGTCTCCCTCAATCTGTGCAATGGCTACTGCTATAGGTTTCAGGAGTTTCAGGCTGCTAACCACTTTCTCCCAAAATACATCATCCAGGAGGATCCTCTTAATGGGGCTGTCCATATCGGCAGACTGTGATATGGCCATTTCATGGAGAGACTCCTTCCCCTCCAGGAGACTGTCAAACATGATGACAACACCACCCCAATGGGTGTTGCTGGGCAGCTTCAATGTGGTGCGCTTTTTCTTCTCACTTTGCTTGGTGAGGTAGATTGCTGCTTTAAATTGATGACCCTTCACATACCTAAACATTTCCTTGGCTCTTTTGTAGAGTGTATCCATTGTTTTCAGTGCCATGATGTCATTGAGAAGCAGATTCAATGCATAGGCAGCACAGCCAATGGGTGTGATGTGAGGGTAGGACTCCTCCACTTTAGACCAAGCAGCCTTCATGTTCACAGCATTGTCTGTCACCATTGCAAATACATTCTGTGGTCCAAGGTCATTGATGACTGCCATCAGCTCATCTGATGTGTCTGTTGTGTCTGTTGTCCCTTGTGTCTGTGCTCTTGTAGAATACTGGTTGAGGGGTGGAGATGATGTAGTTAATTATTCCTTTCCCACGAACATTCGACCACCCATCAGAGATGATTGCAATACAGTCTGCTTTCTCTATGATTTGCTTGACCTTCACTTGAACTCTGCATCCAGCAAATGAGTAGATAAAATATGTCTGGTTGGAGGGGCGTATGCTGGGTGAAGAACATTCAGAAATCTCTTCCAATACACGTTGCCTGTTCGCATCAGTGGTGAACCTGTTGCATACACAGCTCGAGTAAAACATTCATCAGCATTTCTCTGACTACGTTCCTCCATTGAGTCAATAACAACTTCCGATTCCAGGAGGACCATGAGTTGTTGCTATTGATAAGGTGTCTGATTCATCATTTTCACCTCAAATAGAAATGGAGGGACTTTTGTCAGAGGTTGCTGAGGGAACTTTATGCACTTGGCCAGATGATTCTGCATCTTTGTTGCATCCTTCACATATGATTTGCCACAGTACTTGAACATATACACAGCTTTTCCTTCGACATTATCTGCAGTGAAATGTCTCCACACATCAGATAGTGCCCTTGGCATTTTCCTGTAAAGATTAGAAAAAATACTATTCCATGTACAGATAAATAGTTAAGCAGTCAGATTAAACAACTCCTTTGTAAGATACATGTTTTAAAATGAAACATGTATGAAAACAGGTGAATTAACAGTCCTCAGTTAGCAGGCTCAAGCAAGCTAAAAATAACATGGTAGCAAAAACTAAGTAGCAGAAATTGTAAACAAGTTAAAAATGATTTAAACACATGTTGCTGTAGGCTACTATTTACTAGTTAACAAAAAATCATGTATGTCATCTAAAAAATATTCACCCCACTCAGTATTGGAATAAAAACTTACCAGAAAGCACGTAGTCCTTGGCTCAGACAATGTAGTAGTGGGGGCTCAATAGCATCTCATTAGTGTGCAAGATCTTGAGAATCAGCTGTACATGTGATGGGAGAATGCACTGTGCATGCAGAGGGTTGGATTGAATTGGTGATAGTTTAACTAAAATATGCCACAATACCTAGAATTGCCTTATGTGTATCCCACAAAAAAAGGTTCACTGTTATAAGTTAACTTTTCTGATGAATTTAAGTAAAATTCTCAAAATTGCCATGCCTAACTTTCCAAGATCAAGGGATACTACAGGGTGTAGTATAATATTCTACAGTATACTAAAGTTTACTATAGAATTCTATAGTAAGTACTCTAGTATTCTATTGTAAACTGTAGTATTCTATAGTAAGTACTGTAGTATTCTATAGTAAACTGTAGTATTCTATAGTATGTGCTGTACTATTATATAATAAACTGTAGTATTCTATAGTAAATACTGTAGTATTCTATAGTAAACTGTAGTATTCTATAGTAAACTGTAGTATCTTTGTATGCCTCCCTATCAGTCTTTATTCTATTCACTCTCATAATCTTAAATGATCCTGTATCTTTTCTAAACTCAGTCCCTCCACGGCAGCCCCACTTTCCTTCTCCGCTACAGTGTTGAATTGTCGCATCGTGTGGAGCTGCTGAAAACAAAACCTAAACAAACACCCACTCCCAAAACTAGGACAGGACAACAGAGGACAATTCAGACTCTCTGCATGGTGCCACAGCATATCTCTGTCCACTGCTGTGTCGCTGACAGGCACACACACACACACACACACAGCTGGCTGATACACCCTGCGGAACAGAAGGTACTACTCCAACATCTTTAAACACAGATCCACTTTGTCCAAACTACACTACAGACCGGTGGCCAACTGAAATGGAAAGAATACTATTTGGTAATACTATATTCACATATTATGTCATTTGTGACACTTGATTCATGACTGTTGATTCATAATTCCAATTTACCAGCGGTTTGAGATGACTTGGGAATTAATTGGGCTATTGAATGCCACTTGGCATTTTTCGAGAACAATAGCGTATGTCTGATACTAGCGTTAAGCACCCCGTATTATCGGCATATTCAACAGCGTTTTTAAGAAGTATATTACCTTCAACACTGTTACCTTGTGATCAAGCCATCAATGTTTTGTGATTATTGGTGTCGTAAAATGTTAGCTAACGTGTTAGCAATTAGCATGTTTGACATTTCAGTGGAAACACTACGACTATCAGCAGTTTAGTCCGGTATTATCGGCATACGGTCCCCAGTTATTTGCTTATCAGTTTAATTTAGTTCAAAAAAGAGACACCAACCTCGTATCCGAAGTGTTTACTAGATAGTTGACGAGTTAGCTAGCCTTCCAGTAAAACTTGTCTGTCAACTTGTCATTGCGTAGCCCGGTGCACACTCCTGTAGACTCTTCTCTAATTCAGTGTTTTAACCAAATAATGTCTCATTATTTGTTTTACAGATTAATCTTATGTTTTGAGAACGTAGATAACATTTTAATACTAACATATAAATGAGCATGAATAATTTAGGTAAAAAGTTGGATATTAAACGACCTGTCACACAGTTGAATTTTACAACATACCTAAACGGCAATGAAAATCAGTGGTCAGCTAGCGAGAAGGGTGTCTTTAGTCGCAAAACGTACCGTTTTTTTTAGGGCATTGAAACATTGAGCTCGAGGTGATCCTCCAACCACTAGAGAGTGTCTGACGTTAGGGGGGTGTCCGATGTTGGGGGAAAATGAGCTAACAGTGAAGCACTATTCCACTGACTGTGTCTCTGTCTGTTCTCTGTTTTACAGCTAGAGGGCTTCAATTAAGCATTGTCATGTGAATCCATGCACACACGCCCACACACCAAATTAAGATTTGATCTCACCACAGCCAATTAAAGTTTAAAGGCCACGCTTAAGGTCACAGCCATTCGCCTCTCCTCTCCTTCTCACCTCAAATCAATTCAACATACACAAGGTTAGCAGACGATAATGCGAGTGTAGCGAAATGCTTGTGCTTCTAGTTCCGACCGTGCAGTAATATCTAACAAGTAATCTAACAATTTCACAACAACTACCTTATACACACAAGTGTAAAGGAATGAATAAGAATATGTACATAAAGATATGGATGAGCGATAGCGGAACGGCATAGGCAGGATGCAGTAGATGGTATCGAGTACAGTATATATACATATGAGATGAGTAATGTAGGGTATGTAAACATAATTATATCTCTTTCTCCTCATTTCTCCTCCCCTCCCACGTCCCTGACCCTCTACCACATCCTCTCCTCCTCTAACTCTGTTTCTCTCTGTTTCTCTCTCTGTTTCTCTCTCTGTTTATCTCTCTGTTTCTCTCTCACTCCCCCATCATGCCATATGCTTCCAACTGCCTTCCTCGACAGCTACAGGATTTAAGCGCTCCATCCAACCGGCCAACCAGCCTTTAAAAAAAATGTTCCCTTCCTCTCCAACCCTATTTACCCTACAGTGGGAGTGTGTGTGTTCAGTGGGTAAAGAATGAGAGACGGAGGGAGAGAAGGAGAAAGTGAAAAGGGAGAGAGAGTCTTGCTGTCTTAGGTCTTTCTTGTCGTGATGTGTGTTTTGTCCTATATTTTTATTTTATTTATTTTTAATTGTTAATCCCAGCCCCCATCCCCGCAGGAGGCCTTTTGCCTTTTGGTAGGCCGTCATTGTAAACAAATAAGAATTAGTTCTTAACTCAATTGCCTAGTTAAATAAAGGTTAAATAAATGACAAACATTTGGTAAGAATGTTTCATGTATCATTACCTACAGATGAAAACAACTGTTGGACATTAGATCGGTGGAAACGGCTGAAACTTGAGCTTCCCTGATCTGGGTCCTTTGTTTGAACTTCCAGATGCTTCTCCATTCATCTATTCCCCTCACGGAACAACGCCTCTCCCCTGTTTGACCTAGATAGTTTGTGTGTGTATTTATATGTAGGCTCCGTGTGCCTTTTTAAAAATGGATTATTATTGAATGATATAACTCACAGGGAGAGAGAAGCTGTTGATTACTTTGAATCTTTTAACTTTGTGGCAAAGTGTATGTGTGTGTTTTGGTGTGTGTTTGTGTGTGTTGTGTGTGTGTGCGTTACATACAGGTAAAAGTCTCCCCTGTTGATAGAGGACATCTGGTATTACTGCTCAGTGGTGAATCACACTCTCACTCTCACACACACACGCACACGCACACACACACACACTGATAAACACACTCACACACATATTATTAACCTCAATACTAAAAGACACCCAGTAGTTAGTCAGTAGTTAGTCAGTAGCTAGTCAGTAGTTAGGCAGTAGTTAGGCAGTAGTTAGGCAGCTGTTAGTCAGCAGTTAGTCAGCAGTTAGTCAGCAGTTAGTCAGTAGTTAGTCAGTAGTTAGTCAGTAGTTAGTCAGTAGTTAGTTTGCAGTTAGTCAGTAGTTCCATCTATAAGAACGCTAAAAGCTTCGTCTGGGATTTACCTCATTATCTCAATTTTAAATCCCAATAAGTATATTTTGATGGATGGAAACGTTTTGTGGATTTGAAAAAAGTGATCATTTGATACAGTTGAAATATTTACAAATGAGATGCGCTGAAATCAAAGCAAATGAACACTTTATAGTGATATTATGTCTGATCTGGAAAACAATGTAATGTATGTATAGATGGGTGTAATCTAGAGCCAAGCGTTTTGACTTGTAATCTGAGGGTCTCCTGCTTGTTGAATTATGCAACAGAACGTGACAAGAACAGTAAATAATGAAGTGGTCTAGACAGCGTTGCTGAGTGCAGGTACGACTAAACAGAGGAGTTGTTTGTGGTTGCGGCCTTGTTCCACCCCTTTATGTTAATGAATGCATATGTACAAATATACCCCCCATGTATTTATGCAAATGAGGCACATATTATTTTCGTTCTGTTAATACAAAATATAAAATAAATACCTGATATGATTAGAGCATTTATATATGAGTGCCATCCATAAATAAAAAACTGGAACATTTTTACAATAAATGGAAAACCTGAATTCTGACCAAAATCCCTGAACTTAATTTATTTATTTGTCTGTGCCAGTAAAATGTTGTATGATTCCTTCAATACCTAATGGATTTTAATTTTTTTTAAACGTTTGTGGAGTATGTTGATCCATTATAACTTTTAACAAACGTGATGACTGTTGCTTGTGTGGGTGTGTGTGTGTGTGGGTGTGTTGGGCATACTGATGCTCGCTGGCGGTAGCTGTTGTATAAGATGAGGGTCTAAGGTCAAACAGAAACCATGGGAGACGTCCAACAAACAGACCAACTAACTTCCTCCTCACACACAGATACATATTCAATCACACACACACACACTATGGAGAGGGAGGGATGGAGAGGAGGGAAAGAGAGAATGGAGAAAGGATGAGAGTTGAATGTACTGTGGCATACAGTAGTACACAAACACCAATGCAGTTGTAAATAAGAACGTGTTCTTCACTGACCTAACTTGCCTAGTTAAAAAACAGCTCACCACCACTATGAGATCCTTCCCATCCCTCTCTCCTCCCTTGTTCCTTTTCCCCTCCTCTCCCCTGCTTCCTCCCTGCTTCCATTTCTTCTTCCTTTAACCACCTTTTCCTTTCTCCCTCCCTCCCTCCCTCCCTCCCTCCCTCATCGTCGCTCTCTCGCTCTCTCTCTGGGCTTAAGGAGCCAAGCCTGGTTGTCGTGGTAACCCAGCTGTAAGTGACCAACACAAGCTTGCTTCCTGCCATCACCATAGAAACACTTCCTGGCTGGTTGTCGGGGGGCAGCAGAGGAAAAAACAGCAGCTGGATTTACCATCGGTATTGCAGTTTTTTCCAACTGCTTACAACACAAAATCTTTTCATGTCACACGATTTTTGAAACCTCTCACTCAAAGTGCAAAACTACACACCAAATATCCAAAACCATAAGCTATTTCTCAGCCTTTGACTCAGTTGTCAATTGCATAAAACACTTTTTCAAAACACTACACACAATTCTCTACCTAAAACACAAAAATCTAACAGGAAGTGACTTGCTTTCCTTTTCCAAACACAACCAATGCTACACTTATTCACCAGGTCACACACACACTCCTCACATGTGCAAACACTAATAGCTTAACTGATCACTAACAAATCACTGCTTTACTGTAGTATAGGCCTAAAAATAGGTCAAAGGTCAGATTACCTGTTTTGAACAATGGATGCCAACAATGGACAGAGAGCAAGAGAAGTAGGAGGGAGAGGAAGAAGAGGATGAGGGCAAAGAAGAGAAGGAAGGAGAGCAAACTATGATGAATTTAGGGCAACACTTGTTGATCATGTGATCAACCACGGTTTGACCGTGAGAGAGGCTGGACTGAGAGTCCAGCCCAACTTGAGTCGATTTACAGTGGCGTCCATAATTTGAACCTTCAGAAATGAGAACAGGTATGCAACTATCTAATGACTATTTTAGCATTACAGTAATGTACTGTAAAATACGTATGACTGCATAGTATTGCATAAACATTTGTAACTCTAAGCCATCCATTTACTGCACTGCATTGAATGAATGAGGTTGGTTATCATGCTGTACTACATTTTTTTGTACATTGTTTACAGTTCCTATGCTGAACACATACTGTGTTTGAATTCTGTACAGAGTGGAAAGACATCATGGAGGACGAGGACGCTTGTTTACAGATGTACAAGAGACTGCAATTATAAATATGGTTTTGGCCAACAATGCAATTAGGATTCGAGAGATAAGAGAGCATATCTTGAATAATGACACCATATTTAACAACATCAATGCTGTAAGCCTGTCGACCACACAACGCATCCTCCAACGGCACCGAGTGAAGATGAAACATCTTTACAAGGTGCCATTTGAGAGAAACTCTGACAGAGTCAAGAATATGCGACATGACTTTGTAGAGGTATGTATGCAACACTACTTCCAGTACTTCAGACATACCATATTTACTCATCTGTATATCATTTTGTCTGTTACAGAGAGTATTGGAGCTGGATGCCCATGTAATTCGCCATGAATTTATTTATGTGGATGAGGTTGGCTTCAACCTCACCAAAACCAGACGCCGCAGAAGAAATGTAATAGGACAGAGGGCAATTACCAATGTCCCTGGACAGCGTGGGGGTAATGTGTGCTGTCATCACTCAAAACGGGGTCCTCCATCACAATGCCACACTGGGTCTGTACAACACCGGCCATATGCTCACTTTTCTGGATGCAATTTACACAATGCTTGTCCCTGATCCAGATCAGGAGCCTGCTAGATTTGTGGTTTTATGGGACAATGTTAGTTTTCACCGGGCTGTTCTGGTCCAAAACTGGTTTGCCACCCATCCACAATTTGTAGTTTTGTACCTACCCCCATATTCACCTTTTCTAAATCCCATAGAGGAATTCTTCTCAGCCTGGCGCTGGAAAGTGTATGATCACCAATCCTATGCCCGCATGCCGCTTCTCCAGGCAATGGAGGACGCATGTGGGGACATAGAGGTTGCCTCTGTCCAAGGTTGGATATGCCATGCTAGGAGATACTTCCCTCCATGTGGGGACATAGAGGTTGCCTCTGTCCAAGGTTGGATATGCCATGCTAGGAGATACTTCCCTCCATGTGGGGACATAGAGGTTGCCTCTGTCCAAGGTTGGATATGCCATGCTAGGAGATACTTCCCTCCATGTGGGGACATAGAGGTTGCCTCTGTCCAAGGTTGGATACGCCATGCTAGGAGATACTTCCCTCCATGTGGGGACATAGAGGTTGCCTCTGTCCAAGGTTGGATACGCCATGCTAGGAGATACTTCCCTCCATGTTTGGCAAGAGAAAACGTATCTTGTGATGTTTATGAAGTATTGTGGTCAGACTCAAACCGGAGAAGAGATGAAGCGTAGCTTAGCACTGTTGACTGCCCCCCCGAGACCCCACATACACAATTTTGTTCTTTACTGTATTCTAAAGAATATACTTTTTTTTGGTTTACATATGTTTATGGTTTTGTTGTATGCTACTGTATACAACAGTAATGTTTGGCCTAATAAATATTTTCTGTTTCTACCTTGCATTGGTGTTTATGGTGTACTTGTTACCCCTCTCAGCAGATTACTTTCACTGTAGAACATTGTATTGAAATGTAGATATAAGCCTATGAAAGACCAAAGAGCTTTAGATTTAGAACAACAGTGTTTACATGGTATATCCAAAAATGTACTATTATGAAAGCAGTGTTTGCCATTTGATGCAAATGTTTCATTCAAACATGTGTTTATGGCATTTTGAATGCAGTGTTACATTTTGAAGGAGATGTGAGGGATTTTGCATTTTCTCTCGCCCTCTTCCTCTCTCTCTCCTTCTCCCCCCTCTTATCTCCCTACCTGTCTTTCATTCTCTTTCGCCTCCTTCTCTCTCTATCACTCTTTATCTTTCTCTCTCTTTCGTTCTGTATCTGTCTGTATGTCTCACTCTCTGCCTGTCTCTCTCCCTTTATATGTCTGTCTCTCTCTTTGAATGTTGTATTTGTGCAGCTCTCAGTTCCCTGTTGTTGGTTTTGTCTGGTGTAATATGTCAATTGATTCACCATATTCTCAAGCTGAGTCCCAAATGGAATCATATCATCCTAGAAAGAGGGGGGGAGATAGGAAGAGGGGGAGAGATAGGAAGAGGGGGGGAGAGGGGGAGAGGGAGGGAGAGATAGGAAGAGGGGGAGAGGTGTAGTCGATTATGCCATCACTGACATTGACTCCTCCTCCATTAGTGCATTCACTGTCAGACCACAGACACCATTGTCAGATCACAGTCAGATCAACGTGTTTCTGAAGAAATTAACTGGCAATATTCAATATTCATATGCTCCAAACAGTGCAGAGATTCAATGAAACATTGAACTCAAATGAAATGATGAACTCTATACAGTTTCTCAATAACTCACAATACCAAAACAATAAAGATGATGTCTCTGGATAAGAGCGTCTGCTAAATGACTTAAATGTAAATGTCAATTTGGCTACTCAAAACATCAACTGCATATTCCAAAAAGCAAATCTGAGAAAACGAAAGAAATGCAACATTAGGAGAATTTGCATAAACAGTAACTTGGGAAAGGTTTTCTGTAGCATTTTGAATTCAAGAATTCAAACCTTTCTTCAAGAAAAAAAATGTACTAAGTAAATGTCAAATTGTCTTTCTCCCCAACCATCGCACTACTGGCCATATATACACCTTACACACACTAATTAATAAACACGTCCACCAAAAAAAGAGGGCAAAATCTTTGCTTGCTTTATTGACTTTAAAAAAACATTTGATTCTATTTGGCACGAAGGGCTATTCTACCAAATTCTCCAAAGTGGGCTTGGTGGTAAGGTATATGACTTAATAAAATGTATGTACACAGAAAACAAGTGTGCAATAAATAAAAAAAAACAAAGAACATAATTATTTTCACAATGTCGAGGTGTGAGACAAGGCTGCAGTTTGAGTTCAAATCTTTTCAACATTTATATCAATGAATTAGCAGACATGTTGGACCATTCTCCAGCCCCAGGACACTATTTAACACAGAGGTGAAATACCTGCTATATGCTGATGACTTGGTACTTCTATCACCATTCAAAGAAGGTCTTCAACAGAACATTAATATTCTAGAACAATATTGCCATAATTGGGCCCTGGCCCAAAAATGAATATCATGATTTTCCAAAGAAAAAAACATATGTCAGAAACACAAATATAAATTCACCCTGAACAACACCATAATTGAACACACTAAAAATGACACATACCTTGGTCTGACCATATCTGCATCGGGAAACTTTAATATGGCAGTGAAGGCACTCAAAGAAAAAGCCCGCAGATCATTGTATGCAATAAAAATGAAATTATTCAAAATCAACATCCCAATTAGAATTTGGACCAAAATATTCGACAGTGTAATCCTACCAATAGCTCTTTACGGAAGTGAGGTTTGGGGGCCACTCAATAAACTGGACATTAATATGTGGGACAAACATCCAATTGAAGCCCTACATGCAGAATTCTATCGGAAAATTCTACAAGTCCAGAGAAATAAACCAACTGATGCATGTAGGGCAGAATTGGGCCGCTTTCCAGTAATAATGAAAATACAGAAAAGATCCTAAAAATGTTGGCTACATCTAAATTCAAGTCCAAATTGAAGTGTGCAATTTAAAGCACTTCAAACCCAGGAGCTGAGCCCAGAAACGAGCCCTCTCAGTCAGCTGGTGTTGGACCTCACCAACCAAGCTGACACCAGCTCTGCTTCAAAAGAAAGAATTACAATAAACAAAATCATGAACCAATCAAAGGGCTCATATTTACAACATTGGAAAAAACGAAACAAAATCCCAAAAGCTGACTAAATTGCTATCTGACCCTAAACAGAGAATATGAATTGGCTGATTATCTCTACTCTGTCAGAGATACGAAGCAGAGACAGATCCTTACCAAGTACAGGCTGAGTGACCACCGATTGGCAATAGAAACCGGCAGACATAAAAAGACATGGCTACCCAAAGAGAGAAAGAGATGCACTTTCTCCTTTACTGTGATAAATATTCCTCAAAAAGAGATTCATTATTCACAGAAATGACTACTTTTATTCCAAATTTGAACTTATTAAACCCAGAGGAAAAACTAAGAATACTCATGGGTGAAGGAGCAATGGCTCCTCTTGCAGCCAAACATGTATTTTCCTGCCATAGCCCGAGGGACACTGAATAATAACATCTGCATAGTAAACAGCAACTTACTTATTATTACTATTAGTGTTATTGCTATTATTATTGCTGTTTATCATTCCAAATAGTAGTGGTATGGGTAGTAATGGTAATGATGACAGTTTAGTGATGGTAGTAGTAGTAGTAGTAGTAGTAATGATGATAGTTGTTGTGGTACTGATGTAATGGTAATGATGATAGTTTAGTGATGGTAGTAGTAGTAGTAGTAGTAATGATGATAGTTGTTGTGGTACTGATGTAATGGTGAAGATGACCTGATTATTTGATGATTTTAGTTGGTTATAGTTAGTAGTAATGATGATAGTTGTTGTGGTACATTTTCCATTTATTTATATTTTTATATTTATATTTTTATATTTATTACATTTCTACTATTGACTGTTACCATTATATTGTTATTATTTTTGTATTTAATTTTGTATTATTATTTACTACCATTTTATATGATTATTTATTATTGTTTATAATTTTACTACAATGTATATTGTATACATTGTTGCTTTGGCAATATTGACACAATGTTTTTCATGCCAATAAAGCAGCTTGAATTTGAATTTGAGTGAGAGAGGGGGGAGACAGAGAGAGACAGAGAGAGAGAGGGGGGGGGCAGAGAGAGGGAACGAGAGAGACAGAGAGAGAGAGTCTGAGACAGAGGAGGCATACAAAAGGAGAGCGTGCATTTGAGGTTGAGAGAGAGAGAGGGATAGAATGACAGAGGAATTGAGGGATAGGATGAATAGATCAGTGGAGGAGGGCTAAGGGATGAACAGTTCACTTAGACAATACTGGCACACACAGTGTCTTTGTGTCTGTGTCTCAGATGGCACCCTATTCCCTATGTGGTGCACTACTTTTGAACTGGTCAAAAGTTGTGCACTATTTAGGGATTCCACACATTTTAACGGAGACATATTGCATACCCAGGTCTACAGTAATTACTTCATCCTGGAAATAACCCCATGTTCAGAGGGCTAAATAACAGCAGAGTCTTCAGTAAGAAGTCACTAAGTACACAAAGCCAATCATTTTTTACTGTTAGCATTAGTGGCTAGCATAAAATGAGGATCATGAATAGCTGCAAGCCACTAGTGTTTACGATTAGCATTAGCTAGCATCGTGAGTAGCATGAACTCCTAGCATTTGGACTGATTGAAGGCAGAGCATAGCATTGTTTAGCATAAGCTAGTGTTCTGTATGGTGGAGTGTGGTTGAACATTTCAGATTCAATGTAGCCTACTTCAGAAACAAAGAAACATGCATTTTCTAATTGACATTCAACTCCATTGTCAAAGACTAGTATTTAGCAGTGGCATCATTTTTACATCTCTGTCTCTACTTCCCTCACTCCCTCTCCCCTGTCTCTCCTTCCCTCCCTCTCTCTCCCCCTGTCTCTCTTTCCCTCCCTCTCTCTCCCCCTGTCTCTACTTCCCTCCCTCTCTCTCCCTCTGTCTCTCCTTCCCCCCTCTCTCTCCCTCTGTCTCTCCTTCCCTCCCTCTCTCTCCCTCTGTCTCCTCTTTCCTCCCTCTCTCTCCCTCTGTCTCTCCTTCCCCCTCTCTCTCCCTCTGTCTCTCCTTCCCTCCCTCTCTCTCCCCCTGTCTCTCTTTCCCTCCCTCTCTCTCCCCCCCTGTCTCTACTTCCCTCCCTCTGTCTCTCCTTCCCCCTCTCTCTCCCTCTGTCTCTCCTTCCCCCTCTCTCTCCCTCTGTCTCCTCCTTCCCTCCCTCTCTCTCCCCTGTCTCTCTTTCCCTCCCTCTCTCTCCCCCTGTCTCTACTTCCCTCCCTCTGTCTCTCCTTCCCCCCTCTCTCTCCCTCTGTCTCTCCTTCCCTCCCTCTGTCTCTTCTTTCCTCCCTCTCTCTCCCTCTGTCTCTCCTCCCCCCCTCTCTCTCCAGCTGTCTCTCCTTCCCTCCCTCTCTCTCCCTCTGTCTCTTCTTTCCTCTCTCTCTGTCCTCAATGACAATATATTGTATAATGCAGAGACTGTCTGGAGGCATCCCAAAAACACTATACAAATTGCTTCTATCTATAAATTGCAACAAAAAATCCAGATAATGTCAAAGTACTAATGTGGCAGAATGTGTGAGTTAGAAACACAGATGACTGTGTATGGATCATTCTTGACTGTGGATGACACTGAGTGTGTGTGCGTGTGAGACTGTGAATGTAGGTTAACATGGATGAGAGTTGAGCTCTAGTAGCGTGGTATGAAATGTATTTCTGTATTCTAATGGTTCATTAGTGGCTCTGCGTTACACCAGATAAAAATATCATTCTGCCTCTGGGTGGAGAGAGAGAGAAAAAGCGAGAGAGAGAGGTGTGAGTTTACTTCACTTGATCATTTGTGATTTTTCAGTACTGTGTTTGTGTGTGTGTGCGTGTGTGTGTGCGTGTGTGTGTGTGTGTGCTTATGATTGTAATTGTTCTACTCTGACTAGAGGAAGA
Source organism: Oncorhynchus nerka (assembly GCF_034236695.1). Taxonomy (NCBI): domain Eukaryota; kingdom Metazoa; phylum Chordata; class Actinopteri; order Salmoniformes; family Salmonidae; genus Oncorhynchus; species Oncorhynchus nerka. The sequence goes on from NC_088407.1 coordinate 18,991,662, forward strand.
CAGTAGTGCACTATACTAGGAATAGGTACAGGGTGTAATTTTTGACACAGAGACAGGGCCACCCAAGTGAAACATGGTGACAACTTTGACTACTGCTGCTAATGAGAGCTAACAATATATCATGGACAGAGAGAGGTAGATGTAGAGAGAGAGACCAAATCACCTACTGATAGAGAGACACACACTGACAGACACACACACAGACAGTTTGAGGACAACTTGCCAGTAAGGAAGCTCAGACAGACATTTTGGTCTAAATCAGTCTGGGGGTTTGTCTGGTAGCTCCTAGCCTACATCCCAAATTGCATCCTATTCCATATATAGTGGCCTAGTTCTGACCAGGGCCCATAGGGTTCTCTGTGCACTATGTTGAGGGTGACATTTTGGATCATCTAATGGGGTGAGAGATGAACACACAGGAATAAAGGAGACAAGAGGAGAGATGCCTGAGGGAAGAAGAAGAGAGAGAGAGAGAGAGAGAGAGAGAGAGAGAGAGAGAGACAGAGAGAGAGAGACAGAGAGACAGAGAGAGAGAGAGAGAGACAGAGAGACAGAGAGAGAGAGAAAAATAGAGAGAGAAAAATAGAGAGAGTATTGGGTATTTAGCATGTAGCCTAATGACAGAGACTATGGCGAGCACAAGAGCCAGTTCATTTCCTGGAACCACAACGGGTTAAAAATAATTAAGTCATCAAGTCAAGAAGCTTGAGGTCAGGGATCATCAGGCATTAACAAGAGTATTTCTTAGTATTCACCAGCACACGTGTGTGTGTGTGTGTGTGTGTGTGTCTGGTGTGTGTGCATCGGTTTCTGTAACTGAGTTTACAAGTGAAGATTCTCTGCTTCGTTGTCGTCAGCCTCCGATGGAACAGAGTAAATAGGCACTTTAAATTCTTAGATTTAGCCGGTGGTAATTTGTGGAATAGACACCGGCTGGAATGCGCTTCTGACCAATCAGCTTTCAGGATTAGACACGTATAAAATGAGAGATAACATGCTCCTTTCATTTTCTTTTCTCACCTTCTCACTCCTCCAACACTTCTTCTGTTTCCTTCCCTTCATCCATCCTGCCGTTCTCTCTCCACCCCTTCCCTACACCCTCTGTCTCCCCCCCTTCCCTACACCCTCTGTCTCCATCCCTTCCCTACACCCTCTGTCTCCAACCATTCCCTACACCCTCTATCTCCACCCCTTCCCTACACCCTCTGTCTCCATCCCTTCCCTACACCCTCTATCTCCACCCCTTCCCTACACCCTCTGTCTCCACCCCTTCCCTACACCCTCTGTCTCCATCCCCTCCCTCCACCCTCTATCTCCACCCCTTCCCTACACCCTCTGTCTCCACCCTTCCCTACACCCTCTGTCTCCACCCCTTCCCTACACCCTCTGTCTCCACCCCTTCCCTACACCCTCTGTCTCCATCCCCTCCCTCCACCCTCTATCTCCACGCCTTCCCTACACCCTCTGTCTCCACCCCTTCCCTACACCCTCTGTCTCCACCCCTTCCCTACACCCTATCTCCACCCTTCCCTACACCCTCTGTCTCCATCCCCTCCCTCCACCCTCTATCTCCACGCCTTCCCTACACCCTCTGTCTCCACCCCTTCCCTACACCCTCTGTCTCCATCCCCTCCCTCCACCCTCTATCTCCACCCCTTCCCTACACCCTCTGTCTCCACCCCTTCCCTACACCCTCTGTCTCCACCCCTTCCCTACACCCTCTGTCTCCATCCCCTCCCTCCACCCCTTCCCTACACCCTCTGTCTCCACCCCTTCCCTACACCCTCTGTCTCCATCCCCTCCCTCCACCCTCTATCTCCACCTTCCTATCACCCTCTTCACACATGGTTATTCTATTTATCCTCTGTCTTGCTCTCCTTTTCTCTCTCTCAAGACGGTGCTGGGTTATCGCAATCTCAGAACTTGGTCTCTCTCTCAAGACGGTGCTGGGTTATCGCAATCTCAGAATTTGGTCTCTCTCTCTCTCTCTCTCATCACCCACCTCCAGATAATATGTGTAGGAGGGATAGAGAGACAGAGAGAAGGAGAGAGAGAGAGGGAGAGAGAGATAGAGAGACAGGGATTGAGAGACAGAGAAGGAGAGTGCTATAGCTTGGCTGACATCAACCTCTCACAGGATGTTACTGCCAAGAATCACAACAACACAAGGTTCATACTGCTGTACACAGCATAACACACAGCCAATATTGAAGCCTCCTACCTGTTCAAATACAAAGTGCTTTTAAGCAAACATGTGCACAAGCACCTAGTCGTTTAGACTTTACTGAGGAGCTGGACGCACGCACACACACACACACAAACGGGGGAACACACACCAACAGTAATGTACCTTTCTATAAATTACTAGTATGAAAAAATGCCTGAGTGAATTATTCTAATCCTAAATGGACAGGTAAGATGTTGAACATGTCAGGCTGAACAATGGCTGTGTGTGTGTGTGTGTGTGTGTGTGTGTGTGTGTGTGTGTGTGTGTGTGTGTGTGTGTGTGTGTGTGTCGCTCAGTGACTTCCTGCTGCAGTTCTTTGATGAACCCTTCAGCCCGCCTCTCTGCTAGTTTCTGATTCCCCTTGATCTCTATGAGCTCAGCCGGGCTCATCTCAATTAAGAGCTTCATATCGCTGACGGACTTCAAACTGATCTCTCGCTCGCTGTCTGCTCTACTCTTGCTGAGCTCCACAGAGTGTTTGATCTCCTTAATGTTCCCCAGTTGCTCCTAGATCATCTGCTGCATTTCTGCCTTCGCTTTCTTGAACATCTTCTCTCCCCCCAGTGGTTTGTCTGGCTTCTTACACCCCCCTCTGGGTACTTCAGTGAGCATGTTTCACTCTGGTCAGACTGCAGGTATGTCTGTGGATACATCATCAGAACCAGAGCACCAGGGCCATGATCATACCAAGCACAAGTCCAGGTCTCACCAGGGAAGGGGCTGGTACTGGTAGGGGCTGGACCTGAGGCTGGTGTTGGGGCAGGAGCTAAGCCTGGAGCTCGGGCTGGAACAGGGGCAGGAGCTGGGGCTGGGACAGGGGATGGAGCTGGAGCTGGGGCTGGGGGCTGGGGGTTGGGACAGGGGATGGAGCTGGAGCTGGGGCCTGGGGCTGGGGGCTGGGACAGGGGCTGGGGCTGGTACAGGGGTTGGGGCTGGGACTGGTACAGGGGCTGGAGCTGGGACTAGTACAGGGGTTGGAACTGGGGCTGGTACAGGGGTTTGAGCTGGGGCTGGTACAGGGGTTTGAGCTGGGGCTGGTACAGGGGTTTGAGCTGGGGCTGGTACAGGGGGTTTGAGCTGGGGCTGGTACAGGGGCTGTAGCTGGGGCTGGTACAGGGGTTGGAGCTGGGGCTGGGACAGGGGATGGAGCTGGGGCTGGTACAGGGGCTGTAGCTGGGGCTGGTACAGGGGCTGTATCTGGGGCTGGTACAGGGGTTGGGGCTGGGACTGGTACAGGGGTTTGAGCTGGGGCTGGTACAGGGGTTGGAGCTGGGACTGGTACAGGGGCTGTAGCTGGGACTGGTACAGGGGTTGGGGCTGGGACTGGTACAGGGGTTTGAGCTGGGACTGGTACAGGGGTTGGGGCTGGGACTGGTACAGGGGTTTGAGCTGGGGCTGGTACAGGGGTTTGAGCTGGGGCTGGTACAGGGGTTTGAGCAGGGACTGGTACAGGGGTTGGGGCTGGGACTGGTACAGGGGTATGAGCTGGGGCTGGTACTAGGGGTTTGAGCTGGGGCTGGTACAGGGGTTTGAGCTGGGGCTGGTACAGGGGTTGGAGCTGGGGCTGGTAAGGGGTTTGAGCTGGGGCTGGTAAGGGGTTTGAGCTGGGGCTGGTAAGGGGTTTGAGCTGGGGCTGGTAAGGGGTTTGAGCTGGGGCTGGTACAGGGGTTTGAGCTGGGACTGGTACAGGGGTTGGGGCTGGGACTGGTACAGGGGTATGAGCTGGGGCTGGTACAGGGGTTTGAGCTGGGGCTGGTACAGGGGTTTGAGCTGGGGCTGGTACAGGGGTTGGAGCTGGGGCTGGTAAGGGGTTTGAGCTGGGGCTGGTAAGGGGTTTGAGCTGGGACTGGTACAGGGGTTGGAGCTGGGGCTGGTACAGGGGCTGGAGCTGGGGCTGGTACAGGGGCTGTAGCTGGGACTGGTACAGGGGTTTGAGCTGGGGCTGGTAAGGGGTTTGAGCTGGGGCTGGTACAGGGGCTGTAGCTGGGGCTGGTACAGGGGTTGGAGCTGGGGCTGGTACAGGGGTTGGAGCTGGGGCTGGTACAGGGGCTGTAGCTGGGACTGGTACAGGGGTTTGAGCTGGGGCTGGTACAGGGGCTGTAGCTGGGGCTGGTACAGGGGTTTGAGCTGGGGCTGGTACAGGGGTTTGAGCTGGGGCTGGTACAGGGGTTTGAGCGGGGGCTGGCAAGGGGTTTGAGCTGGGGCTGGTAAGGGGTTGGAGCTGGGGCTGGTACAGGGGCTGTAGCTGGGGCTGGTACAGGGGCTGTAGCTGGGACTGGTACAGGGGTTTGAGCTGGGGCTGGTACAGGGGTTTGAGCTGGGGCTGGTACAGGGGCTGTAGCTGGGACTGGTACAGGGGTTTGAGCTGGGGCTGGTACAGGGGTTGTAGCTGGGACTGGTACAGGGGCTGTAGCTGGGACTGGTACAGGGGTTTGAGCTGGGGCTGGTACAGGGGCTGTAGCTGGGGCTGGTACAGGGGCTGTAGCTGGGGTTGGTACAGGGGTTTGAGCTGGGGCTGGTACAGGGGCTGGAGCTGGGGCTGGTACAGGGGTTGGAGCTGGGACTGGTACAGGGGTTGGAGCTGGGGCTGGTACAGGGGTTGGAGCTGGGGCTGGTACAGGGGCTGTAGCTGGGGCTGGTACAGGGGCTGTAGCTGGGACTGGTACAGGGGTTGGAGCTGGGGCTGGTACAGGGGCTGTAGCTGGGGCTGGTACAGGGGTTGGAGCTGGGGCTGGTACAGGGGCTGTAGCTGGGGCTGGTACAGGGGTTTGAGCTGGGGCTGGTACAGGGGCTGTAGCTGGGGCTGGTACAGGGGCTGTAGCTGGGGCTGGTACAGGGGTTTGAGCTGGGGCTGGTACAGGGGCTGTAGCTGGGGCTGGTACAGGGGTTGGAGCTGGGACTGGTACAGGGGTTAGAGCTGGGGCTGGTACAGGGGTTGGAGCTGGGGCTGGTACAGGGGTTTGAGCTGGGGCTGGTACAGGGGCTATAGCTGGGACTGGTACAGGGGTTTGAGCTGGGGCTGGTACAGGGCATTTAAACGTGTTAACCCTCGCAAGGCTGCAGGCCCAGACGGCATCCCCAGCCGCGCCCTCAGAGCATGCGCAGACCAGCTGGCCGGTGTGTTTACGGACATATTCAATCAATCCCTATACCAGTCTGCTGTTCCCACATGCTTCAAGAGGGCCACCATTGTTCCTGTTCCCAAGAAAGCTAAGGTAACTGAGCTAAACGACTACCGCCCCGTAGCACTCACTTCCGTCATCATGAAGTGCTTTGAGAGACTAGTCAAGGACCATATCACCTCCACCCTACCTGACACCCTAGACCCACTCCAATTTGCTTACCGCCCAAATAGGTACACAGACGATGCAATCTCAACCACACTGCACACTGCCCTAACCCACCTGGACAAGAGGAATACCTATGTGAGAATGCTGTTCATCGACTACAGCTCGGCATTCAATACCATAGTACCCTCCAAGCTCGTCATCAAGCTCGAGACCCTGGGTCTCGACCCCGCCCTGGGCAACTGGGTACTGGACTTCCTGACGGGCCGCCCACAGGTGGTGAGGGTAGGCAACAACATCTCCTCCCCGCTGATCCTCAACACGGGGCCCCACAAGGGTGCGTTCTGAGCCCTCTCCTGTACTCCCTGTTCACCCACGACTGCGTGGCCATGCACGCCTCCAACTCAATCATCAAGTTTGCGGACGACACAACAGTGGTAGGCTTGATTACCAACAACGACGAGACGGCCTACAGGGAGGAGGTGAGGGCCCTCGGAGTGTGGTGTCAGGAAAATAACCTCACACTCAACGTCAACAAAACTAAGGAGATGATTGTGGACTTCAGGAAACAGCAGAGGGAACACCCCCTATCCACATCGATGGATCAGTAGTGGAGAGGGTAGCAAGTTTTAAGTTCCTCGGCATACACATCACAGACAAACTGAATTGGTCCACTCACACTGACAGCGTCGTGAAGAAGGCGCAGCAGCGCCTCTTCAACCTCAGGAGGCTGAAGAAATTCGGCTTGTCACCAAAAGCACTCACAAACTTCTACAGATGCACAATCGAGAGCATCCTGGCGGGCTGTATCACCGCCTGGTACGGCAACTGCTCCGCCCTCAACCGTAAGGCTCTCCAGAGGGTAGTGAGGTCTGCACAACGCATCACCGGGGGCAAACTACCTGCCCTCCAGGACACCTACACCACCCGATGTTACAGGAAGGCCATAAAGATCATCAAGGACATCAACCACCCGAACCACTGCCTGTTCACCCCGCTATCATCCAGAAGGCGAGGTCAGTACAGGTGCATCAAAGCTGGGACCGAGAGACTGAAAAACAGCTTCTATCTCAAGGCCATCAGACTGTTAAACAGCAATCACTAACATTGAGTGGCTGCTGCCAACACACTGTCATTGACACTGACCCAACTCCAGCCACTTTAATAATGGGAATTGATGGGAAATGATGTAAATATATCACTAGCCACTTTAAACAATGCTACCTTATATAATGTTACTTACCCTACACTATTCATCTCATATGCATATGTATATACTGTACTCTAGATCATCGACTGCATTCTTATGTCACTAGCCACTTTAACTATGCCACTTTGTTTACTTTGTCTACATACTCATCTCATATGTATATACTGTACTCGATACCATCTACTGTATGCTGCTCTGTACCATCACTCATTCATATATCCTTATGTACATATTCCTTATCCCCTTACACTGTGTATAAGACAGTAGTTTTGGAATTGTTAGTTAGATTACTTGTTGGTTATCACTGCATTGCTGGTACAGGGGCTGCAGCTGGGACTGGTACAGGGGTTGGAGCTGGGGCTGGTACAGGGGCTGTAGCTGGGACTGGTATAGGGATTGGAGCTGGGACTGGTACAGGGGCTGTAGCTGGGGCTGGTACAGGGGTTGGAGCTGGGGCTGGTACAGGGGCTGTAGCTGGGGCTGGTACAGGGGCTGTAGCTGTAGCTGGGGCTGGTACAGGGGCTGTAGCTGGGACTGGTACAGGGGTTGGAGCTGGGGCTGGTACAGGGGCTGTAGCTGGGGCTGGTACAGGGGTTGGAGCTGGGGTTGGTACAGGAGCTGGAGCTGTGGCTGGTGCAGGAGCTGGGCACTTTGCATTAAATTGATCCACAACATCTCTTAGTGTTGTGTTGACACGTAGATTAGGTCTTCTTTGGAATGGCTCTTGACAGAGTGGACACTTGAACACGACACTTTTTCCCAGTGTTTGTTCATTACAGGCCTTGCAAAACTTGTGTCCACATGAGGTGGTGACTGAGTCAGAGAACAAATTTAGACAGAAGGAGATCTCAAACTTCTGTACATACTGGAGACTGTTGAGGGTTTCCATAGCTGGAAACAGAGACAGGCACATATTAGAGACAGGCTTGTGGCTGTTGTTGACTTGATTTCAATGCACTCCTGGTCTGAATGAACAGTCCAAAGTCCGACTACTCAGAAGATGGGTACAGCTCCATGTTCACAACTCTGACAGTAAACATTGATATGGCAAACAGTAAAATATATATATATAAAAAACAGGGGATATAACTAAAATATATGTACATTAATTTGTAGTTTAATGTCATTTGTAGATCTAGTGTGTGAATTAAAGCACACTTCCTCCCCTTCTCCGTGTCTCTTCCTTCATTCTCACTCTCTTTCTTTCTCCACCTCCACTTCTCTACCTCCACTCATGTTTTATGTGTCACATGCACAAGTACAGTGAAATGCTTAACTTGCAAGTCCTACCCAACAGTGCAGTACTCAATACCGAAATACTCTCTCCTTAATCGAGTGTGTGTACATTATGCTCTTCCTACAGTGAATCTGACGATGTCCATAGGAACGGAATAGTCAGTAGAATTGTGTGGAGTTACTTGAAGAGCTGGTATGAGTAACTAAATATTAACTTCACCACTGTTCTGGAAATTACCCTACCCAAGTCAAAGTACAGCATTGTCCTGATAAATGTAACGTTTAGGGACTGTAAAAAATAAATAATTTTAAAACAGTAACAGTTAAAAGTTAAGACACACCTACTTTTCTTTATTTGTACTATTTGTACATTGCAGAATAATAGTGAAGAAACCACAACTATGAAATAACACATATGGAATCATGTAGTAACCAAGAAAGTGTTAAACGAATCAAAATATATTTTAGATTTTAGATTCTTCAAAGTAGCCAGCCTTTGCCTTGATGGCAGCTTTACACACTCATGGCGTTCTCTCAACCAGCTTCACCTGGAATGCTTTCCAACAGTCTTGAAGGAGTTCCCACATATGCTGGGCACTTGTTGGCTCCTTTTCCTTAACTCTGCGGTCCAACTCATCCTAAACCATCTCAATTAGGTTGAGGTCGGGTGATTGTGGAATCCAGGTCATCTGATGCATCACTCCATTACTCTCCTGCTTGGTCAAATAGCCCTTAGACGTCCTGGAGGTGTTTTGTGTCATTGTCCTGTTGAAAAATAAATAATAGTCCCACTAAGCGCAAAACAGATGGGTTGAATTATTGCTGCAGAATGCTGTGGTAGCCATGCTAGTAAAGTGTGCATTGAATTCTAAATAAATCAGAGACAGTGTCACCAGCAAAGTACCCCCACACCATCACACCTCCTCCTCCATGCTTCACGGTGGGAATCACACATGCGGAGATCATCCGTTCACCTACTCTGCATCTCACAAAGACACGGCGGTTGGAACCAAAAATCTTGAAATTGGACTCATCAAACCAAAGAACAGATTTCCACAAGTCTAATGTCCATTGCTCGTGTTTCTTGGCCCGAACAAGTCTCTTCTTATTATTGGTGTCCTTTAGTAGTGGTTTCTTGGCAGCAATTCGACCATAAAGGCCTGATTCATACAGTCTCTTCTGAACAGTTAATGTTGAGATGTGTCTGTTACTCTGTGAAGCATTTATTTGGGCTGCACTTTCTGAGGCTGTTAACTCTAATTAATTCATCCGCTGCAGCAGAGGTAACTCTGGGTCTTCCTTTCCTGTGGCGGTCCTCATGAGAGCCGTTTCATCATAGCACTTGATGGTTTTCGACTGCACTTGAACAAACTTTCAAAGTTCTTGAAATTTTCCAGATTGATTGACCTTCATGTCTTAAAGTAATGGACATTCGTTTCTGTTTGCTTATTTGAGCTGTTCTTGCCATAATATGGACTTGGTCTTTTAACAAATAGAGCTATATTTTGTATACCACCCCTACCTTGTCACAACACAACTGATTGGCTCAAACGCATTAACAAGGATTAACTTTTAACAAGGCACACCTGTTAATTGAAATACATTCCAGGTGACTACTTCATGAAGCTGGTTAAGAGAATGCCAAGAGTGTGCAAAGCTGTCCCTCTTTTGGTTACTACATGATTTCACATGTGTTACTTATTTCATAGTTTGGATTTCTTCCCTATTATTCTACAATGTAGAACATAATAAGAAATAAAGAAAAACCCTGGAATGAGTAGCTGTGACCAAAATTTTGATTGGTACTAGTCAGACCCCTTCACTTTTTCCTAATTTAGTTACGTTATAGCCGTATTCTAAAATGGATTAAATAAAAAATGTTTCTCGTTAATTTACACACAATACCCCATAATGACAAAGCAAAAACAGGTTTTCAGAAATGTTCGTATAAAAAAATGAATTTTCTTATTTTGCAATGGTTCCTTAAATACCGATACTGGGAGACAGGAAGCACGTACAGGGTGAGGATTTAATAATAAATAGACATGAAACTAAAAAAAACAGCGTCTGGACAAGAGAAACAAAACAACATCAATGCAGACATGGGAATGAAACTGGGAAAGTGACAGATATAAGGGAGGCAATAAATGACGTGATGGAGACCAGGTGAGTCCGATGAAGCACTGGTGCGAGTAACGATGGTGACAGGTGTTCGTAATGATGAGCAGCCTGGTGACCTCGAGTGCCAGCGAGGCAGAGCGAAAGCAAACGTGACATATTTACAGAAGTATTCAGACACTTGGATACTCGAAATTGAGCTCAGGTGCATTCTTTTTCCATTGATCCTACTTGATTAGAGTCCACCTGTGTTAAATTAAATTGATTGGACATGATTTGGAAAGGCACACACCTGTCTATATCAGGTCCCACAGTTGACAGTGCATGTCAGAGCAAAAACCAAGCCATGAGGTCAAAGGAATTATCCGTAGTGGTCCGAGACAGGATTGTGCCGAGGCACAGATCTGGGGAAGGGTATCAAAACATTTCTGCAGCATTGAAGGTCCCCAAGAACACAGTGGCCTCCATCATTCTTAAATTGAAGAAGTTTGGAACCACCAAGACTCTTCCTAGAGCTGGCCACCTGGCCAAACTGAGCAATATGGGGAAGGGCCTTGGTCATGGAGGGGACCAATAACCCAATGGTCATTCTGACAGAGCTCCAGAGTTCCTCTGTGGAGATGGAAGAATATTCCAGAAGGACAACCATCTCTGCAGCACTCCACCAATCAGGTCTATGTCATAGAATGGCCAGACGAAAGCCACTCCTCAGTAAAAGGCACATGACAGCCCACTTGGAGTTTGCCAAAAGGCACCTAAATGACTCTCAGACCATAAGAAACAAGATTATCTCTTTCACTACGGTGAAGCAAGGTGGTGGCAGCATCATGCTGTGGGGATGTTTTTCAGTGACAGGGACTGGGGTGCTAGTCAGGATCAAGGGAAAGATGAACAGAGGAAAGTACAGAGAGGTCCTTGATGAAAACCTGCTCTAGGGCGCTCAGGACCTCAAACTGGAGTAAATGTTCACCTTCCAACATGACAACGACCCTAAGCACACAGCCAAGTCAACATAGAGGTGGCTTCGGAACAAGTCTCTGAATGTCCTTGTTTTCTGAACTAGTACTTCTAAAACTTGCGGTGCTCTGGTACAAAATGCGCAAGGAGGCCAGCGGAAACACAGACTCGGCGTGGGCCTTTCTCACCTTTAAAACTCAAAACCATTGACATGACTTGCACATGCGTGTTTCTCCCTTATACTGCCAGCTAATGGATGCCAAAAAGGCACAGAGCTACGATGCCTTTCATGTGTCAATACCGTAAAACATCTATTAATAGCACAGGCATTTATTTTCTTAAATCACTAAAACAACAGGCACTTATAAGAGACAGGCTTCTATTTGAGCCAGGTGTCTATTTCCTCAATGCAGACAACTTTGGCTCATTTGCATAGTTAAAAACTTCTTTGGGCTGAGATCCCGCTAACGGGATCGATATGACAACAGCCAGTGAAAGTGAAGGGCGCCAAATTCAAAAAACAGAAATCTCATAACTAAAATTCCTCAGACATACAAGTATTTCACACCATTTTAAAGATACACTTCTTGTTAATCCCACCACAGTGTCCGGTTTCAAATAGGCTTTCCAGAGAAAGCACCACAAACAATTATGTTAGGTCAGAGCCAAGTCACAGAAAAACACAGCCATTTTTCCAGCCAAAGATAGGAATCACAAAAATCAGAAATAGAGATAGTGATTCATTCTAACTTTTGATGATCTTCATCAGATGACACTCATAGGACTTCATGTTACACAATACATGTATGTTTTGTTTGATAAAGTTCATATTTTTATTTTAAAAATCTGAGTTTACATTGGCACGTTATGTTCAGTAGTTCCAAAAACATCCGGTGATTTTGCAGAGAGCCACATCAATTTACAGAAATACTCATTATAAATGTTGATGAAAATACAATTGTTATGCATGGAACTTTAGATATACTTCTCTTTAATGCAACCGCTGTGTCAGATTTCAAAAAAGCTTTACGGAAAAAGCAAATAATCTGAGTACGGCGCTCAGAGACCCAACAGGCCAAATAAATATCCGCCATATTTTCCAGGCAACAGAAGTCAGAAATAACATTATAAATATTCACTTACCTTTGATGATCTTCATCAGAATGCACTCCCAGGAAACCCAGTTCCACAATAAATATTTGTTTTGCCATCATTTGAAGATTGACATCATTTTTTAAAATCATTACTGAGTTATTTAATGTCACAAATCAAACATTAAACCTCATCAACAATGAATGATTATTCATGGTAACCTCGTAAACAATTAATTGAAACCCAGCGTTTATTTGAAACAGGTGTCTATTTGCTGAACTTTTTGCTATTGCCCGGCTATTAAAAGGGACAGGCGCCTATTTGAGGCTGCGTTTAATTGTAGTTTTACGGTATGTCCCATTCATTTTCATTGCACTCAAATAATACATTGACGTTAAAAAAGTAAAGGGAAAGAGTTCAGCCCTGCCTATAGACGCCATACGTCATCTGCTGCCTTTTGGTGGTTACTTCACGTTCGTTTTACTGCTAGATAAAAGTAAGCTGATCGGGATGGCTTTAACGTGTTGCATCTCAAACCGTTTTCAAAGTGGGATTTTCTCGTGAAAATTGTGGTGATAAGGCATGGAAGAAGAATACCTGAGTTTAGGGACCTACATCAAAAGGGATTTAAAATAGCACAACAATTTAAGTCTGAGTGTTATCAACGGAAAGACTGGCTCTGTGGCTGCACTGCTAGCAGCCGACTCTACTGAGGGCCGTGCCAACCAGATGGAACTCAACCTCCAGGCTGGTGCAGACCATCTACCTTTACCAATGCGCTGTTCTGGATTATGAGGGACAATCCGGATGACTGGGATGGTGAAGCCCTGGCCATGGCCTCCGGAGTTGGTCTTTGGCTGTCAAAGGCACCCACCTGCTTTTTGCTCAAGGCCTGTGATGGAATGTTCTATGAAACTGATCATGCACTCTTCTGTGTTCTGCAGAATAAAGAAAGTGATGGATTGCCGTTTTAAATAGAACCATGAGGAAACCTGTAGGAAATATTATCTGAAGAACAAAAATTCCCACAGAAGTACATTGTTTCTTAACATTCTTGGAACAATTTGAGAACATGACTTTAAATAGAACCATGGGTAAACCTGTAGGGAACGTTATGATGAAGTACTGACATTCCCACAGAAGAACATTGTTTAACGTTTTTGGAACAATTTGAGAACATCACTTTAAATAAAAGTGAGAGTAAACCTGTTATGAACGTGTTTTTGCCAAGTTCCTCCCTCAAATGTGCTGAGAATGTTCCAAAGCCAAGCAACTATCCATATTTTATTACGTTTTTATTTTATTTTCACATACACCAGGTGCAGTAAAATGTGTGGTTTTACAAGGTCAGCCATAACAGTATGGTGCCTCTGGAGGAAATTAGGGTTAGGTGCCTTGCTCAAGGGAACATTGGCAGATTTTTCACCTTGTCGGCTTGGATATTCAAACCAGCAACCTTTCGGTTACTGGCCCAACGCTCTAACAGCTAGGATACCTGCCAGAACAGCACCCTTCCCAGAATGTTGTATGCAAAATAACTATAAGACAACAACGCTCTCACCAACCTCTAAGAAACATATGGTTCTCAGAATGTTATGTGCTAGCTGGGACGTCATTTAATAAATGTCTCATTTCCTATAGAAGGAACGCACGCGCAGGAGGACGATGATTGGATGATTGACTGAGTTTCATTTTCTCTGAATCATATTGTGTCCCCCTTCTCCTCCTACATCCATGCTGCTGATTCCACTAATGGAAAGAACAAAGTGCACCCACGCACAGACTCACGTGCGCACACACACACACACACTCCTGTGAATCATGCTGTAAAGTGTTGAGTCACACAGCCATGCTTCTGCTTGGGAGTAAAGTCATACTCTAATTAAGTGTTTATCTCTGTGCCATACTGCTAGGTTAAACACAGACGGTAACGCTAAGTATGGGTTTGAGCTATTATAGAATAGATATACATCAGATAGAAGAGGGAAGGAGGTCAGAAGCTCAAATACAACTATTAAGGTATAGATATAAACTAGATAGAAGGGAAGATGAGTTGAGGTCACCTAGCAGCCCCCACACTGACATCATCAGATCTGAGTGACACTAAACCCTCTTAGGTAATGGATGCCATGAATGATAACTTCCTCCTCTCTCCTCTCGTCCCTTCTTCTCTCTTCTCCTCTCCTCTCGTCCGCCCCTCCCTCTGTTCTCCGATGATGTCTGTAACTGTAGATGACTCAGACACACTCCTCCTTCCCCTCTCCCTCCCTCCTCCATCTCTCCCTCCCTGTTACTCCCCTTCCCTTCTGAAAAGATGTCCTGCTTCCCCTCTCCCTCCCTCCTCCATCCCTCCCTCCCTGTTACTCCCCTTCCCTTCTGAAAAGATGTCCTCCTTCCCCTCTCCCTCCCTCCTCCATCTCTCCCTCCCTGTTACTCCCCTTCCCTTCTGAAAAGATGTCCTCCTTCCCCTCTCCCTCCCTCCTCCATTTCTCCCTCCCTGTTACTCCCCTTCCCTTCTGAAAAGATGTCCTCCTTCCCCTCTCCCTCCCTCCTCCATCTCTCCCTCCCTGTTACTCCCCTTCCCTTCTGAAAAGATGTCCTCCTTCCCCTCTCCCTCCCTCCTCCATCCCTCCCTCCCTGTTACTCCCCTTCCCTTCTGAAAGGAAAGTAAAGCAACGTGACGCTGCAGGCTGTACTTGCCATTAACAGATGTACTGTAGGGTCAGGTTTCCCATTAGGATCTGAGAATCAAAAGCAACCCTGGATCTGTTGGATACAGAACATTATACAGGATATCATTGTACAACCACCAGCTGACACCTGAAACCTGAACTGGGATCAGGTCTTACAGTAAATAACCTGACATCACTTGTTCTGCAACATGTTACAGCTGACTCAGAGTCCGTGTGAAAAACAACATGGGTGAAAGTCAAAGGCTTCACTAACAGGTGTTTCTCCCTCTTTAGTTTCCACCACTAGGGCAGTTAGAGTAAGAGGCTTTGGGTGTTGTCATTAAAGCAAACAGTGGATAATAATATAACGTTTTCATGCCAACGGACTGTCCTTATCTTCCTCCTGCTTCATTGGTTTATTTGATTATTTCTTTATTTTATTTAACCTTTATTTAACTAGGCAAGTCAGTTAACAACAAATTCCTAGCCAAATATATAAATGCAGATACAAAACGGAAGCTACTTTCCTCCCATGATGCAGCTGGGCTGTTGACTATAATCAGGATTTTGGCCTACTTCAATGGGAAGTAGGCTGTGTGTGTGTGTGTGTGTGTGTGTGTGTGTGTGTGTGTGTGTGTGTGTGTGTGTGTGTGTGTGTGTGTGTGTGTGTGTGTCTGTGTTGCAGCTGTGACCCTGGTGCGCTAGTGGGAAAAGGTCATTGCATCCTGTAGCATTTCCTCATTCATTTTCCTTCTATTCTGCTTCTCTCTCTCTCTCTCTCTCGCCCTCTCTCACACACACACACACAAACACACACACACACACACACACACGCACACACACACACACACACACACACACACACACACACACACACACACACACACACACACACACACACACACACACACACACACACACACACACACACACACACACACAGCAGGCCTTGGTCCGGATGTGAGCATTACACACACAGATAAAGGGGTCTGTAATGCTCTAATGCTCTGTTCACTGGGGCTGGCTGCAGTCCAGAGGGTGTGTGTGTGTGTGTGTGTGTGTGTGTGTGTGTGTGTGTGTGTGTGCATTGCCCTACCTTCTGCATATTTTCACAGTAGTGTTGAATTTCCAGTGTAACAGGCAAACAGCAGCTGTTGATAAACTGCCAGATTGAGCTCTTGGCATATACACTGACCCTTCTGTACACGTGTTGTACTAACCAATTATTAACTGGCTTTACAGAATAAAAACACTTTATCCAAACTCATGATATAACACAATGCAACAGCTCTGAGACTGAGCTACATGTCTCCATCAACAGACTGTGGTGACAAAACAAACAAACACATATTATATATTATTACACATATTATACGCCCACAGTCAGAAACACTCAATAGATGCCATGTGAAACATTGGTGTTCAGCCAGAGAGGACAGTACTACTACTAATTTAGCATAGTTGCCAATGACGATGGAATATACAGTACGGTAATGCTGCTATTTCATTGCAGCTATCTCAAGAAACCTTCAGAAAATACCTCATACCAAACACACACACACACACACACACACACACACACACACACACACACACACACACACACACACACACACACACACACACACACACACACACACAGCCATCTAACATGTTACCTAAAATGCTACAGCTGAGAGCTAGCAGCAAAAGCATTAGGATACGGTATAAGGTATTCACATGTATTACATAAAGCACAGCACAAGGTGAAACACACATACACATACAGACACACACACACACCACACAAAATGCAAGGTCTCTCCGTTACTTCACATTTGATTAGTTCCTCTTCTATTAGGCTAAAGTGAAAGACTTCCATTAGTGTGTGGGTTGTTGTGCTCCTCTGTGCCAGTCAAGGATGTAAATTTGATGGTGTGTGTGTACGCATGTGTGTCCCCGTGTGTGTGTGTGTGTCTGCCTGCGCATGTGTGTGAGCGTGTGCGTTTCTGTGTACATTTGTGTGTGACTGAATCACAATAAATCTGGATCCAAATCTGTTCCAGAATGGAATCATGGTTTGAAAGATTTTGGGGAGATTTCCAATTCCAAAATTCTCTCCAGAGTTCAACTCAATATAAACAGTTACAGCTCAATGATGTAACACAGGAAAAAATGATGTAACACGGGACAAAATGATGTAACACAGGACCCAACAGGAGGATCCCTTTGAGACAGAGCTTCCTCTACATCTGGCAGAGTGAGATGAACGTGTTAACATTCCAGAGCTATAACGGATACTGTGCATTGTCACGAGCACATCCCGACTCCCTTATGTGCAGAGACTGCCAACACCAATACAGAAACACTGCTGTATCTTAAATCATATCATGACAAAGCATTTCATTTATAGAGTCCTTTCCTTCCGGAAGAGAGTGGGGAATTCCTTAATCCACAAGGTATCTAAGTGAGTCAGTCAGAAAATTCTCAATGGTCACAGTACAGAAAGTTCTGCTCTGATCTGTAAAGCCAAAATAACAACAGGGTGTGTCTCCTGGACGTGGTGGTAGATATGTGACATTGAGTCAGCTTTCTGGTTGAATGATTCTCTGCCCCCCCCCTCTCTGTCTCTCTCTGTCTCTCTCTGTCTCTCTCTCTCTCTCTGTCTCTCTCTGTCTCTCTGTCTCTCTCTCTCTCTGTCTCTCTCTCTCTGTCTCTCTCTCTCTCTGTCTCTCTGTCTCTCTCTCTCTCTCTCTCTCTCTCTCTCTCTCTCTCTCTCTGTCTCTCTCTCTCTCTGTCTCTCTCTCTCTCTGTCTCTCTCTCTCTCTCTGTGTCTCTCTCTCTCTCTCTCTCTCTCTCTCTCTGTCTCTCTCTGCCAGGCCGGGCAGTGTGCTCCCATTTGATCTATTGATTTCAGTGTTTTTGCTCGGTGGACAAAAATGGCCAGTGCAGCAGAAATGTGCTTCCCCTTGGCTACTTCCTGTCTGTGTCTGTGGGAATGTTAGTGGTCGAGTGTTTGCAGCCGTCTCTGAGTCAACTAAAAGGGGTTTCAGGAAGATATTTAAAATCATTAAACACAAAAACAACTGGTCCTTTTCTAATAGCACAGATCAGAGCAGAACTTTCTTTGCTGTGACAGTTTAAGTGTTATACCCTGTTACAGAATGACCTTGGACAATATAAATATTGCCCGTTACCAAATATGTGCTTTTAACCAAATATCATTGGCCTAGTACACACACTCAGGTACAACAGATGTGTAAAACATTTGACACGACGTGTTATGGTAGCCTACAACAGATATTATTTTAGGAGTTTTATCACTTTTTTGTACACAAGTATTGTGCACATACATATCATTAGTCAAACTAGTGGAAGTGTACTTGGTATATTTGGAATGTCACTTTTGAGAGGAAAAGCAATGGCAGGAAATGCAGTGACAGGAAATGCAGTGACAGGAAATGCAGTGACAGCTGTCATCCTTTGCTTAACCATGTTTACAGCGTATTCCACCATGTTTACAGCGTATTCCACCATGTTTACAGCGTTACAGCGTATTCCACCATGTTTACAGCGTTACAGCGTATTCCACCATGTTTACAGCGTTACAGCGTATTCCACCATGTTTACAGCGTTACAGCGTATTCCACCATGTTTACAGCGTATTCCACCATGTTTACAGCATATTCCACCATGTTTACAGCGTATTCCACCATGTTTACAGCATTACAGCGTATTCCACCATGTTTACAGCGTTACAGCGTATTCCACCATGTTTACAGCGTTACAGCGTATTCCACCATGTTTACAGCGTATTCCACCATGTTTACAGCGTTACAGCGTATTCCACCATGTTTACAGCGTATTCCACCATGTTTACAGCTTATTCCACCATGTTTACAGCGTTACAGCGTATTCCACCATGTTTACAGCGTATTCCACCATGTTTACAGCGTTACAGCGTATTCCACCATGTTTACAGCGTATTCCACTATGTTTACAGCGTATTCCACCCAGCGTATTCCACCATGTTTACAGCGTATTCCACCATGTTTGGCTAATTCTCGTACAGAATGATTAAATCTGGATCACTATACTTACTGTAGGGAGGATCACTATACTTACTGTAGGGAAGATCACTATACTTACTGTAGGGAGGATCACTATACTTACTGTAGGGAGGATCACTATACTTACTGTAGGGAGGATCACTATACTTACTGTAGGGAGGATCACTATACTTACTGTAGGGAGGATCACTATACTTACTGTAGGGAGGATCAGGAACCGTATGTTTCATCAAGTGTCTCAGAGTAGCATTGCAGATCTAGGATCAGCCCCCCTAACCTTCCATTTAATGGTATTCAATATGAGCTAAAATGATAAACTGATTCCAGATCAGCAGTCCTACTCTGAGATGCTACCTATATGGCAGCAACTCTGTAGCCTAGTAGTGCAAGGAAAATATAAACACTGTGCACCAAATCACTGACAGAAATGAGAATGAAATCGACCAAAAATGATATCTTGATGATAATACATTAGTAATGCATTAGTACTAATTAACCACCTAATAATGTTGTTATCATTTCATTACAGTAGTGTTAGTAATAACACTATTGTCTCAATAATCATCCTTATTCATTACAGTATAGCCCAACAGTAGTCATTCAGCAAGCAGTCATTCACTCCCCCAATTTCTCACTCGCGAGTCGTGCACACATTCGTGCATGGTGATGCTGGACTCGCGCAACACTCGGGATTAAGAATGATGTAGGCTCGACATTTTCCCCATTCATTCCTACTCACGAGGCACCGATGGACACCAACTGACACTAACTAGATCAGAGGTTGTTATTTTAATATCGATTATTATCGTCCGACATTGAACATCATAGAACGTTCCAGATGTATGGGTTGCCATTCGATGTTAAAATAAAATCATTTTATTAAAGGATGGGATTTGATACTACTGCACTGTTGGAGTTATGAAAACAAGCATTTCTCTACACCCGCAATAACATCTGCTATATATGTGTATGTGACAAATAACATTTTATTTTATTTGAAGAGGTTAACCTTGTCTACGCAACAATGTGTAGAAAGCAGGAGTGACAGCCTACACAATATCATCACAACGATTAATCCATAAATCAACTCAATTAAATGGTCCTTAGTTGGAGGATAGGGCCGTCTCCTTTAACGGTTCAACCGTCAGGTCCATGTAAACCGGTTCATTCAAGCCGGGTTCTCTTCCGAGTAACCAGCCATCATTCAAACCAAGGAAAATTACCGACATTGTTAACTTGTTGGGAAATGGGTCATCATCCCAGACAAAAAAAACAACGACAACTAAATGAAAATGAACCATGTCAAGCGTTTTGAAACACACCATTATGAAAGTATCATGGTTTTATGGTCCATTGTGTGTGGGAATGCACACCGATGGTGCAAAAATGACGATAGGCTATAGTTTACAGCAAGTCCAAAAATGGATTATTGATTATTTGATCATGACAAAGTTCCACAAGCAAAACTACAGCCGAACACATTCGCACACAATACAATATATAACACCAACATTATTAGAACATCAAAACGAATGAGTGAAAACAGAAACGAAAAGATGACTTAGTGACTTACCCTGGGTTCTGTGTAGGCTATGAGTCAGCGAAGCGAGAGAGATGATCTGTGTCTGTGCGTAAGGGAAAGTGTTCACTTCTATCACAAAACTTTATTCAAATGTGATTTATATTTGATGTACACTCGTACAATCTTGCTGCAAAGTACTCTTCCTCAGTCAGCTCCTCTATCCAGAATGTAGTTGGTTTAGGATGTTGTTAGCTGTAGACCGCTGTCTTGTAATGGATTTGATTGTATAGCCTAAATATATAAAAGCGATTACAAAAGCAATTCTTATGTTGAAATTATATTGGCTAGTGTGGATAAATGCGTTGTTTTTTTGGTCCAGGCAAGTTTGATCCGTCCGTCAGGTTGTAAGTAGGATAAACTACACAGTCTTGCCGGATCGTGGATGGAAACGCCTTTTCCTATTGGTATTCTGGCAGCAGCACAAACGATGATGTTACATTGTATGCTAATAAGGAATCCTTCAAAAATAAAAGCCCACATTTCAAAACATTGCAATGTGGATAAACTCATTCAAATTATATTGCATGTTAATTAATGGCCACGCAATAAGTAATTTGAGAAAACAAATTTTAAAAATATGGTTTTAAAAACATGTTTTAAGGCCATTAACGGAAAAAAATGAAATTGGACACCGGTATGTTGAGAAAATGGGACTGTAGAGAGAGAACTGTTCTACCTGTATCAGCTAAAGTGGGTGGAGAATAATCAGTGGGGTCTAACTAACCAAATATGTGTCGTTTTAGAGGGGGGCTGTGTCATACATACCCAGCAGCACTTCCTTGTCCACCAACCCAGAGCCTCCAATGCAATACAATGTAATATACTTTACATGGAATACATATTGACTTGTTTCAGCTAAAGTGGGATGGAAAATACTCAGTAGGGTTTCTACTCTCTACTAACCAAATATGGTTGGTTTTGGAGGGGGACTGTGTTATACACGTATGTATTTAGTCATGCATGTTATATGAATTCCAAAACAATAAATGAATCTACTGTTGTTCTGTTCAATATCAGTTGTAAAGACTGAACACTTTTATGTTGTTGCTTACTTTGTTCTCCCAGCGTGAAATAAAATGTAAACAAAGACACAATGTACACAATGATGGACTGGCATACCTGTTAACGACCTAGATTAACCTAATGGTGATGGTAATAGACTAACCATTACACATTGAAATCAGCCTCAGGCAAGCCCTGACATGTGCCAATGCATCAAGTCAATCGCTTGACCTGACAAATAAAATGTTTTTTTTTGTGGTAGTATCCGAGGAAAATCACGTTGCTATAGGTTTACATCACCTCAATTATGCAAAGCCTTCCAATGATTTACTTAAACACACTTTGGTCGCAATCAAATCAAAGGTTTGCCTCTTGGACTGATTCATAGATCATTGATCATCTCTCCAAATTGCAATTTGTGAGAAATACAAGTGATTATTACTTGGCCTTTGTCTTATTAAAATCTTCCATGTTTAGCATTCCACGAACAAAGACAAAAGATTCAACGTTATTTTCAAGCAAATGATTACAAAGGGAGAAGCACCACACACATGCAGGGAAATGTGCAGCAGTACTCAGTAGACAAACAATTTACACCGGCACTACAGATATTCTTGTACTTTTTGTTACTTGTGTAAGGTCAAAGGTCACCACTGTAATTCAAAACCCTGTATCCTCATTTCGCTTTATTGATCTTCCAGCAGTTTTCAATGAGAGGTTGACCTACAGATTGAGCTCAGTAATCTGTCATTCAGGGATAAAAGTCAAGAAAGGACACTATTCGGCCCAGTTTATATTTCACTCATTTAAGATTAAGACTTTCTCTATAGAAGACCCAAATATTGAGGCCACTGCAACAGTTATACACTTACCAGACAGTTTATTAGGTAACGCACCCCATTCACGAAAATGGAACACTCCTACGAACAGTGAGTCACCGGACGTGGCTTGCTATATAGAGCAGGCTGACAGGCATCGAGGCATTCAGTTCAATCAAATCAAATCAAAGTTTATTGGTCACATACACGTGATTAGCAGATGTTATTGTGGGTGTAGCGAAATGATTGTGCTTCTAGCTCTGACAGTGCAATAAAATCTAACAAGTAATATCTAACAAATTACCGTATGGACCGACGCTGGGGATGAGAAGCAAGTACGGGGAGTCAAACAATTGTTTACAGACAGTTTATTTCACTTACAGTTCACTGTATCACAAATCCAGTGGGTCAGAAGTTTACATACACTAAGTTGACTGTGGCTTTAAACAGCTTGGAAAATTCAAGAAAATAATGTCATGGCTTTAGAAGCTTTTGATAGGCTAATTGACATCATTTGAGTCAATCGGAGGTGTACCTGTGGATGTATTTCAAGGCCTACCTTCAAATTCAGTGCATCTTTGCTTGACATCATGGGAAAATCAAAAGAAATCCGCCAAAACCTCAGAAAAAATGGTAGACCTCCACAAGTCTGGTTCATCCTTGGGGGAAATTTCCAAATGCCTGAAGGTACCATGTTCATCTGTACAAACAATTGTACACAAGTATAAGCAACATAGGACCATGCAGCCATCATACCCCTCAGGAAGAAGACTGTGTTCTAGAGATAAACGTATTTTGGTGCAAAATGTGCAAATAGTTCCCAGAACAACAGCAAAGGACCTTGTGAAGATGCTGGAGGAAACAGGTACAAAAGTATCTATATCCACAGTAAAACAAGTCTTAATCGACATAACCTGAAAGGCCGCTCAGCAAGGAAGAAGCCATCGCTCCAAAACTGCCATAAAAAAGCCCGACTATGGTTTGCAACTGCACATGGGACAAAGATCCTACTTTTTGGAGAAATGTTCTCTGGTCTGATGAAACAAAAATATAACTGTTTGGCCATAATGACCATCGTTATGTTTGGAGGAAAACGGGGGAGGCTTTTTCCAGGAGGAAATGGAGAACTTCACAAAATAGATTGCATCATGAGGTAGGAAAATTATGTGGATATATTGAAGCAACATCGCAAGACATCAGTCAGGAAGTTAAAGCTTGGTCGTAAATCGGTCTTCCAAATGGACAATGACCCCAAGCATACTTACAAAGTTGTTGAAAAATGGCTTAAGGACAACAAAGTCAAGGTATTGGAGTGGCCATCACAAAGCCCTGACCTCAATCCTATATAACATTTGTGGGCAGAACTGAAAAAGCATGTGCGAGCAAGGAGGCCTACCAGCTCTGTCAGGAGGAATGGGCCAAAATTCACCAACTTATTGTGGGACGCTTGTGGAAGGATACCCTAAACATTTGATCCAAGTTAAACAATTTAAAGGCAATGCTACCAAATACTAATTGAGTGTATGTAAACTTCTGACCCACTGGGAATGTGATGAAAGAAATAAAAGCTGAAATAAATCATTCTCTCTACTATTATTCTGGCATTTCACATTCTTACAATAAAATGGTGATTATAACTGACCTAAAACAGCGATTTTATACTAGGATTAAATATCAGGAATTGTGAAAAACTGAGTTTAAATGTATTTGGTTAAGGTGGATGTAAACTTCTGACTTCAACTGTATATAAAAATAATTCAAACTTTTTTATTATTCTTTTTAACTATTTTCTACGTGGTAGAATAATATTGAAGACATCAGAACTATGAAATAACACATATGGAATCATGTAGTAACCAAAAAAGTGTTAAACAAATCAAAATATGTTTAATATTTGAGATTCTTCAAATAGCCACCCCTTTCCTTGATGACAGTTTTGCACACTCTTGACATTCGCTGAACCAGCTTCACCTGGAATGCTTTTCCAACAGTCTTGAAGGAGTTCCCACATATGCTGAGCACTAGTCGGCTGCTTTACCTTCACTCTGCTGCCCGATTCATCACAAACCATCTAAATTTGGTTGAAGTTGGGGGATTGTGGAGGCCAGGTCATCTGATGCAGCACTCCATCAATTTCCAATTGTGTTGGGTCATTGTCCTTTTGAAAAACAAATGATTGTCCCACTAAGCCCAAACCAGATGGGATGGCGTATCGCTGTAGAATTTTGTGGCAGCTGTTCTGGTTAAGTGTGCCTTGTATTCTAAATAAATTACAGACAGTGTCACCAGCAAAGCACCCCACCCCCTAACACCCCCTCCTCCATGATTCAGGGTGGGAAATACACAAACGGATATCATATTTTTGATGTCTTCACTATTATTCTACAATGTAGAAAATAGTAAGAAATAAAGAAAAACCCTTGAATGAGTAGGTGTTCTAAAACTTTTGACAGATAGTGGACATGTTATGGCCAAAAGTTTTGAGAATGACACAAATATAAATTTTCACAAAGTCTGCTGCCTCAGTTTGTATGATGTCAATTTGCGTTTACTCCAGAATGTTATGATGAATTGCAATTAATTGCAAAATCCATGCAAATGAACTGAATCCCCCAAAAACATTTCCACTGCATTTCAGCCATGCCATAAAAGGACCAGCTGACATCATGTCAGTTAATCTCTTTGTTAAACACAGATATCAGTGTTGACAAGGACAAGTCTGGAGATCACTCTGTCATGCTGATTGAGTTCAAATAACAGACTGGAAGCTTCAAAAGGAGGGTGGTGCTTGGAATCATTGTTCTTCCTTTGTCAACCATGGTTGCCTGCAAGGAAACACGTGCCATCATCATTGCTTTGCACAAAAAGGGCTTCACAGGCAAGGATATTGCTGCCAGTAAATTTGCACCTAAATCAACCATTTATCAGATCATCAAGAACTTCAAGGAGAGCGGTTCAATTGTTGTGAAGAAGACCGTCTCCTAAAGTTGATTCAGCTGCGGGATCGGGGCAACACCCGTACAGAGCTTTCTCAGGAATGGCAGCAGGCAGGTGTGAGTGCATCTCCATGCACAGTGAGGTGAAGACTTTTGGAGGATGGCCTGGTGTCAAGAAGGGCAGCAAAGAAGCCACTTCTCTCCAGGAAAAACAGACTGATATTCTGCAAAAGGTACAAGGATTGGACTGCTGAGGACTGGGGTAAAGTCATTTTCTCTGATGAATCCACTTTCCTATTGTTTGGGGCATCTGGAAAAAAAGCTTGTCTGGAGAAGACAAGGTGAACGCTACCATCACCTACCAACAGTAAAGCATCCTGAGACCATTCATGTGTGGGGTTGCTTCTCAGCCAAGGGAGTGGGCTCACTCACAATTTTGCCTAAGAACACAGCCATGAATAAAGAATGGTACCAACACATTCCCTGAGAGCAACTTCTCCCAACCATCCAGGAACAGTTTGGTTACAAATAATGCCTTTCCAGCATGATGGAGCACCTTTCCATAAGGCAAAAGGGGTAACGGGGAGTGGCTCGGGGAACAAAACATAAATATTTTGGGTCCATGGCCAGGAAACTCCCCAGACCTTAATCCCATTGAGAACTTGTGGTCAATCCTCAAGAGGCGGGTGGACAAACAAAAAACACAAATTCTGACAAACTCCAAACATTGATTATGCAAGAATGGGCTGCCATCAGTCAGGATGTGGCCCAGAAGTTAATTGACATCATGCCAGGGTGGATTGCAGAGGTCTTGAAAAAGAAGGATCAACACTGCAAATATTGACTCTTTGCATCAACTTCATGTAATTGTCAATTAAAGCTTTTGACACTTATGAAATGCTTATAATTATACTTCAGTATTCCATAGTAACATCTGAGAAAAATATCTAAAGACACTGAAGCAGCAAACTTTGTGGAAATTAATATTTGTGTCATTCTCAAAACTTTTGGCCACGACTGTATATAAAGTGTAATATTGGGATGCAAACTCAAAATGTCACATATTTCAACTCTATATCTGACATGGTACAGATCTCTTCTTTAATTTAAGGTCATAACCATGTGTGTGAGGTCTATTATTTTGTTTCAAAGTAGATTTGTTTAAGACTACCAAGAATCACTCGGTGTGACCCTGCTATAGCCCTCTGCAGTAAAAGGTTAATGTGTTAGGTTAGATTACTCGTTGGATATTACTGCATTGCCGGAACCAGAAGCACAAGCATTTTACTACACTCACATTAACATCTGCTAACCATGTGTATGTGACAAATAAAATTGGATTTGATTTTGATTTGAAGACATTGCTTCTGAAGGTAGACAGGCCAGCAGAGAGCTGTTTATCCAGGAGCTTGAATCTATCCGGCATATATAGCATACACCTCTCTGAATTATCTAGTGTTATAGCATTTTCCCATAATTACACATTTGTGAAATCGTACACATTAGCTCTGTTATATTGACTGCACTCATGTATCCCAACCAAGTGTGGGCTTAACTTTAGAGGAGGTCCACGAGTTCCTGAAGCATGCTGTGTTCTATCTGGTATCATACGAAAAGAAGCACAGTGAAAAAGTACTACATTTTCTTCAGAAAGACAGAAGTATCTGTGCTCTGACAAAGGCACAAAGAATGACTCATCTGTGTCTAAACTTCTAATTCCAAAGACAACCAAAACGATTCATCGACCAAATAATGGTTCATCGACCAAATAATTAACGGGTACAATTATATTTTGAAGTCACATGTGAAGGAACAATTTGTGTCACCTGCGTATTTTGCAAGTCAACAATTACAGAGTCTGTTTAGTGACAGCGAAAAGGTTATGCCAAATGTGACTTGCACGGCCCAAAACTGCTGGTGTTTTGATCATGTATTAGTGCTTGTGATCTTGAAGTCACATTGGACAGTTATAGCCAGCTATAGATATGCAACATATGCTAGCGGTAATAGCATTACATCAAATGGAACCATTATGGATTCCTTAAGCCAGTATGAAAGAGAATAAGAGGATACACTAATTCCACTTCCACTACCTTTTTTCTCTCGACATTCCCAAAGTTTAGCATGTCTTTGCAGAGGGACTCTTATTTTGAAAAGATAATTTTTCGCGTTCGTGCTGCCATCATAATATCCTGCTGCTAGGAAAACGGCAATCCCCCCCCCCCCCCCCCCCCTCTCTCTCTCTTTCAATTCAAGGGCTTTATTGGCATGGGAAACATATGTTAACATTGCCAAAGCAAGTGAAGTAGACAATAAACAAAAGTGAAATAAACAATAAAAAATTAACAGAAAATATTACACTATCCTCTCTCTGTTTTCGTTCCCGGTCACACGCGCTGTCTGGGTCCTAACTAGTTACCATGAATACAGTCATAAACCCCGCCCATTTCTACCATTTATCTTCTTAAAATCAGATTTGAAACCTAACCCTAACCTGAAACCTAATTTTAACCACACTGTTAACCTTATTCCTAACCCCTAACCTTAAATTATCAGCCAATTTGGTTGGTAACTAGTGGAAACCGTCTGATAATTTTTCCAAGCTGATGTCACCGCGCTATCCGGTTCGTAAATCCTACCTCGTTTTCCCTCCCTCCCTCCATCCCCTACACAATTCCCATCCAACTCTTTTTCTACTATCTCAGTGTGCCATCGGAAGCGCGAGATACCAGAAAAAGCGCTAGGGAGATGGCATGGAATTCTCTAGACTGCGGAATAGGTTTGTTTATCACAGTTAAAAAACATCAGAATTATAATTTTCTCTCAACTTTGATGCAGTTGTAGCCAACTTTGTAGGCCTGCTGTTATTCACCAGCCACTTCCGGCTTAATACGTGATTATCCTGGGGATGAGGTTAGCCTACTATAGGGTTTATTACAAGTAGACTCTGAAATATGACATAGATGCAGAAAGTAAACAGCACAGCGCGTCAATTTCCACAACAACTAATAGAGGTTGAAGCCCAGGTTCAACTTCTCCACTGTTTTGGTCACCTGGCTACAAAGAAAACCAGTGCAGATACTGTGCGAAGTCTTGCATCTTGCTCATCTCAATATCTGTGGTGCTTCTCATGGCAACGCTCTTTAGCTAAATCCACCTTTAAACTGTCATCTTGTAGCTATCCTAGACCCAGGCTATGTGGGTGGGATGTGGTGGGTTGAGTATTATGGGAGAAGCAGAGGAGTGAGATGGAGAGAGAAGGGACAGCTGTTTTTGACTAGAGAGAACAGAGAATGGAATGTCCTCCTTTATTTAAAAGTGTAACTTTAGACGCAGACATGCCACACTTTCACAGGGGTGTTTAATGGAGGTAGAGATGTGAGTGTGTGTGTGTGTGTGTGTGTGTGTGTGTATTAGAGCCGGGGCGATATGGACAAAAATCTTGAATAGATGTGAAAACGATATGTAGAACGATAACATGCTGTGTTTTTGTCTTAGGTCTCTCTTTATGTAGTGTTGTGATGTTTGTTTCGTCCTTTATTTTTAATCCCAGTCCCCACAGGAGGCCGTTTGCCTTTTGGTAGGCCGTCATTGTAATAAGAATGTGTTCTTAACTGATTTGCCTAGTTAAATAAAGGTTTAATAAAAATAAAATTAATCAATATAACAATGTGCACCACAGTTTTTCTTAATTATCTTTTGAACTTCTACTACTAGTTTGATGGTTGTAGTGTCAGTGGTGTGTGTACTGGTAGCGGAGTCAGGTGTGTGTGTACTGGTAGCGGAGTCAGGTGTGTGTGTACTGGGAGCGGAGTCAGGTGTGTGTGTACTGGTAGCGGAGTCAGGTGTGTGTGTACTGGTAGCGGAGTCAGGTGTGTGTGTACTGGTAGCGGAGTCAGGTGTGTGTGTACTGGTAGCGGAGTCAGGTGCAGGAGAGCAGAGAGCTGTGAACAGGCGCACACTTTATTGAGGCAGAAGAAACCAACAGACGGACGCCACTGCGTCAAAACCTCCAGCCAATAAGGCAAAAGTGCAAAGCGCGCCACAATAATTATGTTCAAACAAATAAACATACCTCGTGACAAAACACGGGAAATACGAACACCAGTCTGGCGCGTCAAACATGACACGTAACACACAACAATATCACACAAAGACATGGAGGGGAACAGAGGAATAAATACATGCAGTGTGATTGGGAAATGAAACCCAGGTGTGCAAAACAAGACAAAAATGGATCAATGAAAAGTGGAGCGGCGATGGCTAGAAAGCCGGTGACCTCGACCACCGAACGAGGAGAGGAGCCGACTTTGGCGGAAGTCGTGACATGTAGCCATAAAATGTCCCACTAACAATCACCCATATATTTACTTTCAAACTTAACATTTCTCTAGCATAGACTACTTATCATAATGAATAATATCAACAAATGCCTGGGATAAGTGATCGGTATGGTCAGTGTCGATCATTTTTGCGTTATCATCCCAGTTCTAGTGTGTAAATACCTCTCTCTCTCTCTCTGTCTCTCTGCCTCTCTCTGCCTCTCTCTCTCTGTCTCTCTGCCTCTCTCTCCCTCTCTCTCTCTCCCTCTCTGTCTCTCTGCCTCTCTCTGTCTCTCTCTGTCTCTCTCTCTCTCTCTCTCTCTCTCTCTCTGTCTCTCTCTGTCTCTCTGTCTCTCTCTGTGTGTGTATGTGTGTATGTGTGTGTGTGTGTGTGTGTGTTGAAGAGGGCATGTCGCCATATCTGAATATGCCCTGACCTGTTAAAAAGCAGCATTAGTACTCTAAGAACTGTGCCAGAAAGTGTGAGAAATGAACAAAGGCTGCATCCCAAATGGCACCCTATTCTCTGTATACAGTAGTGCACTACGTTTGACCCTATTCCCCATGTCTTTACATCCAAACTCATTATGGTATTGAATATCATCTGGTATCCTAATATGAAACGTGAATACACACCTCTGACATGGTTTTATGTGAAAGGACTTGTGTGTGTTAGGATGGATGACACTAGACAAGTAATTGCACGTATAATCTTTATTGTATTATTCAAAATGATAATACGAAGTACAAGCTCGACTCCACAAGACCAATGACTTTATAATTACATATCTCCATGACAATAATATCGGATGTGACATAATACAAATAGGTAGCTATAAAGCATAGATTGATTATTTTAAGTTGGAATCATTATACCAAAGTGCAAAGTTTGGTGAGAGAATGACGGTTTCTGCTGTTTGTGCCGTCGTTCTGTTACCAAACTTTGCATCTGCACTGTTCAACTACCTTATAGGCCCATGGCTTTCTTCATCATATTGACAGTTGGTTTCAAGAATAACACTTGCATATTGTTTTTGACTTATGCAAATCCTCTTCCCGTTCTATATTTGCATACATCTAACAGAAAAGGGCTGATTGGTGGTCCCTTGTTGCTGAAGCCGATACAGCACAATGGCCAAACGGAAAACAGAACAAAGAAATACAGTTGAAGTCAGAAGTTTACATACACTTAGGTTGGAGTCATTTAAACTTGTTTGTCAACCATTCCACACATTTCTTGTTAACAAACGATAGCTTTGGCAAGTCGGTTAGGACATCTACTTTGTGCATGACACAAGTCATTTTTCCAACAATTGTTTACAGACAGGTTATTTCACTTATAATTCACTGTATCAAAATTCCAGTGGGTCAGAAGTTTACATACAGTAAGTTGACTGTGGCTTTAAACAGCTTGGAAAATTCCAGAAAGAATGTCATGGCTTTAGAAGCTTCTGATAGGCTAAATGAAATCATTTGAGTCAATTGGAGGTGTACCTGTGGATGTCTTTCAAGGCCTACTTTCAAACTCAGTGCCTCTTTGATTGACATCATGGGAAAATCAAAAGAAATCAGCCAAGATCTCAGAAGAAAAATTGTAGACCTCCACAAGTCTGGTTCAGCCTTGGGAGCAGTATCTATATCCACAGTAAAACAGGTCCTATATCCACATAACCGTAAAGGCCGCTCAGCAAGGAAGAAGTCACTGCTCCAAAACTGCCATAAAAAAGCCAAACTACGGTTTGCAACTGCACATGGGTACAAAGATCGTATTATTTGGAGAAATGTCCTCTGTTCTGATGAAATAAAAATAGAACTGTTTGACCATAATGACCATCGTTATGTTTGAAGCATGGGGGTAGCAGCATCATTTTGTGGGGGTGCTTTGCTGCAGGAGGGACTGGTGCACTTCACAAAATAGATGAGGTAGGAAAATTACGTGGATATATTGAAGCAACATCTCAAGACATCAGTCAGGAGGTTAAAGCTTGGTCGCAAATGGGTCTTCCAAATGAACAATGACCCTAAGCCTACTTCCAAAGTTATGGCAAAATGGCCCAAGGACAACAGTCAAGGTATTGGAGTGGACATCACAAAGCTCTGACCTCAGTCCTATAGAAAATGTGTGTGCAGAACTGAAAAAGCATGTGCGAGCAAGGAGGCCTACAAACCTGACTCAGTTACACCAGCTCTGTCATGAGGAATGGGCCGAATTTCACCCAACTTATTGTGGGAAGCTTGTGGAAGGATTCCCTAAAGATTTGACCCAAGTTAAACAATTTAAAGCCAATGCTACCAAATACTAATTTTGTGTATGTAAACTTCTGACCCACTGGGAATGTGATGAAAGAAATTAAAGCTGAAATAAATCATTCTGTCTACTATTATTCTGACATTTCACATTCATAAAGTGGTGATCCTAACTGACCTAAGACAGGAAATGTTTACTAGGATTAAATGTCAGGAATTGTGAAAAACTGAGTTTAAATGTATTTGGCTAAGGTGTATGTAAACTTCTTTCTTCAACTGTATATAATATAGAAAGTATCCGCGTTTTCTCTGTGACTTTGCAATGGATAATGAGTATGTTTTTTACAGATCTTGTTCCATACTCTTTAATTAAATAAAGAGTTACCCAGCATTTGAATAGCACAGCAGATCTACAGAGTAACCCAAAAGTAATTACTATGAAGTATTATAGAGAAACGCAGACTCCTTGGTGTTGGAATATTCATGCAGTGGTTTTACATAATGTTCCCAAGAGATTCTGACTGGATCCTGGATTGTGTTTTTAACTGTTTTTCACATATATTAATATTTGATCGTGTTTGTTTGACAAACACAGCACGTGTCCTGCCATGTTCATGTGTATGTGAGCGTGTGTGTATGTGTGCGTGTGTGTGTGCCAGTGTGTGCTATTCAGGAGTGTATGTGTGCTTGTGTGTGTATGTGTGCATGTGTGTGCACGCGTATGTGTGTGTGAGTTTATGCACATGCACAGATATGTGTACATACTCGTGTGTGAATCCATATGTGTTTGTTAGTGTGTTTGCATGCATGCAAATGTGTGTTTTTGAAGTGCATTTGGAGTGCTGTGTTGGCTCTCCCTGTCTGGTCTGGATTGTGTTTACAGGGACTGCATGTTCCTGGGTCGAGACATAGAACACACTAGGAAACAAGGCCCTGTCTGTGTGTGTGTCTGTTTGTCTTTGTGTGTGCTTGTTTCTGTCTTTGTGTGTGTCTGTGTGTGTGTGTCTGTTTTGTGTGTGTGTGTGTGTGTGTATTATGTGTGAGAGAGCATGTTTGTTTTGCATAGTGCGGTGGATGTCTGTTTGTTTGTGTGTGTGTGTGTGTTTGTGTGTGTGTGTGTGTGTGTGTGTGTGTGTGTGTATTTGTGTGTTCACACCCAGGAGAAAGTCTAATAGGGAAGTTCTCATTTCCCATCACAAGATCAACTCATTTAAGGAGAAGAAGAAGTGACTATCAGAGATGAACACACACACACACACACACACACACACACACGCACGCACGCACGCACGCACGCACGCACGCACGCACGCACGCACGCACACACACACACACACACACACACACACAGAGGAACTCTTCAAAAACAACCCTCCCTTAGGAGCCATGCTTATCAAGGCCATTTGAGAACAAAGGAAGGGAAAGTACGGAAGAAATATTATATACAAAGATAAAACTAAATGATTAGCAGGAGAGATAGAGGAGAGAAATATATATTGTTTTAATTTATAAAGACAAAGATTTACTGTTGTAGATACAAAAGTAGCTTTGTTATTGTGGATTCGGAGAGCAGCCTGTACAATACAGCCTAAACACATTTCTGCTAGTCATCTGATGGAGCGAGAAGGAGAGAGAGAGACAGGGAGAAGGAGAGAGAGACAAGGAGAAGGACAGAGAGAGAGACAGGGAGAAGGAGAAGGACAGAGAGAGACAGGGAGAAGGAGAAGGACAGAGAGAGAGACAGGGAGAAGGAGAGAGAGACAGGGAGAAGGAGAAGGACAGAGAGAGACAGGGAGAAGGAGAAGGACAGAGAGAGACAGGGAGATGGAGAAGGACAGAGAGAGAGACAGGGAGAAGGAGAGAGAGAGACAGGGAGAAGGAGAAGGAGAAGGACTGAGAGAGAGACAGGGAGAAGGAGAAGGACAGAGAGAGACAGGGAGAAGGAGAAGGACAGAGAGAGACGGAGAAGGAGAGATAGAGAGAGACATGGAGAAGGAGAAGGACAGAGAGAGAGAGAGACTGAGAAGGAGAAAGACAGCAAGAGAGAGACAGGGAGATGGAGAAGGAGAGAGAGAGAGAGACAGGGAGAAGGAGAAGGACAGAGAGAGACAGGGAGAAGGAGAAGGACAGAGAGAGAGCGTCTGTGTGTGTGTCCTCTCCCTGACCACTGGCTGTGATGTCGCTGAAAGGAACGCTTGTTGTGGGGGTGGAGTCGACAGAAAAGACAAAAAGTGAAAATGCGGAGTCATTCTGCCCCTCTCTCCTTTTAACTCTTGCTCTTTCTCTCGTTTTAAACCACTCTCTCTTTTCCTGTCTGACACTGATCTGACAGCCCTGATTAGAGACTGGACAGTCCTGTGTGTGTGTGTGTGTGTGTGTGTGTGTGTGTGTGTGTGTGTGTGTGCGTACGTGTGCACGTGTGCACGTGTCTAAGTACAGGCTGGCCAACACACGTCGCTAAGTACTAATTGGACGTCAATAACAAGCGCAAGGAAGTAAAGAGCGCTTAATATTGACATCTAGTTAGTACTTAGAAATCAAATCAAATCAAATCCAATTTTATTTGTCACATACACATGGTTAGCAGATGTTAATGCGAGTGTAGCGAAATGCTTGTGCTTCTAGTTCCGACAATGCAGTAATAACCAACAAGTAATCTAGCTAACAATTCCAAAACTACTACCTTATAGACACAAGTGTAAGGGGATAAGAATATGTACATAAAGATATATGAGTGAGTGATGGTACAGAGCGGCATAGGCAAGATACAGTAGATGGTATTGAGTGCAGTATATACATATGAGATGAGTATGTAAACAAAGTGGCATAGTTAAAGTGGCTAGTGATACATGTATTACATAAAGATGCAGTAGATGATATAGAGTACAGTATATACATATACATATGAGATGAATAATGTAGGGTATGTAAACATTATATTAGGTAGCATTGTTTAAAGTGGCTAGTGATATATTTTACATAATTTCCCATCAATTCCCATTATTAAAGTGGCTGGAGTTGAGTCAGTGTGTTGGCAGCAGCCACTCAATGTTAGTGGTGGCTGTTTAACAGTCTGATGGCCTTGAGATAGAAGCTGTTTTTCAGTCTCTCGGTCCCAGCTTTGATGCACCTGTACTGACCTCGCCTTCTGGATGATAGCGGGGTGAACAGGCAGTGGCTCGGGTGGTTGTTGTCCTTGATGATCTTTATGGCCTTCCTGTGACATCGGGTGGTGTAGGTGTCCTGGAGGGCAGGTAGTTTGCCACCGGTGATGCGTTGTGCAGACCTCACTACCCTCTGGAGAGCCTTACGGTTGTGGGTGGAGCAGTTGCCGTACCAGGCGGTGATACAGCCCGACAGGATGCTCTCGATTGTGCATCTGTAGAAGTTTGTGAGTGCTTTTGGTGACAAGCCGAATTTCTTCAGCCTCCTGAGGTTGAAGAGGCTCTGCTGCGCCTTCTTCACGATGCTGTCTGTGTGGGTGGACCAATTCAGTTTGTCTGTGATGTGTACGCCGAGGAACTTAAAACTTACTACCCTCTCCACTACTGTCCCATCAATGTGGATAGGGGGGTGTTCCCTCTGCTGTTTCCTGAAGTCCACAATCATCTCCTTAGATTTGTTGACGTTGAGTGTGAGGTTATTTTCCTGACACCACACTCCAAGGGCCCTCACCTCCTCCCTGTAGGCCGTCTCGTCGTTGTTGGTAATCAAGCCTACCACTGTTGTGTCGTCCGCAAACTTGATGATTGAGTTGGAGGCGTGCGTGGCCACGCAGTCGTGGGTGAACAGGGAGTACAGGAGAGGGCTCAGAACGCACCCTTGTGGGGCCCCAGTGTTGAGAATCAGCGGGGTGGAAATGTTGTTGCCTACCCTCACCACCTGGGGGCGGCCCGTCAGGAAGTCCAGTACCCAGTTGCACAGGGCGGGGTCGAGACCCAGGGTCTCGAGCTTGATGACGAGCTTGGAGGGCACTATGGTGTTAAATGCCGAGCTGTAGTCGATGAACAGCATTCTCACATAGGTATTCCTCTTGTCCAGATGGGTTAGGGCAGTGTGCAGTGTGGTTGAGATTGCATCGTCTGTGGACCTATTTGGGCAGTAAGCAAATTGGAGTGGGTCTAGGGTGTCAGATAGGGTGGAGGTTATATGGTCCTTGACTAGTCTCTCAAAGCACTTCATGATGACGGAAGTGAGTGCTACGGGGCAGTAGTCGTTTAGCTCAGTTACCTTAGCTTTCTTGGGAACAGGAACAATGGTGGCCCTCTTGAAGCATGTGGGAACAACAGACATAGGGATTGATTGAATATGTCCGTAAACACACCAGCCAGCTGGTCTGCGCATGCTCTGAGGGCGCGGCTGGGGATGCCGTCTGGGTCTGCAGCCTTGCGAGGGTTGACACGTTTAAATGTTTTCCTCACGTCGGCTGCAGTGAAGGAGAGTCTGCATGTTTTAGTTGCGGGCCGTGTCAGTGGCACTGTATTGTCCTCAAAGCGGGCAAAAAAGTTATTTAGTCTGCCTGGGAGCAAGACATCCTGGTCCGTGACTGGGCTGGTTTTCTTTTTGTAATCCGTGATTGACTGTAGACCCTGCCACATACCTCTTGTGTCTGAGCCGTTGAATTGAGATTCTACTTTGTCTCTATACTGACGCTTAGCTTGTTTGATTGCCTTGCGGAGGGAATAGTTACACTGTTTTCCGGTCACCTTGCCCTGATTAAAAGCAGTGGTTCGGGCTTTCAGTTTCACTCGAATGCTGCCATCAATCCACGGTTTCTGGTTTGGGAATGTTTTAATCGTTGCTATGGGAACGACATCTTCAACGCACGTTCTAATGAACTCGCTCACTGAATCAGCGTATTCGTCAATGTTGTTGTCTGACGCAATACGAAACATATCCCAGTCCACGTGATGGAAGCAGTCTTGGAGTGTGGAATCAGATTGGTCGGACCAGTGTTGAACAGACCTCAGCGCGGGAGCTTCTGGTTTTAGTTTCTGTCTGTAGGCAGGGATCAACAAAATGGAGTCGTGGTCAGCTTTTCTGAAAGGAGGGCGGGGCAGGGCCTTATATGCGTCGCGGAAGTTAGAATAGCAGTGATCCAAGGTTTTTCCAGCCCTGGTTGCGCAATCGATATGCTGATCAAATGTCTTGTTTTCAGATTAGCCTTGTTAAAATCCTCAGCTACAATGAATGCAGCCTCCGGATAAATGGATTCCAGTTTGCAAAGAGTCAAATAAAGTTCGTTCAGAGATGTGTGTTCCAGTGCAGTGGCTGGAATGGCAACCCTGCTCCCTGCCTTCTGAGGTACTTCAGCTTTTTGAGTTGACCTTTTCTGCTTAAAACCCTGGGAGACCATGTTCGGTAGGCGGAATTTATCCAGCCTTATTCAGAGAGAATGTGTTATTCAGAATGCACAGCTAGAAAACGTAGCAAAACCTTTTAACTAACTGGATGGGACCCTGAGTGTCTCACAGCCATGCAGCAACACCAATTTGTGTTCTCCCCAGTGCTGCGTGAGAGTCAACGAGGCCAGGTCACAGGGCACCCTATTCCCTTTATAGTGCACTACTTCTGACCTGGGGCTCTCAGGGCTCTGGTCAAAAGTAGTGCACTATATAGAGAATAGGGTGCCACACAAGACCGGCCTAAGACCCGAGTGGGACACTAACGGCAACACTAATTAGTATATATTACCAGAAGCTTGTTAATTAGGCCCCTCCCCCGGGGGCTGTGACTGGAAGCCACGCTGTAATTACAGACCCGATTAAGCAGCTACTAGGCCCTGGCAACTGCAGCACAGAACCCCTGCTGAGCTACAGCTTTTACCTCATTAATCTGTATCCAAAATGGTTGCAGTTTCAGTGTGGTGCAGGTGGAGGGAGAAGTTCCCAAATGGTTGCAGTTTCAGTGTGGTGCAGGTGGAGGGAGAAGTTCCCAAATGGCTGCAGTTTCAGTGTGGTGCAGGTGGAGGGAGAAGTTCCCAAATGGCTGCAGTTTCAGTGTGGTGCAGGAGGAGGGAGAAGTTCCCAAATGGCTGCAGTTTCAGTGTGGTGCAGGTGGAGGGAGAAGTTCCCAAATGGCTGCAGTTTCAGTGTGGTGCAGGAGGAGGGAGAAGTTCCCAAATGGCTGCAGTTTCAGTGTGGTGCAGGTGGAGGGAGAAGTTCCCAAATGGCTGCAGTTTCAGTGTGGTGCAGGAGGAGGGAGAAGTTCCCAAATGGCTGCAGTTTCAGTGTGGTGCAGGAGGAGGGAGAAGTTCCCAAATGGCTGCAGTTTCAGTGTGGTGCAGGTGGAGGGAGAAGTTCCCAAATGGCTGCAGTTTCAGTGTGGTGCAGGAGGAGGAAAAATATCCAAAATGGCTGCATTTTCAGTGTGGTGCAGGTGGAGGGAGAAGATCCAAAATGGCTGCATTTTCAGTGTGGCACAGCTGGAGGGAAAATATCCAAAATGGTTGCAGTTTCTGTGTGGGTCAGGGAGAAGAACAGTAATGACGGGTTGCAAAACTAGAGCGGGTTAAATTCATGTTCTGTTTCTTTGTGATCCGTTTGATTGACTTTGTAACAATTTACAAAAACAATTAAGTGGTTGTTACAGTAGGCCTACGGTATGTTTTTTGACTATAAAATGGCTGCATCAAGATGATTCAAGGTCATGTAGACTAAAGGAAAGCAATTACAATTTCAGGAACTGAAGTGACTAATTGGACAAAGAAGTTTTCCACAGAACATGATAAACAGAGAATTAGGATAAACAAAAAGAAAGGGCCTCTGTATTGCTCTTTGGTTAAAGCACCATCTGCCTCAGATACAGCTCTTTAGTGTGTGTGTGTGTGTGTGTGTGTGGATAGAGAGAAAGAGACAGAGAGAGTGTGTAAAACACACACACACACACTTTGAGTTTAGATTTTGACATTCTGTAAGGTTCTACAGTTACCAAGCAGCATGTCCCTGAGTCATTAACAAACTGTCAAAGAATCCTTCCATTTTTACACTTACTTTGTCCCAAATGGCACCCTATTCCCTATGGGCAAGGGTACTCTAGGGTGCCTTTTGGGATGCAAACAGTGACTACACATTGTCATCTTCTTGTCATCCTGAAATGACAATATGTGTCAGACATGGGTTCAAATACGATTTGAAATATTTTAAATACTTTCAGTGTTTAGTCTAGCATGTCTGGAGTGCCAGGTGAACAGGATTAGCAGTTTGGGGACTATTGTATTGGTCAATTAAACCAGGCAAGCTCAATCAAGCACAAAAAAGTATTTGAAATGTCCTAAATAGTATTTGGATCCAGGGTCTGATATGAGTAAAGCCAATAGAAGGCGTATTGAATAATAGTGATTTTGATAACAATACAAAGCATACAAAATCATTTGTGTTCCTTCACACGCAATTCCCTTTTCAAAATCTCTCTAAAATGTCAAAGTAATACTCCTCAGACTGACGTGCGTGTTTGTGTGTCTTACCCACACACTTCTCAGCCAATCCTGGTTGCCTGGACACCAGTGTAAAAGGCTGGCACAGGTTTCCCAAAACCATTTGGTGAGCTCACAGCAGAGGGGAAAGAACACACACACACACACACACACACACACACACACACACACACACACACACACACACACACACACACACACACACAGCTTAGCAACGTTTAGACTAACATACGGACTGTGGGCGAGCTGCAGAGGGGGAGCAGGTACTAGGGCCATTACAGTCCCAGCAGGGTATGTTTGTGTGTGTGTGTGTTTGGTATGTTATACACTGTGTTCCTGTTAGATTTTAGAGCAGGTTATGGAGATCTAATGGTAGGAAAAGGAGAGAGTGTATGAGTGTTTAATGATCTGATGGAGCTCAGGTTCAAGCCAACATCAATATGGAAGGGACTGTTTGGAAAGGTGTGTGTGTGTTTGTCTCGTTCTATGTGTGAGCAAACAGAAGCATTTTTGAGCTTGCGTCTATGCAAATGTTTGTGTGTTTGAGCATGTGTGTGAATATAGACTGAGTGCACATAACATTATAAGAACACCTGCTCGTTCCATGACACAGACTGACCAGGTGAATCCAGGTGAAAGCTATGATCCCTTATTGATGTCACTTCCTAAATCCACTTCAATCAGTATAAATGAAGGGTAGGAGACAGGTTAAAGAATGATTTTCAAGGCTTGAGATAATTTAGATGCCATTTAGAGGGTGAATGGGCAATACAAGTCAGAGAGACAATTTACATTTGCCTCATAATGATTTTAATTTTCTCATAGATATGTATGTATGTATGTATGTATGTATGTACGTATGTATGTATGTATGTATGTATGCAGTGGCGACCCGACATTCAGGGCAGGAAAATTGGAACTGGGAAACTGTAAAATTGGAACGGGGAAATCTCAGACTTCAGTGAGTTCAAGACAACTGGGAACTCTGAAAAAAACGATTACTTACTTGGGAAAAAAACAACATTTTGAACGGTCATCCAACTCGGAATTCCAAGTCGGAAACTTGGGGCTCTTTGTAGAGCTCCGACCTGAAGATCACTGACGTCATGATTAAAACTGTTTTTTTTTCCAGAGTTCCCAGTTGTCTTGAAAGCCCCATAAATCAAGAGAATGCCAGACTTTGATGAGAAAGTTTGATGACTAAATTTGCCCACCAGAAGGACCACCATGCCAACTTCCTGTTCATGTGAACACAGCACAAGGTGAGTCCATGTATTGTATGCTGCTGCATAAATGATGTAATATGCCAGGGAGGAGTGTATATTGTAGCTAAGAAAGTAATACTAAGTGTATGTTGTGTAGTAAGATGTTAGAAGCCCATGTGCCTCACCCTAATATCTGGTCCCTTTCCCCTCATAATTTATTCTACTGTTCTGATTTGGTGGTGCACATGTAGCCTTTAGCCTGTTTTAGAGAAATGTAATCATTGTAAAAAAAAATTGGTCAGTTTGCCCCATCAAGATTTACATGTTAAAATCACCACTGTACGTATGTGATTACTGAAGATTAACCAACAACCATTGAATATACTCCCTTCCTCCTACCAAAGAGACAGACTGTATATGGTTGGCTACTGCAGTCATTGTAAATTGTGTGTGTGCTGTTTCCACCATGATTGGAGGATCTCACTTCCTTAAACAAAGAAGGTGTTAGTTTACACATATGTGTTAGTGTCATATCACTAATCTTGCAAGTACACCAGGTCTACTAAGAGGAGGTTTTCATCATCTCATGTATCCCTTCAATAAGTGATTGCATGTAATCGGTTATTCTAAATCAAGCCTTGTGAAATGCACAGTATGATATGTACTGTACATAATGTCACCTCCCTCAGACCAGATGCATGGTGGGAACTGAGAGAGAGAGCGAGAGAGAGAGAGAGTAGAGAAAGAAAGAAAAATGAAAATAAGAGAAAAGCAATACACTTGGTTTTAGAGAGTAAATGTGAAGAATGTCACATGTAAAAGAAAAAAAAAGAAAAATTCACATTTGATATTTTCACGAGTCAGACACACGGTTACATTTTTCACATGTTTTTCCCTAATGTGAAAAATAATTTCCCCACCTGTGACTTTTTTCCACCACTTCCAGCTACATCTGGTCTCCCATCCAGGTACTGACCAGGACCGACCCCGCTTAGCTTCAGAGGCCAAACAGAAATTGCTAGTTATTTTTGTTTACGTCACTAAGAATTTTGTTTTGGACATTAAGATGCAGTAATATGATCCTATTACGTATCTGCGTAGACCGGTGGAGGCTGCTGAGGGCAACAACGTTGATTCTGATGTGTATGTTCTATTTGGAAGAGGGTGGGTTATATTGTGACCTGTCCAAGTTCCATTTAAAACAATGTATGTACACTACCGTTCAAAAGTTTGGTGTCACATAGAAATGTCCTTGTTTTTTAAAGAAAAGCAAAAAATGTTGTTTATTAAAATAACATAAAATTGATCAGAAATACAGCGTGGACATTGTTCATGTTTTAAATTACTATTGTAGCTGGAAATGGCAGATTTTTTAATGGAATATCTACGTTGTATTAGCTAATCCAAGTTTGTCATTTTAAAAGGCTAATTAATGATTAGAAAACCCTTTTGCAAGTATGTTAGCACAGCTGAAAACTGTTTTGCTTATTAAAGAAGCAATAAAACTGGCCTGCCTTAGACTAGTTGAGTATCTGGAGTATCAGCATTTGTGGGTTTGATTACAGGCTCAAAATGGCCAGAAAGAAATAACTTTTTTCTGAAACTCGTCAGTCTATTCTTGTTCTGAGAAGGCTATTAAGACTTAAGGCTATTCCATGCAAGTTATTTCCAAGAAACTGAAGTCCAGAATCCCGGAGTCGCCTCTTCACTGTTGACGTTGAGACTGGTGTTTTGCAGGTACTATTTAATGAAGCTACCAGCTGAGGACTTTTGAGGCGTCTGTTTCTCAAACTAGACACTTCAATGTACTTGTCCTCTTGCTCAGTTGTGCCCCGGGGCCTCCCACTCTTTCTATTCTGGTTAGAGTCAGTTTGCGCTGTTATGTGAAGGGAGTAGGACACAGCGTTGTACAAGATATTCAGTTTCTTGGCAATTTCTCGCATGAAATAGCCTTCATTTCTAAGAACAAGAATAAACTGACGAGCTTCAGAAGAAAGGTATTTGTTTCTGGCCATTTTGAGCCTGTAATCGAACCCACAAATGCTGATGCTCCATATACTCAACTAGTCTAAAGAAGGCCATTTTTATTGCTTCTTTAATCAGCAAAACAGTTTTCAGCTCTGCTAACATAATTTCAAAAGGGTTTTCTAATGATCAATTAGCCTTTCAAAATGATAAACTTGGATTAGCTAACACAACGTGCCATTGGAACACAGGAGTGATGGTTGCTGATAATGGGCCTCTGTACGCCTATGTAGATATTCCATA
Source organism: Oncorhynchus nerka (assembly GCF_034236695.1). NCBI lineage: Eukaryota > Metazoa > Chordata > Actinopteri > Salmoniformes > Salmonidae > Oncorhynchus > Oncorhynchus nerka. Next base: position 19,034,325 of record NC_088407.1, read on the forward strand.
AAAAATCGGCCGTTTCAAGCTACAATAGTAATTTACAACATTGTCTTTCTGATCAATTTTATGTTATTTTAATGGACATTTCTAAGTGACCCCAAACTTTTGAACAGTAGGAGTGGACATATCACTGGAGTTAACAACTAGTGGAGGTTGCTGCGGGGAGGACGGCTCATAATAATGTCTGGAACAGCACAAATGGAATGGCATCAGTACCATTGTACTGATTCTGCTGCAGCCATTAACATGAGCCCATGCTCCGCAATTAAGGTGCCACCAACCTCCTGGGGTTGTATGTGCAAAGCAGGTGACTGATAATCATAGTGATTGGGGTTCAACAGGTTTGGTGCCATTACTGCTACGGCCAGGTGATGGTGCTGTTGTCCACTGAGGTGCAATACAGATGACGCTATCTGTCGGTGGTCGTCATATCCTGGAGGGGGGTGTCCTAGTACACACACCCCTAACACATGCACGCATGCACACACACACACGCACCACAAGCACACATGCACACAGGCTTGGTCGACACACACCCAGTCTGCCTATCTCTCTCTCTCTCTCTCTCTCTCTCTCTCTCTCTCTCTCTCTCTCTCTCTCGTACACTCACCACCAATAAAACAGATGTTCCGCCAACCTTGCTATAGTTACCTACCCCATACCTACAGTACCATCTTCCTGCACCCTCTTGGCCTGGGATCTAAATAGGCCTAAACTGCAGGAGAGTGCAGGAGAGGTCAGGAGAGGTCAGGTTACACCATTATTAATAACTCTCCTCTCCTGTTTCACTTTGTAAACTAATATCTGACAAGCTCTCCCTCTTTAGCTCTCCTTCTTTCTCAAATTTCCCCTTTATCATCCCAGCTCTAGTGTAAATACCCCTCTCTCTCTCTCTCTCTCTGGCTCTCCAAGCACCCTAAATATATATACACTCACTAATATAGTGTTGCATGCAGACACACACGCAAAACTAGCCAACATATGTCACAGTCAGCCAAAGCTAAAAAAAAAATGGAAACGTTAGGCTTTCTCTCTCTGTAAACTAATATCTGACATGCTCCCCTTTTTCTCACTGTCTCTTGCTCTGGCTTTAGCTCTCTCTTTCAATTCAATTCAAATCAAGTGGCTTTATTGGCATGGGAAACATATGTTAACATTGCCAAAGCAAGTGAAGTAGATAATAAACAAAAGTGAAATAAACAATAAAAATGAACAGTCAACATTACAGTCACAGAAGTTCCATGACAAATGTCATTATGTATATTTACAGTGTCGTAACGATGTGCAAATGGTTAAAGTGCAAAAGGGAAAATAAATAAACATACATTTGGGCTGTACTTACAATGGTGTTTGTTCTTCACTGGTTGCCCTTTTCTTGTGGCAACAGGGCACAAATCGTGCTGCTGTGATGGCACACTGTGGTATTTCACCCAGTAGATATGGGAGTTTATCAAAATCGGGTTTGTTTTTTAATTCTTTGTCGATCTGTGTAATCTGAGGGAAATATGTGTCTCTATATGGTCATACATTTGGCAGGAGGTTAGGAAGTGCAGCTCAGTTTCCACCTCATTTTGTGTGCAGTGTGCACATAGTCTGTCTTCTCTTGAGAGCCAGGTATGCCTACAGCGGCCTTTCTCAATAGCAAGGCTATGCTCAGTGAGTCTGTACATAGTCAAAGCTTTCCTTAAGTTTGGGTCAGTCACAGTGGTCAGGTATTCTGCCACTGTGTACTCTCTGTTTAGGGCCAAATAGCATTCTAGTTTGCTCAGTTTTTTTTGTTAATTCTTTCCAATGTGTCAAGTAATTATCTTTTTGTTTTCTCATGATTTGGTTGGCTCTAATTGTGTTGCTGTCCTGGCGCTCTGTGGGGTTAGTTTGTGTTTGTGAACAGAGCCCCATGACCAGCTTGCTTAGGGGACTCTTCTCTAGGTTCATCTCTCTGTAGGCGATGGCTTTGTTATGGAAGGTTTGGGAATCACTTCCATTTATGTGGTTGTGGAATTTAACAGCTCTTTTCTGGATTTTGATCTCTCTCTCTCTCTCTCTCTCTCTCTCTCTCACTCTCTCTCTTTTAGTACCTTTATTCACTGACAGGTTTGCCAGGTTTGAGCAAATATAGTAACCACAGTCGCAAAATGGCCATTAAAATATTTATCTTGTAGTCCATCAAGGGATATTGGGTTATTGATATTCTTAAAATTGTTCATAGGGGATATCACCACAACTATAAATATATGCCCTGTACTCTGTTCCATAGAATCTGTGCCCTGTCTGTCTGTCTGTCTGTCTGTCTGTCTGTCTGTCTGTCTGTCTGTCTGTCTGTCTGTCTGTCTGTCTGTCTGTCTGTCTGTCTGTCTGTCTGTCTGTCTGTCTGTCTGTCTGTCTGTCTGCCTGCCTGCCAGCCAGCCAGCCAGCCAAGGACTGCACTGGCAGAACACAGTATGCAGGCAACAGTATGTAGGCAACAATAGGCATGCAACAGTATCTATTTCAACAGGTTCTATGGCACAGAGTAGTAGTTTCAGGATATTATTTTTATTTATTTATTTCACCTTTATTTAACCAGGTAGGCAAGTTGAGAACAAGTTCTCATTTACAATTGCGACCTGGCCAAGATAAAGCAAAGCAGTTCGACAGATACAACGACACAGAGTTACACATGGAGTAAAACAAACATACAGTCAATAATACAGTATAAACAAGTCTATATACAATGTGAGCAAATGAGGTGAGAAGGGAGGTAAAGGCAAAAAAGGCCATGGTGGCAAAGTAAATACAATATAGCAAGTAAATCACTGGAATGGTAGTTTTGCAATGGAAGAATGTGCAAAGTAGAAATAAAAATAATGGGGTGCAAAGGAGCAAAATAAATAAATAAATTAAATACAGTTGGGAAAGAGGTAGTTGTTTGGGCTAATTATAGGTGGGCTATGTACAGGTGCAGTAATCTGTGAGCTGCTCTGACAGTTGGTGCTTAAAGCTAGTGAGGGAGATAAGTGTTTCCAGTTTCAGAGATTTTTGTAGTTCGTTCCAGTCATTGGCAGCAGAGAACTGGAAGGAGAGGCGGCCAAAGAAAGAATTGGTTTTGGGGGTGACTAGAGAGATATACCTGCTGGAGCGTGTGCTACAGGTGGGAGATGCTATGGTGACCAGCGAGCTGAGATAAGGGGGGACTTTACCTAGCAGGGTCTTGTAGATGACATGGAGCCAGTGGGTTTGGCGACGAGTATGAAGCGAGGGCCAGCCAACGAGAGCGTACAGGTCGCAATGGTGGGTAGTATATGGGGCTTTGGTGACAAAACGGATTGCACTGTGATAGACTGCATCCAATTAGATGAGTAGGGTATTGGAGGCTATTTTGTAAATGACATCGCCAAAGTCGAGGATTGGTAGGATGGTCAGTTTTACAAGGGTATGTTTGGCAGCATGAGTGAAGGATGCTTTGTTGCGAAATAGGAAGCCAATTCTAGATTTAACTTTGGATTGGAGATGTTTGATATGGGTCTGGAAGTAGAGTTTACAGTCTAACCAGACACCTAAGTATTTGTAGTTGTCCACGTATTCTAAGTCAGAGCCGTCCAGAGTAGTGATGTTGGACAGGCGGGTAGGTGCAGGTAGCGATCGGTTGAAGAGCATGCATTTAGTTTTACTTGTATTTAAGAGCAATTGGAGGCCACGGAAGGAGAGTTGTATGGCATTGAAGCTTGCCTGGAGGGTTGTTAACACAGTATCCAAAGAAGGGCCAGAAGTATACAGAATGGTGTTGTCTGCGTAGAGGTGGATCAGAGACTCACCAGCAGCAAGAGCGACCTCATTGATGTATACAGAGAAGAGAGTCGGTCCAAGAATTGAACCCTGTGGCACCCCCATAGAGACTGCCAGAGGTCCGGACAGCAGACCCTCCGATTTGACACACTGAACTCTATCAGAGAAGTAGTTGGTGAACCAGGCGAGGCAATCATTTGAGAAACCAAGGCTGTCGGGTCTGCCGATGAGGATGTGGTGATTGACAGAGTCGAAAGCCTTGGCCAGATCAATGAATACGGCTGCACAGTAATGTTTCTTATCGATGGCGGTTAAGATATCGTTTAGGACCTTGAGCGTGGCTGAGGTGCACCCATGACCAGCTCTGAAACCAGATTGCATAGCATAGAAGGTATGGTGAGATTCGAAATGGTCGGTAATCTGTTTGTTGACTTGGCTTTCGAAGACCTTAGAAAGGCATGGTAGGATAGATATAGGTCTGTAGCAGTTTGGGTCAAGAGTGTCCCCCCCTTTGAAGAGGGGGATGACCACAGCTGCTTTCCAATCTTTGGGAATCTCAGACGACACGAAAGAGAGGTTGAACAGGCTAGTAATAGGGGTGGCAACAATTTCATCAGATAATTTTAGAAAGAAAGGGTCCAGATTGTCTAGCCCGGCTGATTTGTAGGGGTCCAGATTTTGCAGCTCTTTCAGAACATCAGCTGAACAGATTTGGGAGAAGGAGAAATGGGGAAGGCTTGGGCGAGTTGCTGTTGGGAGTACAGTGCTGTTGACCGGGGTAGGAGTAGCCAGGTGGAAAGCATGGCCAGCCGTAGAAAAATGCTTATTGAAATTCTCAATTATGGTGGATTTATCAGTGGTGACAGTGTTTCCTATCTTCAGTGCAGTGGGCAGCTGGGAGGAGGTGTTCTTATTCTCCATGGACTTTACAGTGTCCCAGAACTTTTTTGAGTTAGTGTTGCAGGAAATTTATGCTTGAAAAAGCTAGCCTTGGCTTTTCTAACTGCCTGTGTATAATGGTTTCTAGCTTCCCTGAACAGCTGCATATCACGGGGGCTGTTCGATGCTAATGCAGAACGCCATAGGATGTTTTTGTGTTGGTTAAGGGCAGTCAGGTCTGGGGAGAACCAAGGGCTATATCTGTTCCTGGTTCTAAATTTCTTGAATGGGGCATGTTTATTTAAGATGGTTAATAAGGCATTTAAAAAAAATATCCAGGCATCCTCTACTGACGGGATGAGATCAATATCCTTCCAGGATACCCCCGCCAGGTCGATTAGAAAGGCCTGCTCGCTGAAGTGTTTCAGGGAGCGTTTTACAGTGATGAGTGGAGGTCGTTTGACCGTTGACCCATTACGGATGCAGGCAATGAGGCAGTGATCGCTGAGATCTTGGTTGAAGACAGCAGAGGTGTATTTAGAGGGGAAGTTGGTTAGGATGATATCTATGAGGGTGCCCGTGTTTAAGGCTTTGGGGAGGTACCTGGTAGGTTCATTGATGATTTGTGTGAGATTGAGGGCATCAAGTTTAGATTGTAGGATGGCTGGGGTGTTAAGCATGTTCCAGTTTAGGTCGCCTAGCAGCACGAGCTCTGAAGATAGATGGGGGGCAATCAGTTCACATATGGTGTCCAGAGCACAGCTGGGGGCAGAGGGTGGTCTATAGCAGGCGGCAACGGTGAGAGACTTGTTTTTAGAGAGGTGGATTTTTAAAAGTAGAAGTTCAAATTGTTTGGGTACAGACCTGGATAGTAGGACAGAACTCTGCAGGCTATCTTTGCAGTAGATTGCAACACCGCCCCCTTTGGCAGTTCTATCTTGTCTGAAAATGTTGTAGTTTGGAATTAAAATTTCAGAATTTGTGGTCTTGGTCTTCCTAAGCCAGGATTCAGACACAGCTAGAACATCCGGGTTGGCAGAGTGTGCTAAAGCAGTGAATAGAACAAACTTAGGGAGGAGGCTTCTAATGTTAACATGCATGAAACCAAGGCTATTACGGTTACAGAAGTCGTCAAAAGAGAGCACCTGGGGAATAGGAGTGGAGCTAGGCACTGCAGGGCCTGGATTCACCTCTACATCGCCAGAGGAACATAGGAGGAGTAGAATAAGGGTGCGGCTAAAAGCAATAAGAATTGGTTGTCTAGAACGTCTGGAACAGAGAGTAAAAGGAGGTTTCTGGGGGCGATAAAATAGCATCAAGGTATAATGTACAGACAAAGGTATGGTAGGATGTGAATACAGTGGAGGTAAACCTAGGTATTGAGTGATGAAGAGAGAGATATTGTCTCTAGAAACATCATTGGAACCAGGAGATGTCATTGCATGTGTGGGTGGTGGAACTAATAGGTTGGATAAGGTATAGTGAGCAGGACTAGAGGCTCTACAGTGAAATAAGCCAATAAACACTAACCAGAACAGCAATGGACAAGACATATTGACATTAAGGAGAGGCATGCTTAGTCGCGTGATCAAAAGGGTCCAGTGAGTGGAGAGGTTGGTTGGGGGTCACGGCGATTTAGACAGCTAGCCAGGCCATCGGTAGCAAGCTAGCATAAGATGGAGGTCTGTTATTAGCCACCTCTTACGTTCCGTCAGTAGATTAGTGGGGTTCCGTGTGGTAGAGGGGATTAATCCAAATCACACAACAACAACAAAAATAAAAACAATAGATATAGTTATAGAGGCCCAAGAAGAAAACATAATAATAATAAAAATAAATAAATTGTCCGATTGTCTATTCAGATAGCAGCCGGTAAGACAGCTAACGGTTAGCAGGCCGCAGATGGGCGTTCAGGTAACGTTGCGACGGAGGAGCCAGCCGGATAACTCCTTCGGGTAGATAACGTCGGCAGTCCAGTTGTGAAGGCCCGGTGGGGCTCTGCGTAGGCAGTAAAACGGGTCCGGATAGTTGACTGCAGCCCAGGAGTGATTGATGGAACTCAGGAGTGATTGACGGAGCTGGCTAGCTCCGGAATAATTGATGTTTGCTCCGGAATCGACGAAAGCCGATAGTCACACGGATAGCAGCTAGCTAGCTGTGAGATCCAGGTATGAATGTCCAGAAAGCAGTTGAAATCCAGGGACATGGAGAGAAAAATTGGTCCGGTATGTTCCGTTCCGAGCCGCGCTGCGCTGCGCCGTACAAAACTGGCGATATATTTTCGAGCTAAAGGATAGCTGATGACCACAAACCGTGGTTAGCTGAATACTAACGATTTGCCAGTAAAGAAGCTAACTAGCTTCTGAACTAGCTTCTGATTAGCTTCTGGATTAGCTTCTGGGCTAGCTTCTGGCTAGCTCCTGGCTAGTTTCTGGCTAGCTTCTTGGAGTTTCTGGCTAGCTTCTTGGAGGATTACAGATTTGAGGTAAATAATACTTTTTTATAAATATAAATTGGTGAGGCGGGTTGCAGGAGAGTGTTTTGAAGATGAGTTGATGGAAAATAAAAATAAAATGTATGTGAAAAAAGTTGTAAATATATATATATATACGGGACACGACAAGACGTGGACAAAAGACGTCTGAACTGCTATGCCATCTTGGAAAGCCAAGCCATTATCAGGTGTGGCAGGTAGCCTAGTGTTTATAGCATTGGGCCAGTAACTGAAAGGTTGCTGGATCGAATCCCTTAGCTGACAAGGTAAAAATCTGTCATTCTACCCCTGCTGTCATTGTAAATAAGAATTTGTTCTTAACTGTCTTGCCTAGTTAAATAAAGGTAGAAATAATAATAATTATGAATGTTGATGATTATATGACGCGCTCAATATGTCTCTACAGTATACCTCCATCAACCCAATCTCATAGCTCATCAAACCTCAGAATTCCATGGTGGCCATCTTGTGAATGCTCACACTTTCGGTGTCAGTATTTTTAGGCATGGTCAGGGACCTCTACAAAACTTAATATGGGAATGGAATCCTCCCTCTCTCTGTCACCCATACCTTCTCCCCTCCCTGACACTAGGTATGTCTCTCTCTCTTCTCGCTCCGTAGCCATGGCATCCAACAGGTGGCCCTAAGATAGCCCCTCCCACGTGTCCACCCATTTGCTATTTTCTAAACCCCCCAAACCCCTCGTCAGTAAGACCCCCCCTTCTACTTTCTCTCCCTACTTTTTCAGCGGTCAACTCTCCCTGGGTCTTCAGCCTGCTTCTCTCTCCCTCCAACTCACTCTCGTTATTGGAACCACTCCCCTCCCTCACCCCCCTGGCCAGTAGCGTCTAAGCCCACGCACCATTTTTTTTAAAGGGGGATTCAACACTCCGACCTGCTCTTCTCTGGCCGGCGTCGAAACGAAGTGGACCTTGTTCCTAGGTGTAGTGTTTTGTGTATTTTAGGAACAACGTAAAACATATATATATATATTTTTTTTTTACGAAACATTCAACTATTCATCCATTGACGTCCGAGTTGTGGGAGACTTGAGTGTCGGGAACCAACAATAACCTGGAACCATGAAGTGGGGTTGGGTGTTTCTGGGGGCCCTGCTCTCCTTGGGGTCCCTGTCCTGGGGGGAGAAGGGTCTGGAGATCCCTGAGTATGATGGGAAAGACCGCGTCCATGATCTCAACGCTAAGAATTACAAATCTGTGATGAAGAAGTACGATGTGATGGTGATCTACTACCATGTACATGTGGAGAACAACAAAAACGCCCAGAAAGCTTTTGAGATGGAGGAACTCGCCCTGGAGGTAGGTCCTATAAAGGGAATGAATGGAAAGATGGAGGGTGGGTGGATTGAGAGGATGAGTGAGGTAGTGAGGGAACAGTTAAGAGTCTTTGAGATGGAGTTGGCCCTCAAGGTGTGTCCCAAGGAGCATGAACAATCGGAGGGATGAGGGGAATAAGGGTTGTAGAGGCACAGAGTGGATGGAGGGATGTGAGTATGAGGGAGATGGAGGACATGACCCTGTAGGTAGGTGTTGGGACAGCATGACGAAGTGGAGGGATGAGGGGAAAAGGGTATTGAGGGATGAAGGGTTGAGGGTGGAGGAATGAGGGAGATGCAGGAGATGGTCCCGGAGGTCGGTCCTAGAGAGGTGCAGAGAAGAAGTTGAAGGGTGGAAGAGTGGATGTAAGGAAGCCGAGGAATGAGAGAATGGAAGGAGGGGCAACAATGAGGGAGAGACACACAGCATCAGTGGAGCTGTAGGTACATCCCAGGAAGCCAGCATCATCAAGCCAGAAGATATTGAGGAAAGAGATGATGAGAGAGAGGGGAGACAAGATGGCAGGGGAGAAGACTAAATGCTGAGAGATGCTGAAAAAAACACCTTAATAGCTGCGTCGATCAGTCTTTACCAAGTCTATTGTCTATCCCAAGTCAGTCTAACCTGGTTAGACATAGCCAGGATAGGGAGTGCTCCAAATGAGTGGACCTCGGTCACGTCATGTTATTGGTTGTTGTTAACAGAGTTGAAGCTGGTCTGGTTTGCATTGCTGAGTCCTAAATACATAGGTTTTTGCTTTGGGCTTCTCTAGGTTATTTGGTCCTGGTTGATGGTGTCCAATCAGCTTCTGTGTGTATGCAAGAATAGTATGTGGCTACAGTGGACGAACGGCCAAACTGATGAATCGGTAATGGGTCGGAAATAGACTATGACATCATAACAACAACCGATATGTTCTTCTTCACACTGCCCTCCCTGCAAGTGCACAGCCGACCAGGCTAAACCTGGGGCTGTATGCATCAGTCGTCTCAGAGTTGGAGTGCTGATCTAGGGTCAGTTTTTTAGATCCTAATCAATTACATGGACACAAGGGACCTGGGACTGTATGTATCAATCGTTAGAGTAGGATTGCTGATCTAGGATCGGGAACCCCCCCATCCATTTAATCTTATTCATTGTAATGAAAAGGAAAACACTGATCCTAGATCTGCACTCATACTCTGAGACTGACAGTGTCTTCTTCCAGGTCTAGAGTAGGGCTATCTGTAAACCACGACTCTAAATTGCTCTGGACAGGGGTGACGTGGTTAGGAAGAAGGCCTCTGGGGAGAGAGAGAGCATATCTCATAGCTCTAACTGTAAGGTGGCAGGTAGCCTAGTGGTTAGAGTGTTGGGCCAGTAACTGAAAGGTTGGTGGCTCAAATCCCCAAGCTGTTTAGGTAAAAAGTGCTTGTTCTGCCCCTGAACAAGGCAGTTAACCTACTGTTCCTAGGCTGTCATTGTAAACAAGAAATTGTTCTTAACTGACTTGCCTGGTTTAAAAAATTAACTGCTCTTTATGTGCCATAACACACAATGCTTGGTCTCAGGTTAGTGTCTTAAATCATTGTTTTTGTACCTATCACGCTTTGGATGTGATCAGTGGACTGGGTGAATGTGCCTGAGTTGAGCAGGTTTGCGAGTGTGAGGAGTTGTTGAGTAGCTAGACCCCTATTTTCATACTGCTGACTCCTAGCCAATCGGTAACTAGCTCTCAGGGGTCTAAAATACATACTGAAAATTGCAGGTCATTACTACCAAATGGGATTCATTCATTATACATTTACATTTACATTTAAGTCATTTAGCAGACGCTCTTATCCAGAGCGACTTACAAATTGGTGCATTCACCTTATGACATCCAGTGGAGCAGCCACTTATTAAATTATGGACCCAATAGAAAAATATGTTATTGGTTTTATCTCAAGATCTCAAGATATTGATCAGAGGAATGGTTTTGCATGGTGGTTTAGGTTGTGTGACATGCTCTGACACATTTCACAGCTGGGAACATTTCCTATGTCTGTGTGATGTCTTGTAATGCTATTGGACAGATGAGTAGCATAAGATGTGTAATCTAATGTTCTCTATCTAGCTCTAACTGTGTTGATCAGACTTCTGAAACTGCTGTCTCCTCATGGATATCCCAAAACCATAAAGAGGCTCAGCGTGGATACGATTGATTTAACCGTTAGATACAAATTACAGCAGTCTAGCCACATGGCATCATTTTTGTTGAGGCTTGTTTCTTTCTTTAGATTGAGCATTGTTGTTGAGGTTGTGACAGTGTCTGGATTCAAAAGCAGTGTTTATGTGAAAAGCTTATTTAATTGGTAGTCTAGAGGTTAACTGTTAAGACTGCTGAGTGAGAGATAAAGAGAGAGAGAACGCAGACACACCAGAAACACTGACAGTTAAGACAGGTAGTGTGACTCTCCATGTGTACGAGATCGCAAATATGTCCTCTTGTGTCCATAGCAAATAGGACCCCTGGTTTTACTGCCGCCCGAGACTGAACCATCCTCGTCTAAGTGTGGCTGTCGCGGACGACACCTTCAGCATCTTCTTCTCAGAGAGATCGAAGGTCAAAATGCTAGCGAGAGTCATCCTGGTCTGTCACCCCTCTAACCCTGTTGGAGTCAGGTTATAGTGTATCTCTCTGGGTTGAAAAACAAGACCACTGAGAGGAAGATGCTGTATCTATATGTGGTTGGGCGTATCGGTTTTTGGGTTTATGTGATGTTGAGGAGTATATGATTTTGCCTGAGGATGATTTGGGTGTGGGAGAGTATCAGTGCTCATATCTGTGCAGTTTGTGTTCATGGGGTGTGATTATAACAACCCTGATTGAGAAATGCTGATAGTGAGAGGGAGCGAGAGAGAAGAATAGAGAGAGTTCTTTGTTTTCAATGAAAGTACCAAACCTACTATAAATGGGTCCAGATTGCAGCTGTTTAGTCACTATGGAGATGTTTCTTAACTTGAGTCAGTCAGTGACTGCTGCAGTAGGCCTAACAACATTGACTCATGCTAGCTATAATTGCTGTACTGTAATAGGCTCAAACGCCAATGACTCATGCTAACAAAAGCTAGCATTTCTGCTCGAGGCATAACGACAGTGACTCATGCTAGCTAACATCGCTGCACCAGGCCTAACAACATCAACTCATGCTAGCTAACAATCACTCATGCTAGGAAAAGCTAGCATTGCTGCACTAGGCCTAACAACAGTGACTCATGCTAGCTAGCATTGCTGTACTTTACTAGGCTCGAACAACAATGACTAATGTAAGCTAAGCTAGCATTACTACCTTAAGTCATAGGGAACTGGTTGGCTCCATGGTGGATTCTATTGAAAATGTGTAGCATTGCTGCACTATGTGTAGTACTGGTGAGCTAGCATTTCTACACTACATTATGCCTAGGGAAGTGGTAGCTATGTGGTATTCTATAGAGAATATATTTGTCAGTGACTCATGACAGCTTAGCACACTACACTAAAGATAAGACGAAATGCCACGTTGAGTCAACGTAGTCACATTGATTTATTTGGTTGAAATGACGTGGGAAACAACATTGATTCAACCAGTTTTTACCCAGTGGTTAGGTTAGGGGTAGCTGTACTTGAATTTGTAACATTCTACCCTGAAAGTATCTATGTCTGCCTGTCAGGGTATTTTAACGGTGCAATATGTCTACTGGGTATACACATCCAAATCTCACAGGATTGCATCCAAAGTTAAAGACTTAATATGCTGAGTCCTCGCTAAGGCACCTAAGCATAGTAAAGTATCTAAGTAGCCTACAACATTGTTTTGCACTGTACTTTCAGTTTCACTATGGGACTCTAAAGCCGTTATGTTGACCAGACCTCAGGGTTATACCCAAGAAGAAGAACATGAAGAATGTTGGTATACCAGACATCAGATAACTCTGCAACAAACTTTACAGTGACTTTTCAGTCGTTGTCTGACTAACGCTCCTTGGACCTACATAGCCAATATTGGGCACCATTGCTCTACCACTATTTGCAGGGTAGGGACTGTGAGCTAGGTCTATACCATGTATCTTAGGTAGGGAGACAGAGAGTGGTCGAGGTCTGGTCAGTAAAGGAATACTGTAACCCAAAGCCTGAGGAGTGCCTTGATTTATGCATCTAGGAATGTACTCTAAGCAGAAAGTTCAAGGGTCAACCTCATAGGCTGAATGGGATACTGGCTAAAGGGGGCAGCAGGACATCTGGTTCTTCATGTCATAGAAGGGGGACAGTGGGCAGTTAGGCTTTTATGGCTCAATGGCTTTGAAAAGAGGGGAATAGAGTGAACAAGAGATGCATCCACTGTAGTAAGGTCCACATGATACTGAAGTTTCATGTTGTAGTTTTATCTCTTCTATGGGACAGGACTGACCTGGCCTAACATGAAGTGGGACACTAAGGGACAGCGGGCAGCTATAGGTTTTATGGGTCTATGTCTTTGAAAATATAAATGTACTTTATAGTTTGTATGAAAAGTAAATGGTACATGAGTTCACACGTGATACTGTATTTAACTTTGTCTCTGGTTTCAAACTGCAGTGTAGTTTTAACCCTCCTTTGGGACATGGATTGAGATATGGACTGAGATAGCCTGCAAACAGTGGGCTTACTGTCCCTACCCTATAAACAGTGAGCTCACAGTCCCTACCCTGTAAACAGTGGGCTTACTGTCCCTACCCTATAAACAGTGAGCTCACAGTCCCTACCCTGCAAACAGTGGGCTTACTGTCCCTACCCTATAAACAGTGAGCTCACAGTCACTACCCTGTAAACAGTGGGCTTACTGTCCCTACCCTATAAACAGTGAGCTCACAGTCCCTACCCTGTAAACAGTGGGCTTACTGTCCCTACCCTATAAACAGTGAGCTCACAGTCCCTACCCTGTAAAGCAGTGAACTCACAGCGCCTACCCTATAAGCAGTGAACTCACAGCGCCTACCCTATAAACAGTGAACTCACAGTACCTACCCTGCAAACAGTAATCTCACAGCACCTACCCTGCAAACAGTGAGTTCACAGTCGCTACCCTGCAAACAGTGAGCTCACCGACCCTACCTGTAAACAGTGAGCTCACAGTCCCTACTCTGCAAACATTAGTAGAGTATTGCGGCATCAACAGGCTGCAGTGAGTGCAGGCTTTTGCTCCAGCACAGCGCAAACATATTTAGTTCAACTAATTATTGTCTAGATCAGTTGCACTAGTTGCACACACAGTGGACATCCATAGCCCCTATCGGCCACCCATGGACAATACCACATTACCTTGTTCGTCTACACATCTTCCTTGCATGATTAGCCACATCTTCTACCAGTACCTTGTGGAGTAGACGATCTCTGTAGTATTGAGTTGAAAGGTCAGACTGCCATCATAGCAACCGTGTCACTCTTCATGGGGGGCCATGCCGTTTATGCAAAATAACATAATCACTGCTTGTTCATTAGGCAGCAGCGGGAACAACAAGAAGCTTCAGACTTTGATTACTGCAAGTTCTCCCGAGAGTAACGATGTTATGAAAGCCTTACTGCTAGTAACTAAGAAATGTAAAAACGTTTTAGAGCTGAGTAGAACATTTGGGGATGATTAAAATGCTACAAAGGATGAAGCAGCCTATGGTTAAGTTGTGCAGTGTTCTTGTGTGTCATAGTTTGCATTTTCTATACTCTGTTCCTTGTTCTGAAATGTGATAATCAAACTATTCTTTCAGTCCTGCTCTCTAATTCTTGACTGTTACAGTCCATACATACCTTTCCTCTGATGACACTTTGGAATTAACAGATCAACAGCACAACGTGGACCAGGTCCAGATCATAAGCTTAGTTAATGAGTGAATGAATTAGGAGCTCGTTGAAAGGATTTTCCAAAGCCTGGCGACTCTCTGCCAGTCAGCCAGACTGGAGACCACAGCCAGCCAGCCAGCTAGAAGACCATAGCCTCTTTAACTCTGGCCCTGACTGCAACAGACCCACTGGGCAAAAATTGGCTGAATCAATGTTGTTTCCATGTAATTTCAACAACAAAAAATCTATTTGATGACATTGAATCAACATGGAAAACTGATTGGATTTGCAAAAAGTCATCAACATAAGGGAATTTCATTTTTTTTTTACCCAACAAAAAAAAGACAAATTGTTGTTGATTTCACTTTGAATTCACATTAGTTGACAACTCATTCAAATGTAAATTAAAACTAGACGTTGAAATGACGTCTGTGCCCAGTGGGCAGTGTCATCAGGCATGAACTGAGAGGGAAACGCTAGGCTATATCCTGTAGAGTTTATTCTGGTTATGACAAACTCCTGGTTCTAAAGATGGCCCTAGTCTTCGAGGAAAGGGCGCGAGGAGAGGAAGCTATTTAAGTTATTGAGACACATCCAAGTTAGGAGGACACATTCCGTCATCATCTCACAGCTCCAATGGTTGGGGTATGATGTCACAGGGATTGAGGAATACACTCACACAGAGATTTCTTTCTTTTTCTCAGTGTGTGTGTGTGTGTGTGTGTGTGTGTGTGTGTGTGTGTGTGTGTGTGTGTGTGAGAGAGAGTGTGTGTGTGTGTGTATGTGTGTGTGTGTGTGTGTGTGTGTGTGTGTGTGTGTGTGTGTGTGTGTGTGTGTGTGTGTGTGTGTGTGTGTGTGTGTTGATTCACCCCCATGTGACAACATGTGACAGGAGGAAAACAACTTTATTCATATCCTGTTATTTAGAATAAGCGCAATCTAGAACTTCAACAACTACAGTTTCTCCTTGTGTGTGTGTTTGTGTGTATGTGTGTGTGTGTGTGTGTTTGTGTGAGACATCTCTTACCCAATGTTGATTCTACTGCGTTTCCACACCTTTCTAGGATATTAATAATTTCCAGACCTGAGTTCAAATACTATTCAAAATCAAAAACATTGAGCGTTTGGTGGGACTATTCTATTGTTTCCTCTGCGACAGGCAAGCTCAATCATGTGCAGCTAAAGTAGTTGAAAAGATTTCAAATAGTATTTGAACCCAGGTCTAGAAATGTGCAATATACAGGAGAGGTATGGCAAAACATATGGACAAATATCCTACCTTTGATGCTGTTACTGTACACCTTTCTGAGCAAGATGGACTCTGCACTAGAGAGATTTATTGCACATCAATCATTCGGATGACTATGCATTTGTGTGGGTATATGTAAGGTATACAGCATATGATGTCAGAGACATTTAATGTGATATGAAGATACTTTTGCATGAGAGTCAGGCTGTGTCCAAAATATCTAGGATTAAGTAGGTACTGATCATGGCATAGGTTACTATGCCTGCGTTAACACAGGCAGCCCAATTCTGATATTATTTCTACCAATTGGTCTTTTGACCAATCACATCAGATCGTTTTACATCAGATCTTTTTTCAGAGCTGATCTGATTGGTCAAAAGACCAATTGATGAAAAATGTACATTATAATTGGGCGTCCTGTGTAAACGCAGCCTATGAGTCATAAAAAGATATGTGTGTATACTCTAACTCTGAACACGGCCCTAACAGTAGATATGCAGTTTGTCAGTTTGTTGATGGTATGAACGTCTGTAGATCATCTATGGGGGACTATCTAAATAAGTGTGACCTAAATAGGTTACATGGTATAGGAGGTTATTGTCAGTCATAAAACGATGTGTTTACTGTGCATTCCGTAAAGTATTCAGACCCCTTCACTTTTTCCACATTTTGTTACGTTACAGACTTATTCTAAAATGTATTAAATTGTTTGTTTTTTCAATCTACACATACTACCCCATAGTGACAAAGTAAAAACAGGTTTCTAGAAATTTATAAAAAAAATTTAAACTGAAATATCACATTTTATCACACAATATCACACTTTACTCAGTACTTTATTGAATGACCTTTGGCAGCGATTACAACCTCGAGTCTTCTTGGTTATGACGCTACAAGCTTGGCACACCTGTATTTGGGGAGTTTCTTCCATTCTTCTCTACAGATCCTCTTAGAAAAAAAGGCTCCAAAAGGGTTATTCGGCTGTCCCAACAGGATAACCCTTTTTGGTTCTAGGTAGAACCCTTTTTGGTTCCAGATAGAACCCTCTAGGCTACACCGCAGTCCTAGCGATTTATTTGGTCATTGCTACAAAAAACAACAGGATATTGGTGTCAGGCCCTTACGCAGTCTCCATCTTCTTCCATCCCAGCAACAGTCTGTTTTCCCCCTACACTACAGCACGCAGCAGTTTTCTAACCTATCAGATAATCAGACTCCTATCCCCAGATTCTGGCAAAAGCACACACGCACGCGCACACACACACACACACACACACACACACACACACACACACACACACACACACACACACACACACACACACACACACACACACACACACACACACACACACACACACACACACACTGATTCTGCAGCGTTGGCTAGCTGCAGCCTGTAGCAGACAGCTATGCGGGTTTGATACTGTACTTGTCAGCAAGTCCCCAAAGCCTTGCCAAAATAGTGCCTGTTGAAGCGGCCGGCCGGCTGCTTTCTCTCTGTCTATGTCGGGCTAAATTTATCCAATGACACTGACATTTCACCCTTTAACGCTTCCCTCAGTCTAGCCTATCTAGTCTGTTTAGGCCCACGTATTTAAGCTAGGAAGTTCTTCTGAGTGGTCTTGTATCAGAGATGATTTGGGTGCTTTTAGTTCTATTACATCCCCTTCTTGTTTCTCACTATTTCCTGTGTGGGTTTGCACTGAATCTGCCCCCTTCTGGAGATTACAGTATGGTACAGTTGATAGTTGTGACTACTAGGTTGCTGAGCTCTATAATTAACGTATGCTGTGTGCACTGGAATAGCGTTTCATTCTAGAATCATTCAGGAAATTTTTGGGCCTCATCATTGCTGTCTGAACATCATATGTAGAATCGGAGGTAGAATTCAGAAGAATGTGGGACATCAAAGCCTTGGAATCTCTTTAATGTCTCAAAGAGAATACATTCCTGTTATTGTGCTTCTATGCGGGTCTGTTTATTGTGCTTCTATGAGGTGGATGATCACTGTTGTGTTCCTTTGAGGTGGATTTGACCTCGTTGAGGTTGTCGTTCCCAGATTTAGTCACAAGCGACAGGCAACGTGACACACTGTTGTTCCATTGTGTTTCTACTGGGAGGCTTAGAGAAGAGGCATACACACGTTGCTGTTGTGTTATAATAGTCTGTACTTCGTGTTTTGCCTAATGATTAATGAATGACCCTTCTCCCTCTCTGTAGGCGTACTGAATGTATTTGGAATGTATTTTTATATCTTATTCATAGGAGAGGTAATGTTAGGGCCGGGAAAGCACACACACACACACACACACACACACACACACACACACACACACACACACACACACACACACACACACACACACACACACACACACACACACACACTGAAAGACAGGGGAGTAAAAAGCCTGGTTAAAGTTTAAAGTTATTTTATTTCTTGCTTTATAGATCGGAACTAGAGGGAGAGGCAAAAGTGGGGAATGTACGTTGTCATGGTTTTCACTTGCTGTTGTCATTGTTACTCTGAAGTATAAACATATATAAACTCCTGTTTATTGGAGTATCATCTTGTAACATCTTGGGCCTAAGATGTACACAGGATTGAGCACATTTTTAGAGATATACAGTATACTACTGTACCATGGCTACTAATAGGAGCTGTAGTTACACAGTTAGTAGTATTGTATTGTCGGTTAAGGTCATGTGGTCAGGAAAAAACACCTAGTATTGTAGTATGGTTTACTGTGTGTTATTGTGCATCTTAGGCCTGTGTTCTGCCTCTTAAATACAGGCAGAATAGCCAGAATGAGGTACTCCAGGAGAATAGACTGTGTTTGATAAAGCTGTGCCACAAGGCCTCTCTTTGATAGATCTATCCTGCTTAGCTAACCAACACCTGACGACTGCAGGGTGATGCGAGGAGGGTATTGGCTGGTTGGCTGGTTTGGTGTGTGACAAAGCAGCGATGGAGTTCATGTAGTGAGCATGAGTCACTCAACAATGGTGACAAACAGAGCTCCTTAACACTCCTCCAGACGCTGATCTTGGGTCAGTTTAGCATTTCCCCCTCGAATGGTTGTAGGATTGAGGGAGGGGAAGCTGACCTTGGATCTGTACCTAGAGGAACCTTAACCCCGGAGCCCTCCAGCAGATACTGTAGTTGTGTTGGTGTTAAGTCTGATATGATTTAGAATGGATATTCAATGGCATGTAAAGCTAGGCTATTAAATGTGCATTCTGTAACTTTCAATTCATTTGATTCCCCCAGTGGAATTAAACTTAAACTGTGACTTAAAACTGACTTAAACTCTGATTCAAACTGTGACTTAAAACGGACTTAAACTCTGACTTAAACTCTGATTCAAACTGTTACTTAAAACTGACTTAAACTTTGATTAAAATTGTGACAAAACTGCCACTCAAACTCTGACTTAATAAGTCACACCCACGTGTTGCCTTTAAACAAAGCTCTGCTGGCTCCTTTTGCTCAGCACGTTTAAATCTGTTGTTTGAATCTTTAATGCACACCCAGTTATGTAACACGTCGCTGTAGGCTGTAGGGATGTGTTCAGCATCAAACATACATACTGTACACACACACACACACACACACACACACACACACACACACACACACACACACACACACACACACACACACAACACACACACACACACACACACACACACACACACACACACACACACACACACACACACACACACACACACACACACACACACACACACACACACACACATACTCAGACACACACAGCTACATCCATGACTTATTTACACTATAGCTGGGAGTCGATGGGATAGAATTGGAAGGCCTTGTTATTCTGCATCCCTGGGCTCTTAGGGATGTCCTGGTGTGTCCAGCACAGTGTTAATTTTGTCAACAAAAATTGTCACTAAAATATTCGTCAAGCACCTATTTTTCAGTGGCGAGACGACAACTGACTAAATAGACCCAGGAAAAACTATAACTAAAGATTTTTCATTTCAGTTGACTTAAAGGAGACCAGACTAAATTATCTCTGCGACTTTCTTGTTTCAACTTGGCTAAGCAGTCACCACCAGCCTTCTAGTTAGCTAACTTTTTCCTGGTTTAGAAACATAAGCTGCTTTACAAAATTAAAAACAATAGCAGCATTAAGTTTAATAGTAAAACAACAATCTACTTTACCAATACTTCTCTCTCTCTCTCTCTCTCTCTCTCTCTCTCTCTCTCTCTCTCTCTCTCATTCTCTCTCTCTCTCTGCTTGTGTGTGTCTGTTTGTTTTCTATGTAATGTGTAATATCTATTTAGGCTGAATTAGTAATTCACATGGCCAGATAATTCCTATATAATATTATTATTCTTTAATATATGTCTGCTGTTGAGAAGAGTATAGGATGTTATACAGAAAAATATGTTGGTAGGACCAGGCAATGTATGTTTGTTCACGTGGAAGCAGTGAATATGTTTACTATGGGTTATTGAGGCAATACAATTGTGACTGAAATGAAAGAGCATTTAGTTGACTTAAATGGCCCACTGTTTTCGTCATTTTGACAATAACTAGACTAAATAATTATTCAATGATATTTTAGTAAAAATGACTAAGACTAGAGACTAAATCTAAAAACAGAGTGCCACACACACACACACACACACACACACACACACACACACACACACACACACACACACACACACACACACACACACGCGTGTCATGAGCGATTCACCACATCCCATGCTAGGATCGGTTCCTGCTGTGCTGTGACACATTCTGTTTTTGCATCACTTTAGTTTTTATTCTGTTCCAGAAAAGTTTGTTTCCTGGTTTGAAAATGGGGAGAAAATCTCTAATTTAACAAAGCAGTCTTGCTATTGACTTTCTTTGTGTATTAGCATACACAGCATACATTAGCATACACAGTTGAGTTGTGAACTCCTAACAGTTATTCAGTAGCTATGGGTAGAAATGTGACTCTTCGTTGTCCTGGGGTCTCATACAGACCTCAAATCTCTCTGCATCAAAACTAAGTGGTTTAATCATAACATTGGTGCAAGGAAAAATGGCTTTTGACACAAATGAGAAGTCGGTTGTGTTAGTAATTGTATCAGTTTGTGTTCTTCTTTCCTTCGGAACAGAGAGGTAGAAGGGATGGATGTAATAAGCATGCACACAGTCATAAACACAGCCTCCTTTCTCGCCCTACCTAATTACATCAGGACAACCACAATATACTGGCGCTGTTAAGACCAAAAACTATGCTATAATAACATCATGGAGGCCGTCAGACGTCCAATGAGCCTCTCCACTCTGTGAGTGACTCACTCAAATCAGATGTGACGCATACACAGATGTGTTGTGACTCATCAAACAACGAGCAGCGTTCAGCTCCCAGATCAGTTTTTCTTTACATCAAAGGTCAGCCACACAGCAAGGTTGAAGATAAACGATTCAGCTCCCAGATCAGTTTCAGCAAGGTTGAGTTGACCTGCTAGAACTACCGCTTTACTTTAACAATGAAGCTATTTTAATTGATGGACATGATGTTAATGCGCGATTTACAGGAAACTAGGGATGTACTACCTCTTTGTTTCCCCTGTTTGCACTTAGACTGTCCTTCATTCACCCATAGAATATGAATGAGGATGCATCTAAGCATTGAAACAGAGGCTGGCATTTCTTCACCCCATTGGTAGGATTGAGGGTTGGTTAATCTGATCCAAGATCTTAGGGGGAATTGTACCCCATCATTCATCAACATTATCAAATTGAGTGTGGGAAGTGCCCTCTACAAATGTATTATTATTATTACTGTTATTATTATTACTGTTATCATGATTCATGTTATTATTATTACTGGTATTATTATTACTGGTATTATCATTATTACTGGTATTATTATTGATGTAATTATGATTACTATTATCATTATTATTGTTATTATTAACACTTTTATCATTATTACTGGTATTATTATTGATGTAATTATTATTACTGTTATCATTATTATTGTTATTATTAACACTTTTATCATTATTACTGTTATTATTATTACTAAAGACAGACAGACAGACAGACAGACAGACAGACAGACAGACAGACAGACAGACAGACAGACAGACAGACAGCGAAAGAGAGAGCGAAAGTGATAGTCACAATGAATCAGATAGGAAATGCAAGTCAGAGAGAAACAGAAGTGACAGTGATTTCTCTGTGAGGAGATGATTGATAGTCTAACATATCAGAGATATAGGTGGAAATGATCAGAAATGGCTAGATAGAAAGTTAGGAGATCAAATGGTCAACCTGTGGGAGGACGACTGGGCTGGCTAGTGGTTTACTATACAGCAGAACTGCATGTCATAATGGATCCTTTGTATGTTGCATAGCAAAATGTTCATTCAAAAAGCTTCTCAGAGTAGGAGTGCTGCTTCTAGATCAGGTCCCTCTTGTCATATTTATTATTATCTAAAATGCCCTACTGATTCTAAATCAGTACTCCTACTTTAAAACTTCTTGATGCACCCATCCCGTTAGCGGGATCATTTTCGTCAACATCCGCTGAATTGCAGAGCGCCAAATTCAAATGAAATTACTAAAAATATTTAATCTTCATGAATTCACAAGTGCAATATAGCAAGACACAGCGTAACTTGTTGTTAATCCACTTGTCGTGTCAGATTTAAAAAATGCTTTTCAGTGAAAGCATACCAAGCGTTTATGTAAGGACATCTCTCTCAGTAGACAAAACATTACAAACAGCTAGCAGCCAAGTAGATTGGTCATGAAAGTCATAAAAGCAATAAAATGAATCGCTTACCTTTGATGATCTTCGGATGTTTGCACTCACGAGACTCCCAGTTACACAATAAATTATTTTTATATCCAAAATACCTCCATTTGGTTGGCACATTATGTTCAGAAATCCACAGGCTCGAGCGGTCACGACCAGGCAGATGAAAATTCCAAATAGTATCCGTATAGTTCGTAGAAACATGTCAAACGTTTTTTATAATCAATCCTCAGTTTTTTTTACAATATATAATCGATAATATTTCAACCAAGACTGTAGCTTCTTCATTAGGAGAGAGAGAGAAAATGTCTGCTCCAAGCTGTTGCGCATGCAAAACGCTGCTGGCACCCAGCCATACAATGACGCGATGTGATCTTTCTCGCTCATTTTTCAAAATAAAAGCCTGAAACTATGTCTAAAGACTGTTCACACCATGGGGAAGCCATAGGAAAAGGAATCTGGTTGATATCCCTTTAAATGGAGCGAAAGCAGGCAATGGAACAGAGAGCATTCAGGAAAAACAGCACTTCCGGGTTGGATTTTCCTGCAATATCAGTTCTGTTATACTCACAGACAATATTTTGACAGTTTTGGACACTTTAGAGTGTTTTCTATCCTAATCTGACAATTATATGCATATTCTAGATTCTGGGCCTGAGAAATAGGCAGTTTCATTTGGGTACGTTTTTCATCCAAACATCAAAATACTGCCCCCTACACTCAACAGGTTTTTAAGACACTTTGTGAATCTTTGTGGTTCAAAGAGCATTTGTGCTTATTCTAAAGTCTGAACTCCGACCTCCATTGAAGTTAGATTGTTCTGTACTCTGCCTCTTGACCCGTCACCATCGCTGTGTTCTATGGACTGTCCTGTATAGTGGAAGTATTCTACATTCTATTCACTGTCCTGTGATGTCATGACTCTGTCCGTATGTTTTAATATCCATATTCATGATACTAACATAATATGTTTTATGATGACGTAATGTAATCGGCAAGTAATCCCACTGGGCACACACTGGTTGAATCAACGTTGTTGCCACGTCATTTCAACGAAATCACGTTGAACCAACATGGAATAGATGTTTAAGTGAAGTCTGTGCCCAGTGGGATATTAGTGAATAGTATATATTTACTATAAAGTAAAAAGTAATATAGTGACAATGCAGTCTACATGAATATGGATATTGGGACACATACACTATGTTATGCTTTGTTCACTGTCCTTGGTTCATTTGTTTACTATCCTTTGTTTACCATCCTTTGTTAACTGTCCCTTGTTTACTCAGTCTTGTAGTGGTTATACAATCAATCAAAGACGCATTGTCAACAACGCACCTTTTAAAGGCAATTTCTCCGTCTTTCGTGGAGATCACATTCATGGTAACTCTGCGGATGTTGGCTCAAGCGTAAATGACCTTAAAGAGTCTAGAGCGGTGCTCTTGTCGTCAACGCACCTTTGATTGAATCCCGGACTACACGTTAATGTCCTGTGCTAAAGCATGACTTCTCTCTACAGTTACTCACCAGTCCAGCTGCCCTGACGTTCCAGGTATGTCCAGGCCTTCGAACCAGCCCTCAACAAAGCTGCTGCCCTACAGCAAAACCCTCAGCAGCTTGCTCTATCGCAGCGTCCCAAATGGCACCATATTCCCTATGGGCTCTGTTCAAAAGTAGTGCACTATACAGGGAATAGGGTGCCATTTGGGAAGCAGGCTATTACTGCTTCTCTGTACTACAGCAGTGAAAGTAATGTTGCAAATTAAGGTCACCGAAATAACAAAACAAACAGAAACAGTCTTACAGTCTAACCCCTTTATCATTTCATTCATTCATTAATTCATTAATTCATTTATCCTTTCAACAATTTCATGCAAAACATAGATGCTGGCCCAAAGGAATTGCTTGGCACGAGAGCAGTACTTGTCACACTGGCTTTATTGTAAACCAGATTGAGCCACATAACGTTGGCCTTCTTGTTTTGCCGCCCATCTTGGTTTGGTGCTATCCGGGAATGGTCCGTGCTATCTGGGATCCTAGGGACTTCCCAAGCCCATTTGAAGTTGACATTTAAAATGGGTTAGGTAACGCTTAAGATTAGGTTTAGATAAGGGTTGTGGTCAGGGTTTAGGATAAGGCAGTCCCAAGGATACCAGGTAGCACAGTCCAAACCAAAATGGATCTCAGGGCTGTTGTTATGGCTGAGGTGGAGTTGAGGCTGGGACCGAACTGTGACCTGGCTATGGTGGATGTTGCCTAGCTTGACTGTGTGGGCTGGACATATCAATGGATATTCCTTGATGGATAGTGCCTGCTTTTGAATGATACCCATTCTGTAGACATTTGTAATTAAGACATTTGTAATTATGTGATTCTTAGACATCAATTGGAGTACAATGTTTTTTCTACTGATATTTTGTTCCATGTACTGCTATAGACTGCTATAAAATGAGAACAAAGTATGTGTGTTTGTGCGTCTGTGTGTGTGGGAGTCTGTGTGTGTGTGTTTGTGTGTGTCTTTGCAAGTAGGTGTTAGTGAGCGTGTGTATGTAAGTTTACTCTCGCAAAGCGTGAGCCCTTCTCCTTTTCCACCAGTCCACTGCACCTGTCGTGACCACGTCTCTTCCTGTTGACACACTAGGACCATGCCCCCCCTTCTCTTCTCTCTCTGCCCTCTCATTCGCTGGGCTAACTATCCATCAATAGGTCCAGTTTCACACAGATTTAGAAAGTGCAAGGCAGCGCTCTAATTCTTTTGCTTTTAAGGCCTTGAAAGAGGGAGGAAATGCTGTGGTTGGGGGTGTGAGTGCTTACAGAGTATGTGGGAAATATATTTTCCATGCAGTCCATTGGAGTGCAATGTGGTCATATGTGTCTAGGACTGGAGTGCTGAGCACCTCATTCCTGAGGTATGGCACATCTATTAACATAGGGGGGGCATACACATATCTATTCCGTTCTAAGTCAACCCCCTGTCCCTTTAGGCAGTTGTGTAGATCTGAAATGATTGGATAGGTATAAGCAATATGTTGAAAATGTCACCTAGCCTATCAGAGGACACAGTTGAGCTATAGCGATATTGCTGATACCTGTCAGATCCATTCAAGGTTGTTCAAATAAGTAAGATCTAGAAATCCAAAAATGGAGCGTAAAACAGACGTTAGGATGCTAGGGTCCATGTGCTCTGATACAGCTCCATCTCCTTTCTTTCTTTCTTTCTTTCTTTCTTTCTTTCTTTCTTTCTTTCTTTCTTTCTTTCTTTCTTTCTTTCTTTCTTTCTTTCTTTCTTTCTTTCTTTCTTTCTTTCTCTCTTCTCTCTCTTCTTTGTAGCTTGCAGCCCAGGTTCTTGATGATATCGATGATGAAGACATTGGATTCGGTCTTGTGGATGAGAAGAAGGACCTCTCTGTCGCCAAGAAGCTGGGTAAAAGCTCACTCATCTCTTGACCCCCTTTTCATCATCGATTAAACCTCAGTCTTTCTGTCTGACTTCACATAGAATCCTGATCTCTCCTGCCCTCTTCTGCCCGAGGTGTGGTATCTTTCCTGTTGAAATAGATGAGAGCAGTGGTATTCAAACCTCTCCTCGGGACCCCCAGACATTTCACAATTTTGTTGTAGCCCTGAACTAACTCAAATGATTCACAGTCAGTGCCTAGTGTAAGTCTAGACACCCCTTGCACACTCTTCACATTTTGCTATCTTAATATTAAATGTAAAAAGGATTAAATTAGATTTTTTTTCCTGCTGTTCTACACAACCTACTCCACATTTTGAAAGTGAAAGAAAAATTATAGAAAATGTTCTTAATGAATCAAATATGAAGATGTTTTGATTGCGTATGTCTTCACACAACAATGTGAATACTTGTTGGAAGCACGCTTGGCAGACAATTACAGCTGTGAATAATTTTGAATAAGATTCTACAAACTTTGCACAACTCTTAAAGCAACATGCTCAGAC
This sequence comes from Oncorhynchus nerka, assembly GCF_034236695.1. NCBI lineage: Eukaryota > Metazoa > Chordata > Actinopteri > Salmoniformes > Salmonidae > Oncorhynchus > Oncorhynchus nerka. The sequence continues at coordinate 19,060,628 of NC_088407.1, forward strand.
AATTTGGTTGGGAGTTATTGATGGACAGCAATATTCAAACCTTGTCTCTGAGTTCCTGACTGACTCGACCATTCAGAAACACTCAACACATATTACTCAACACACAAGCTTTAGAATTAACATTAAAATCTTGTGTAATTGTCCCAATGAAAATAAAAACTCCATCCCAGGGTTAGATTTTAGGGAGGTTTTCCTCTAACCGTTTACCTGGGGTTTGCTCATTTTTATTTTGATCCTGACAAACTCCCCAGCTCCTGCAAGTGACAAGCATACCCATAATATGATGCTGCCACCATTCAAAATACAGAGGGTTTCACTCTGTGTAGTGTTGTATTGGATTTGACCCAAACCTATTTTCAAGTTTAAACAAAATATAATAGCAGACCTACAGTAGTAGACCTACAGTTGTAGACTTACAGTAGTAGATCTACATACACATAAAAGCCTCGTTATAAACTGGGTGGTTCGAGCCCTGAATGCTAATTGGCTGCCCGCCGTTGTATATCATATCGTATACCACGGGTTTGACAAAACATATATTTGTACTGCTCTAATTACTTTGGTAACAAGTTTATAATAGCAATACGACACCTCGGGGGTTTGTGATATATGGCCAATATACCATGGCTAAGGACTGTGTCCTGGCACCCCACTTTGCGTTGTGCCTAACAACAGCCCTTAGCAGTCGTATATTGGCCATATATCACTCCCCCTTCGGGCCTTATTGCTTCAGTATCCCCCTCAGTACATCATTCAGCCACCAGAGAGCTGTAGTGGTCAACAAACATTCCTCACAGAAAGATCTGAGTCTCACTTTCAGTTTCTAAATGACTTGCAGCTGCTTATCTCGTACTGTCACTGCCTTGAACAAATAAATGTCTAAAGTTCAGTCCCTACACACCTGATTCCACTAATCAAAGGTTTGCCGATGGGCAAAAAAAGTTTGAAAAGAAACCTTTGCATTTACAGTAGGCAGAACTCTGGACCCAATCTAGTAACTGTGTAAGATATCTTTATAACACGGAACATGTTATATGGGAAGGGCAGAGTTTTTCCCAACAAGAATAAAATCTGTCCTAGTTGTGGTTAGGAAAGGTTATTGTCATGTTACATGTTCAGGAAGAAGTCAGGGCTCTACAGTCTAGACACGTATGAGCTTCACTATCACCCTCAGTAGATCATTCAGCCACCAGAGAGCTGTAGTTGTCCAACAACATTCCTTGCAGAGATCTGAGTTTCACACTCAGTTTCTAACTGAAAAAACATTCCTTTGCAGAGATCTGATTATTTCACACTTTCATTTTCTAACTGACTTGCAGCTCCCTCTGTCTAATACCAATCTTATCCTTATCTTGTACTGTCACTGCCATGGAAGAAAAAAAAGTTCTAGGTGGTTCAGTCACCGGTATGCAATTAAACAACTAATGCATTCTACTTCAGGAGGGAGTAACTCACTTTATGTTCATACTGTGTAGATAAAATAATACATTATTTTACAGGTGAGAAAAATGTCTTGTTACCAACTTACTTGCCCATCCCTTCCCTAGCCCCTATCTCCTAGCCCCTCGACAGAGTCTCTAACATGTCCCCCTAAATCCTCGACCCTAAGTATATTTTCTAACCTGTCCCCTAAACCATAAACCCTAACCAGAGTTCCTAGCATGTCCCCTAAAACCTAGATCCTAAGTAAAGATCTTAATCTGTCCTCTAGACCTTAAGTAGAGTTCAAAACCTGTCCTCTAAACCCTAGTCCCCAGAGTTTCTAACCTGCTTCTAGCCTATCCCTTGCCTAGCCTCTAGCCCCATCCCTTCCCTAGCCTCTAGCCCCATCCCTTCCCTAGCCTCTAGCCCCATCCCTTGCCTATTACCTAGCCCCCATCCCTTCCCTAGCCTCTAGCCCCATCCCTTGCCTAGCCTCTAGCCCCATCCCTTCCCTAGCCTCTAGCCCCATCCCTTGCCTAGCCTCTAGCACCATACCCTGCCTAGCCTCTAGCCCCATCCCTTCCCTAGCCTCTAGCCCCATCCATTGCCTATTACCTAGCTCCCATCCCTTCCATATACTCTAGCCCCATCCCTTGCCTAGCGTCTAGCCCCATCCCTTGCCTAGCCTCTAGCCCCATCCATTCCCTAGCCTCTATCCCCATGCTTTCCCTAAGCCTCTAGCCCCAACCCTTGCCTAGTCTCTAGCCCCATCCCTTGCCTAGCCTCTAGCCCCATCCCTTCCCTAGCCTCTAGCCCCATCCCTTCCCTAGCCTCTAGACTCATCCCTTCCCTAGCATCTAGCCCCATCCCTTCCCTAGCCTCTAGCCCCATCCCTTCCCTAGCCTCTAGCCCCATCCCTTGCCTATTACCTAGCCTCATCCCTTCCCTAGCCTCTATTCCCATCCCTTGCCTATAACCTGGCCCCATCCCTTCCCTAGCCTCTAGCCCCATCCCTTGCCTAGCCTCTAGCCCCATCCCTTGCCTAGCCTCTAGCCCCATCCCTTCCCTAGCCTCTAGCCCCATCCCTTGCCTATTACCTAGCCCCCATCCCTTCCCTAGCCTCTAGCCCCATCCCTTGCCTATAACCTAGCCCCCATCCCTTCCCTAGATTCTAGCCCCATCCCTTCCCTAGCCTCTAGCCCCATCCCTTGCCTATTACCTAGCCCCACCCCTTCCCTAGGCTCTAGCCCCATCCATTCCCTAGCCTCTAGCCCCATCCCTTGCCTATTACCTAGCCCCCATATTTTCCCTAGCCTCTAGTCCCCATCCCTTGCCTTTACACCTAGCCCCATCCCTTCCCTAGCCTCTAGCCCCATCCCTTCCCTAGCCTCTAGCCCCATCCCTTCCCTAGCCTCTAGGCTCATCCCTTCCCTAGCCTCTAGCCCCATCCCTTCCCTAGCCTCTAGCCCCATCCCTTCCCTAGCCTCTAGCCCCTTCCCTTGCCTATTACCTAGCCCCCATCCCCCCCTAGCCTCTATTCCCATCCTTTGCCTAATACCTAGCCCCATCCCTTCCCTAGCCTCTAGCCCCATCCCTTCCCTAGCCTCTAGCCCCATCCCTTGCCTAGCCTCTAGCCCCATCCCTTCCCTAGCTTCTAGCCCCATCCCTTGCCTAATACCTAGCCCCCATCCCTTCCCTAGCCTCTAGCCCCATCCATTCCCTAGCCTCTAGCCCCATCCCTTGCCTATTACCTAGCCCCCATCCCTTCCCTAGCTCTAGCCCCCATCCCTTCCCTAGCCTCTAGCCCCATCCCTTCCCTAGCCTCTAGCCCCATCCCTTGCCTATTACCTAGCCCCCATCCCGTCCCTAGCCCCCAAGCCCCATCCCTTGCCTATGACCTAGCCCCCATCCCTTCCCTAGCCTCTAGCCCCATCCCTTGCCTAATACCTAGCCCCCATCCCTTCCCTAGCCCCCATCCTCCCCTAGCCCCATCCCTTCCCCATTCCCATCCCTTCCCTATACCTAGCCCCCATACTTTTCCTAGCCCCCATTCCCATCCCTTCCCCATACCTAGCCCCCTCCTTTTCCTAGCCCCATCCCTTCCCTATTCCCATCTCTTACCTCTACCTAGCCCCATCCCTTCCATAGCCCCCATCCCTTCCCTAGCCCCCATCCTTTCCCTAGCCCCATCCCTTCCCTAGCCCCCTCCCTTCCCTAGCCCCATCCCTTCCCTATTTCCATCCCATCCCTTGCCTAGCCCCCTCCCTAACCTAGCCCCATCCCTTCCCTAGCCCCCTCCCTAGCCCCTAAACAGCATCTCTAACCTGTCCTCATCCCTCCTCAGGTCTGGACGAGGTGGAGAGCATCTACATCTTTATTGATAATGAGATCATTGAGTATGACGGTGAGCTGGCCGCTGACACCCTAGTGGAGTTCCTCTACGACGTGAGTAACTGTTATAACATTATATAGTCATTTAGTTGTCGTGCCACCTCATTTTGGTTACAGTCATTTGGTTGTAACTTCACTTTAACGTGTTTGTATTACTGTGTAAACACTCTCGGAAGTGAAGTGTATTAACAGGTGATTACATTGTGTTTACTAAATATTGTTCTGAAAAGGATAGAAAAAATAAGGCCAGTAAAATCTTCCTCGACCTTCTAAAATCTTCTCTCCACATCTCTTCTCCCTCATGCAATCTCTGTCCAGGTGATTGAGGACCCCGTGGAGATAATTGATAATGAGCGTGAGCTGAAGGGCTTCCACAACATTGACGAGGACATCAAGCTGGTCGGCTACTTCAAGAGTGAAAAATCGCCCCGTAAGTACAGCCAACAAACTCTGTGGGAAAGACCAGAGAAATCATGACTGAAATTACTAGCCTGGTCCCAGATGTGTTTGTGCTGTCATGCCAACTCCTATGGTCATTGTCACTGAATTGGCACAAACAGATCTGGGATCAGGCTAATGGGTTGCTAGTCACAACTCCTATTTCTGTGAGCCACATGCAGGGATTCTATGCCTGAATTCTGACAATTTTCTCAATCAAGTATGTCAATGACAATATCACGTTAGGTTAATGTTATTTTTCTCTTTTACAGACTTCATTGAGTATGACGATGCTGCCGAGGAGTTCCATCCATTCATCAAGTTCTTCGCCACCTTTGACCCCAAGGTACGGAACCACAGAGCGTAAAATTAGAGTTGACTATTGTTAGAGCCGATTTGGACATATTTGTACGGAGCTCCATATGGAGCTCCATGTATATTTGTGTAAATATATTAAATATGAATGTATATGATGAAATGTTAGGTACGTACCTTTTATGATTTATATTTACCTGATTGAGATATATTCATCTGTTAGTGTAATTCAGTTTTTGCCCCCCCCCTCTCTGGCCTATTCATTGTACTGTGGTAAGTGTGTTAGGATAAAGGCAGGAAGTTGGGCCTTCGGGAAGTTAGTCCTTGCTAGATGCGGGAGCGGTAGTTTTTTGACCATACAGACATACATACAGGTCATAATATGTATTTTCCATATCAAGTAATCTATGCATTAAGTTGATTGGAGAATCATTTCTTTGTTAGATATAAGAAGAATAAACTTTTTTGTTGCACCATATCCCTGGATGTCATTGAATGTTTGGCCGTTTGGAAACCTTGAGTGTGGACTGTATGTGTACCAAACAACCCCTAGCGAAGGGAGGGGGCTTGGGCAGTGGCTATGGTAAAAAGGAAAGGAAGCCACTACAACTATATTCTAAACTCCATTCTGGAATATTTCCATTGTCCCCAATGCAGACCAACTGTCTATACAGTGTACCCTTTTTAGTAGTCTTAACTTGAAAAGATAAGTTACTGCGCTACCTTGAAGTGTTGAGTCAACTTAGGAAATCAAGTTTAGTCCACAAAACATAATATAAGTTACATTGCAAATACTTTAATTCAAAGTGTTAACTCATCTTTTCATGTTGAAACAACAGATTTCTGATAGCCAAATTAATGTTCTTTGTCCATATCCAGATTGCCAAGAAGCTGAATATGAAGTTGAACGAGGTTGACTTCTACGAGCCCTTCATGGAGGAACCAGTGACCATCCCAGGAAAGCCGTACACTGAGGCTGAGCTTGTAGACTACATTGAGGAGCATGACAGGTGAGTTAGGGCCTGCAGTTCAGCTGAACTACAATGCAGAGCCAGAAGGCCTATACTATGTTATGTAGACAAAGTGTGGTTCAAATGACATTACTTATTTTTCCAAGCCACTGTGCTCTTGCTTCAGCCTTTCCTTGCTTGCTCTTTTGGGTCTAGGCCGTGTTACTGTGAATGCACTCTATGACTGCCTATGTAAAAGGGCTTGATAATCTAAATGTGATTGATTGATATCATTCTGATTCCAGGCCCACTCTGAGGAAGCTCGAGCCCCACAGCATGTACGAGACCTGGGTAAGATTTATTCACTCACTATTAAAACATTTAGAAAGCGGAACTGTCCGGTGGGCCTATTTCTCATGGAGATGTACAGTAGGCCTGAGTCACGTTCCTTCTTTCCTTCTTCCTTTAGGAAGATGACATTGATGGAGAGCACATTGTAGCCTTCGCTGAGGAGGATGACCCTGGTATGTACAGTGCACTAGTCCAAAGCAATGTTTCACTATATATTTTTTCTTATATTTACCATTTACTCTATATATATATACTACGTAAAAACATGTAAAAGTTAGATAATAAAAATACAATTGTCTTCCAATGTTGGGGTTTAGAAGGGGCTAAAAGACTACAGTATCTAACCTTTTACTTTTCCAAGATGGTTTTGAGTTCCTGGAGATCCTGAAAGAGGTGGCCCGTGAAAACACTGACAACCCCGACCTCAGCATCATCTGGATCGACCCCGACGACTTCTCCCTGGTAAGAACAGGCTGAAGATATTTGAACTGGCTGAACATACTGTGTACAGTGCATTCGGAAAGTATTCTGACCCCTTAACTTTTTCCTAATTTTGTTACATTACAGCTGAATTTAAAATGGATTACATTTTTTTATCAATCTACACACAATACCACATAATGACAAAGCAAAAACAGCTTTTTAGAAATGTTTGCAAATTAAAATAAATACATCGAAATAACTTATTTACATAAGTATTCATGCCATTTTCTATGAGCCTCAAAATTGAGCTCTGGTGCATCCTGTTTCCATTGATCATCTTTGAGATGTTTGTTCAACTTGATTGGAGTCCACCTGTGTTAAATTAAATGGATTGGACATGATTTGGAAAGGCACACACCTGTCTATATAAGGTCCCCCAGTTGACAGTGCATGTCAGCACAAAAACCAAGCCATGAGGTCGAAGAAATTGTCCATAGAGCTCCGAAACAGGATTGTGTCAAGGCACATATTTTGGGAATGGTACCAAAAACTGTCTGTATAATTGAAGATCCCCAAGAACACAGTGGCCTCCCACATTCTTAAATGGAAGAAATTTGGAACCACCAAGACACTTCCTAGAGCTGGCCGCCCGGCCAAACTGAGCAATCGGGAGAGAAGGGCCTTGGTCAGGGAGGTGAACAAGAACCCGATGGTCACTCTAACAGAGCTCCAGAGTTCCTCTAGTGAAATGGGAGAACCTTCCAGAAGGACAAGCATCTCTGCAGCACTCCACCAATCAGGCCTTTAAGGTAGAGTGGCCGGACGGAAGGTAATCCACAGTAAAAGACACAATACATATTGTTCCTGTTCCCAAGAAAGCTAAGGTAACTGAGCTAAATGACTACCGCCCCGTAGCACTCACTGCCGTCATCATGAAGTGCTTTGAGAGACTAGTCAAGGACCATATCACCTCCACCCTACCTGACACCCTAGACCCACTCCAATTTGCTTACCGCCCAAATAGGTCCACAGACGATGCAATCTCAATCACACTGCACACTGCCCTAACCCATCTGGACAAGAGGAATACCTATGTGAGAATGCTGTTCATCGACTACAGCTCGGCATTCAACACCATAGTACCCTCCAAGCTCGTCATCAAGCTCGAGACCCTGGGTCTCGACCCCGCCCTGTGCAACTGGGTACTGGACTTCCTGACGGGCCGCCCCCAGGTGGTGAGGGTAGGCAACAACATCTCCTCCCCACTGATCCTCAACACGGGGGCCCCACAAGGGTGCGTTCTGAGCCCTCTCAGGCTCCCTGTTCACCCACGACTGTGTGGCCACGCACGCCTCCAACTCAATCATCAAGTTTGCGGATGACACAACAGTGGTAGGCTTGATTACCAACAACGACGAGACGGCCTACAGGGAGGAGGTGAGGGCCCTCGGTGTGTGGTGTCAGGAAAATAACCTCACACTCAACGTCAACAAAACTAAGGAGATGATTGTGGACTTCAGGAAACAGCAGAGGGAACACCCCCCTATCCACATCGATGGAACAGTAGTGGAGAGGGTAGCAAGTTTTAAGTTCCTCGGCATACACATCACAGACAAACTGAATTGGTCCACTCACACAGACTGCGTCGTGAAGAAGGCGCAGCAGCGCCTCTTCAACCTCAGGAGGCTGAAGCACTCACAAACTTCTACAGATGCACAATCGAGAGCATCCTGTCGGGCTGTATCACCGCCTGGTACGGCAACTGCTCCGCCCTCAACCGTAAGGCTCTCCAGAGGGTAGTGAGGTCTGCACAACGCATCACCGGGGGCAAACTACCTGCCCTCCAGGACACCTAGACCACCCGATGTTACAGGAAGGCCATAAAGATCATCAAGGACATCAACCACCCGAGCCACTGCCTGTTCACCCCGCTATCATCCAGAAGGCGAGGTCAGTACAGGTGCATCAAAGCTGGGACCGAGAGACTGAAAAACAGCTTCTATCTCAAGGCCATCAGACTGTTAAACAGCCACCACTAACATTGAGTGGCTGCTGCCAACACACTGACATTGACACTGACCCAACTCCAGCCACTTTAATAATGGGAATTGATGGGGAATGATGTAAATATATCACTAGCCACTTTAAACAATGCTACCTTATATAATGTTACTTACCCTACATTATTAATCTCATATGCATACGTATATACTGTACTCTATATCATCGACTGCATCCTTATGTAATACATGTATCACTAGCCACTTTAACTATGCCACTTTGTTTACTTTGTCTACATACTCATCTCATATGTATATACTGTACTCGATACCATCTACTGTATGCTGCCCTGTACCATCACTCATTCATATATCCTTATGTACATATTCTTTATCCCCTTACACTGTGTATAAGACAGTAGTTTTGGAATTGTTAGTTAGATTACTTGTTGGTTATTACTGCATTGTCGGAACTAGAAGCACAAGCATTTCGCTACACTCGCATTAACATCTGCTAACCATGTGTATGTGACAAATACAATTTGATTTGATTTGATTTGATTTGACAGCCCAGTTGGAGTTTTCCAAAAGGCACCTAAAGGACTTTCAGACCATGAGAAACAAGATTCTCTGGTCTGATGAAACCAAGATTCAACCCTTTGGCCTGAATGCCAAGTGTCACGTCTGGAGGAAACCTGGCACCATCTCTACAGTGACGCATGGTGGTGGGAACACCATGCTGTGGGGATGTTTTTCAGCGGCAGGGACTGGGAGACTACAGAGAGGTCCTTGATGAAAACCTGCTCTAGAGTGCAAAGGACCTCAGGCTCGGGCAAAGCTTCACCTTCCAACAGGATACGAACCCTAAACACACAGCCAAGACAACACAGGAGTGGTTTCGGGACTAGTCTCTGAATGTCCTTGAGTGGACCAGCCAGAGCCCGGACTTAAACCCGATCAAACATCTCTGGAGAGATCTGAAAATACCTGTGCGGCGACACTCCCCATCCAACCTGACAGAGCTTGAGAGGATCTGCAGAGAAGAATGGGATAAACTCCCCAAATACTAGGCAAATCAGTTCACTTCACTAGGGTAGGGGCAGCATTGGGAATTTTGGATGAAAAGCGTGCCCAAATTAATCTGCCTGCTACTCAGCCATAAAAGCTAGAATATGCATATAATTATAGATTTGGATAGAAAACACTCTGAAACTGTTTGAATGATGTCTGTGAGTATAACAGAACTCATATGGCAGGCAAAGACCTGAGAAAAAATCCAACCAGGAAGTGGGAAATCTGAGGTTTGTAGTTTTTCAACTCTTGGCCAATCGAATACAGTGTCTATGGGGTCAAATTGCAATGCCTAAGGCTTCCACTAGATGTCAACAGTCTTTAGAACCTTGTTTGATGCTTCTACTGAGAGGTGGGGATGAATGAGAGGGGAATGAGTTAGAGATCTGCCAGAGAGGCACAAGATCAGTCTCGCGCGTTCACAGAGAGCGAGCTCTGTTCCATTGCAATTCTACAGACAAAGGAATTCTCCGGTTGGAACAGTATTGAGACTTATGTTAAAAACATCCCAAAGATTGATTCTATACTTCGTTTGACATGTTTCTACGGACTGTAATATAACTTTTTGGACTTTTCTTCCGTACCTTCCGCTGGACTTGCACGCGTGTCGTGAGGTTAGATTGTGTACTGAACGCGTGAACAACAAGGAGGAATATGGACATAAATGATGGACATTATCGAACAAAACAAACATTTATTGTGGAACTGGGATTCCTGGGAGTGCATTCTGATGAAGATCATCAAAGGTAAGTGAATATTTATAATGCTATTTCTGACTCCTTTTGACTCCAACATAGCGGATATCTGTTTGGCTTGATTTGTCGTTTGAGCGCCTTACTCAGATTATTGCATGGTTTGCTTTTTCCGTAACGTTTTTTAAAAATCTGACACAGCGGTTGCATTAAGGAGAAGGGGATCTAAAATTCCATGCATAACAGTTATCTTTTATCAATGTTTATTATGAGTATTTCTGTAAATTGATGTGGCTTTCTGCAAATTCACCGGATGTTTTGGAACTACTGAACATAACGCGCCAATGTAAACTCAGATTTTTGGATAGAAATATGAACTTTACCGAACAAAACATACATGTATTGTGTAACATGACGTGTCATCTGATGAAGATCATCAAAGGTTAGTGATTAATTTGATCTATATTTCTACTTTTTTGACTCCTCTCTTTGGCTGGAAAAATGGCTGTGTTTTTCTGTGACTTGGCTCTGACCTAACATAATCGTTTGGTTTGCTTTCGTCGTAAAGCCTTTTTGAAATCGGACACTGTGGCTGGATTTACAACAAGTGTATCTTTAAAATTGTGTAAAATACATGTATGTTTGAGGAATTTTAATTATGGGATTTCTATTGTTTTGAATTTGGCGCCCTGCAGTTTCACTGGCTGTTGACGAGGTGGGGCACTACCGTCCCACAAACCCTAGTGAGGTTAAGAACAAATTCTTATTTGCAATGACTGCCTACCCCCACGGCCAATCCCTCCGCTAACCCGGACGACGCTGGGCCAATTGTCACCACCCTATGGTACTCGATTGTCACCACCCATCACGGCAGGTTGTGACACAGCCTGGGTACGAACCATTTCCTTAGACTGCTGTGCCACTCTGGAGGCATACCCAAGAATACTCAAGGCTGTAATCGCTGCCAAAGGTGCTTCAACAAAGTACTGAGTAAAGGGTCTGAACACTTATGTAAATATGACATTTCAGTTTTTTTTATACATTTGAAAAAATCTCTAAAACCTGTTTTTGCTTTGTCATTATGTGGTATTGTGTGTAGATTGAAATAGAAATAGAAAACGATTTGATACCTTTTAGAATGAGGCTGTCACGTAACAAAATGTGAAGGAAGTAAAGGCGTCTGAATATGCTGCATGTGATCGAGACTGACTAAATTGGAGTTGGACAGTGTAGAATCACTGAATCCTGCAATCATTTTGTAATCCCAAATAACTACTCATTATGTGATCAAGATGATTAATTTTGCACCTGTATATGTGTATCGACTAGTCTAACAAGGGAATATTAGAAATGTCCAACAGATACACTAAGGACTTGAAAGGCAGAACTTTAAATTGTGGTTTCCAAGACTCAGAATAAGCCTATATGTAGTATTTTTATTTATTTTATTTTCTCTCTCTATCTCCCCTCTCTACCTCCCTCTCTCTTTTTAGCTTGTGCCCTACTGGGAGAAGACCTTCGGCATTGACCTCGGTTCCCCTCAGATCGGTGTTGTGGATGTGGAAGATGTAAGTCTGATCTTCCCACCTACTTTGTCTCTGTCGTCTCCTTTGTGTCATCCTCTTCTCTCTTCTCTCTTATCTATCTATCTATCTATCTATCTATCTATCTATCTATCTATCTATCCATCTATCCATCTTCTCTGGGAACCTCAGGTTTTTGATGGTCTACTCTCACTGTCTTCTCATCCAAGCCTCTCTTGAATCTCAGTGTCTTTCTGTCTTGTGCAGACTTAGTCTCCATCTTGATTCGTGACATTCAAATTGAGATCTCACTGTGTGTGTGTTCCCTCATAGGCCGACAGTGTGTGGATGGAGATGGATGATGATGAGGACATGCCCACTGCTGATGAGCTTGAGGACTGGATCGAGGATGTGCTGTCCGGAAAGATCGATCCAGATGATGATGACGATGACGATGATGACGACGACGATGATGATGATGATGACGACGATGATGATGATGATGACGACGATGATGATGATGATGACGATGACGACGAAGATGACGACGACGACGAGGATGATGATGATGATGATGATGATGATGATGATGATGATGAATAAAAGCTTACTTGCCATCCTTGGGTTGGATCGGTTTTAGCCAACAGTGGTCGAAAGCTGGCACCAATCATCAGTTTCCTAACATCTCGTCAAACACATGTTGTGTCCCTTCCTGTTTGCTTCCTGTATCTCTTTCTCAAAGCCCTGATCAGATAGTCCGGTGATATGCCTAAAGGGCAACACCTAAATCAAATTGACTCACAGGAGGTTGGTGGCACCTTAATTGGGGAGGAAGGGCTCGTGGTAATTGCTGGAGAGGATTAGGTGGAATAGTATCAAATACATCAAACACATGGCTTGATGCCATTCCCTTCGCTCTGTTCCAGCCGTTATTTTGAGCTGCCCAACCCTCAGCAGCCACCACTGATTTCACTGGGTGAGAAAAGACATGGAAGCAGGGGGAAATTTTTGTCTGTGAAAAGAAAATGGGTTGCGGCTCAAATGTAAGATCAGTGTTCCTTGTTCAGTATGAAACGTTTGTCTCTCTCTTCATGTGGTTATAACTGTGAGTGTATGTGAGGACAAATCTGAGGAAAACTAGTATGTTTGACTTAGTTTTATCTCATTTTTCACAATCAGGGTTGCTCCCTTTCCCCTCTCTCATTTGTTCCATTTGTCTGTACTCTGTAACATCTACATGTTTTCTACTGGTAAAGAGAAGAAACATTGTACTATATTGTACTATATTGTATTATTTTTTAAAGAGAAGGAAACTTAACCTCACTGAAATGTCTTAAGAAAAATACAGTTTCGAAGAGTGATTATGAAGATCTTGGAATTCACAAAAAGACAAAAGAACTTGATTGTTTCTGGTCGATTATTGGAAAAAATAGAAGAAAAAAAACAATTAAAAATGTAATATTGTTGTTTGTCATAATTTCTATATGAATGTGGAAGTGTCTTTGTGTTTGTGTGACACGACAAAATTTCTACAAATGAAAACTACATAATTGTGAAACCTATAAGAACCAGTACATATTTTGAAGATGGTGAAGCTTTACACATCAAATATAATCTAATTCAAGACTCTTGAGAATGTCAGGAGACAAGACTGTGTCAACTTTCATGGTTCCACAAAACTAAAAGGTGCCTTCAGAAAATTGTCATTCCTGTTCACTTTTTACACATTTTGTTTTGTTACAATTTGTGTGACTGATCTACCCATAACGTCAAAGTAAAATGTTGTTTTTAAGAAAGGTTTACAAACTAATTAAAAATAAAAACTGAAATATATTGAGTATTCAACCCCTTTGTTATGGCAAGCCTAAATAAGTTCTGGATTAACAAATCCCATAATACTTTGCATGGACTTCGTGTGCAATAATAGGGGTTACCATGATTTTTCAATGACTACTCCATCTCTGGACCACACAAATACAATGATCTGTGAGGTCCCACAATCACTTAGTACATTTCAAGCAGAGATTTGACCACAAAGACGGGGGGGGGTGATGCCTCGCAAAGGAGGGCACCTATTGGTGAATATGCATCCCTTTGAGCGTGGTGAAGTTATTAATGACACTTTGGATGGTGTATCAATACACCCAGTCACTACAAAGATACAGGTGTCCTTCCTAAGTCAGTTGCTGGAGAGGAAGGTGACTTTAAAACAGAGTTTAATGGCTATTTAGAAACAGGATGGATCAAGAACATTTCACAATTTTGTAGTAGCCCTGAACTAACTCACCTGATTCACCTAGTCAAGGGCTTGAGGATTAGTTGACCATTTGAATCAGGTGTGATAGCTGTGGAACAGTTACAATACATGGAACGGCTTAGGGTCCCCGAGCAGAGGTTTGAGAACCCTTGCCTTAAATGCCAGATCGATAAGACGGAAGCCTGGACAGAATACATTTATTCAAAAACTTAGATTCTATTTGTAAAAAGGCACTAAATTTATAACTGCAAAAATGTGGCAAAGAAAGTATATTTTGTTCTTTAATACAAAGCATTATGTTTTGGGGCAAATCCAACACAACACATCACTGAGTACCACTCTTCATATTTTCAAGCACAGTGGTGGTTGCATCATGTTATGAGTATGCTTTTCATTGACTAGGAGCAGATTCATTTTCTTTAACCTTGATTTACCTAGGCAAGTCAGTTAAGAACAAATTCTTATTTACAATGACAGCCTAGGAACAGTGGGTTGTCTGCCTTGTTCAGGGGCAGAATGACAGATTTTTCCATTGCTCAAGGAAACCTTTCAGTTTCTGGCCCAAAGCTCTAACCACTAGGCTACCTGCCTCTAACCACTAGGCTACCTGCCTCTAACCACTAGGCTACCTGCTGCCCCTGGATATTTGTTTTTGTTAAAAATAATGGAAAGGAGCTAAGCACAGACAGCGTAATGGTGGTTCAGTCTGTTCTCCAACAGGTTCAGTCTGTTCTCCAACAGACAAGTTCAGCTTTCAGCAGGAAAATACCCTAAAACCCAAAGTCAAATCTACACTGGAGTTGCTTAACAAGACGACACAGAATATTCCATAGTTACATAGTAACAATTTTGACTATATCTGCTGGAAAATCTATGGCAAGACTTGAAAATGGCTGTCTAGCAATGATCAACAACCAACTTGACAGAGCTTAAAGATTTTCTTTAAGGATAATGGGCAAATATTGCACAATCCAGGCCTGCAAAGCTCTTAGAGACTTACCCCGAAAGACTCAAAGCTGTAATTGCTGCCAAAGGTGATTCTAACATGTTTTGACTCAGGGGGTTGAATACTTATCCAATGTAATCAAAATAAATGTGTTTTATTTTCCATTAATTAAAAAAAATATATATATATATTCTTCCACTTTGACAGTAGAGCATTTTTATCACACTTTGTAACACAACAAAATGTGTAAAAGGTCAAGGGGTGTGAATACTTTCTGATTGCACTCTATGCTTCAATGCAGTCATATTCGTGGCTTATTGGGGGGGGGGGGTATGTATTTTTGGAAACCCATCCCATGAGAGTGAATATCATTCCAGTTCATCTGTTCTGTTCTCTTTTATCAAATCTGATTAACCCAGTCCACTGCTTGCTATGAATTCCATCTGACGGTGTTTGCACGTATAGGTAAAAAGACAAATCATGTCTAGTTTGGAACACTGACAACCAAAGAGCACAATTATGTATATATTTATAGAGTACCAGTCAAATGTTTGGACGCACCTACTCATTGAAGGGTTTTTCTTTAGTTGTACTATTTTCAAAATTGCAGAATAATAGTGAAGACATCAAAACTATGAAATATCACATATGGAATCATGTTGTAGCCAAAGAAGTGTTAAACAAATCATAATATATATTATATTTGAGATTCTTCAAAGTAGCCATCATAATCCTTGATGACAGCTTTGCACACTCTTGGCATTCTCTCAACCAGCTTCACCTGGAATGATTTTACAACAGGAGTTCCCGCATGTGCTGGGCACTTGTTGGCTGCTTTTCCTTTCCTCTCCGGTCGAACTCATCTCAAACCATCTCAATTGGGTTGATGTCAGGTGATTGTGGAGGCCAGGTCATCTGATGCAGCACTCCATCACTCCCCTTGGTCAAATAGCCCTTACACAGCCTGGAGGTGTGGTTTGGGTCATTGTCCTGTTGAAAAAACAATTATAGTCTCACTAAGCACAAACCAGATGGGATGGCATATCAATATAGAATGCTGTGGTAGCCATGCTGGTTAAGCAGTCAACCAGCCAAATCTTACACTGTTTCTCATTCAGCTGCATACCTGAATCGTCATTTAGTAAGCGGTTCACAAACTAGAGGTTGCGACTTCTTCTGGATTTGATAAAGAGACAACATACTGCAGCTATTCTGGTCAATGTGTAACCAGTAAGTTGAACTTTCCAGCAAGAATCACTTTCCTATAAAGCACTGTACTGAGTAAGTCAATAAGATCCTGTTGTGTTGATATAACATGGAGCTCCCAGTTTCCCTACGTGATTTTTGCTGGAAAGTTCAACTTACAAAAGAAAACAAAAAGTCTGTATACAGTGAGTGCAAATGAGGTAAGTTAAGGAAATAAATAGGCCATGGTGGCGAAGTAATTACAATATAGCAATTAAACACTGGAATGGTAGATCGGCAGAAGATGAATGTGCAGGTAGAGATACTGGGGTGCAAAGGAGCTAAATAAATAAATAAATACCAGTATGGGGATGAGGTAGGTAGATAGATGGGCTGTCTACAGATAGGCTAAGAACAGGTGCAGTGATCTGTAAACTGCTCTGACAGCTGGGGCTTACAGCTAGTGAGGGAGATGTGAGTCTCCAGCTTCAGAGATTTTTGCAATTCGTTCCTGTCATGGGCAGCAGAGAACTGGAAGGAAAGACGACCAAAGGAGGAATTGGCTTTGGGGGTGACCAGTGAGATATACCTGCTGGAGCGCCTGCTACAAGTCGGTGCTGCTATGGTGACCAGTGAGCTGAGATAAGGCGGGGCTTTACCTAGAAGAGACTTGTAGATAACCTGTAGCCAGTGAGTTTGGCGACGAGTATGAAGCCAGGGCCAACCAACGAGAGCGTACAGGTCACAATGGTGCGTAGTGTATGGGGCTTTGATGACAAAACGGATGACACTGTGATAGACTGCATCCAGTTTGTTGAGTAGAGTATTGGAGGCTATTTTATAGATGACATCACCGAAGTCGAGGATCGGTAGGATGGTCAGTTTTACGAGGGTATGTTTGGCAGCATGAGTGAAGGATGCTTTGTTGCGATATAGGAAGCCGATTCTAGATTTATTATTGGATTGGAGATGCTTAATGTGAGTCTGGAAGGAGAGTTTACAGTCTAACCAGACACCCAGGTATTTGTAGTTGTCCACGTGTTCTAAGTCAGAGCCGTCCAGAGTAGTGATGCTGGACGGGCGAGCAGGTGCGGGCAGCGATCGATTGAAAAGCATGCATTTAGTTTTACTTGCGTTTAAGAGCAGTTGGAGGCCATGGAAGGAGAGTTGTATGGCATTAAAGCTCGTCTGGAGGTTAGTTAACACAGTGTCCAAGGAGGGGCCAGAAGTATACAGAATGGTGTCGTCTGTGTAGAGAATAAGAATGTTGTGATTGACAGAGTCGAAAGCCTTGGCCAGGTCGATCAATACGGCTGCACAGTAATGTCTCTTATCGATGGCGGTTATGATGTCATTTAGAACCTTGAGCATGGCTGAGGTGCACCCATGACCAGCTCTGAAACCAGATTGCATAGCGGAGAAGGTATGGTGGGATTCGAAATGGTCAGTAATCTGTTTGTTAACTTGGCTTTCGAAGACCTTAGAAAGACAGGGTAGGATAGATATAGGCCTGTAGCAGTATGGGTCTAGAATGTCATCCCCTTTGAAGAGGGGAATGACCGCGGCAGTTCTCCAATCTTTGGTAATCTCAGACAATATGAAAGAGAGGTTGAACAGGCTAGTAATAGGGGTTGCAACAATTTCGGCAGATCATTTTAGAAAGAGAGGGTCCAGATTGTCTAGCCCGGCTGATTTGTAGGGGTCCAGATTTTGCAGCTCTTTCAGAACATCGGCTATCTGGATTTGGGTAAAGGAGAAATGGTGGGGGCTTTGGCGGGTTGCTGTGGAGGGTGCCGGGCAGTTGACCGGGGTAGGGGTAGCCATGTGGAAAGCATGGCCAGCCGTAGAGAAATGCTTATTGAAATTCTCAATTATAGTGTATTTATCGGTGGTGATAGTGTTTCCTAGCCTCAGAGCAGTGGGCAGCTTGGAGGAGGTGCTCTTATTCTCCATGGACTTTACAGTGTCCCAGAACTGTTTTGAGTTAGTACTACAGGAGGCAAATTTCTGTTTGAAAAAGCTTACCTTAGCTTTTCTAACTGCCTGTGTATATTTGTTCCTAACTTCCCTGAAAAGTTGCATGTTACGGGGGCTATTCGATGCTAATGCAGAACGCCACAGGATGTTTTTGTGCTGGTCAAGGGCAGACAGGTCTGGCGTGAACCAAGGACTATATCTATTCCTAGTTCTAAATTTTTTGAGAGGGGCATGCATATTTAAGATGGTGAGAAAGGCACTTTTAAAGAATAGCCAGGCATTATCTACTGATGGGATGAGATCAATGTCATTCCAGGATACCCCGGCCAGGTCGATTAGAAAGGCCTGCTCGCAGAAGTGTTTCAGGGAGCGTTTGACAGTGATGAGGGGTGGTAGTTTGGTCGCAGACCCATTACGGATGCAGGCAATGAGGCAGTGATCGCTGAGATCTTGATTGAAAACAGCAGAGGTGTATTTGGAGGGCAAATTAGTTAGGATGACATCTATGAGGGTGCCCGTGTTTACTGATTTGGGGTTGTACCTGGTAGGTTCATTGATAATTTGTGTGAGATTGAGGGCATCAAGCTTAGTTTGTAGGATGGCCGGGGTGTTAAGCATGTCCCAGTTTAGGTCACCTAGTAGCACGAGCTCAGAAGATAGATAGGGGGCAATCAGTTCACATATAGTATTGAGGGCACAGCTGGGGGCAGAGGGAGGTCTATAGCAAGCGGCAACAGTGAGAGACTTGTTTCTGGAAAGGTGAATTTTTAGAAGTAGAAGCTCAAATTGTTTGGGTACAGACTTAGAAAGTAACACATAACTCTGCAGGCTATCTTTGCAGTAGATTGCAACATCGCCCCCTTTGGCAGTTCTATCTTGGCAGAAAACGGTATAGTTAGCAATGGAGATTTCAGGGTTTTTGGTGGTTTTCCTAAGCCAGGATTCAGACACGGCTAAGACATCTGGGTTGGCAGAGTGTGCTAAAGCAGTGAGTAAAACAAACTTAGGGAGTAAATCGCCGTGACCCCCAAACCAACCTCTCCACTCCCTGGACCCTTTTGATCACTCGACTAAGGATGCCTCTCCTTAATGTCAATATGTCTTGTCCATTGCTGTTCTGGTTAGTGTTTATTGGCTTATTTCACTGTAGAGCCTCTAGTCCTGCTCACTATACCTTATCCAACTTATTAGTTCCACCACCCACACATGCAATGACATCTCCTGGTTTCAATGATGTTTCTAGAGACAATATCTCTCTCTTCATCACTCAATACCTAGGTTTACCTCCACTGTATTCACATCCTACCATACCTTTGTCTGTACATTATACCTTGATGCTATTTTATCGCCCCCAGAAACCTCCTTTTACTCTCTGTTCCAGACGTTCTAGACGACCAATTCTTATTGCTTTTAGCCGTACCCTTATTCTTCTCCTCCTATGTTCCTCTGGCGATGTAGAGGTGAATCCAGGCCCTGCAGTGCCTAGCTCCACTCCTATTCCCCAGGCGCTCTCTTTTGATGACTTCTGTAACCGTAATAGCCTTGGTTTCATGCATGTTAACATTAGAAGCCTCCTCCCTAAGTTTGTTCTTTTCACTGCTTTAGCACACTCTGCCAACCCGGATGTTCTAGCTGTGTCTGAATCCTGGCTTAGGAAGACCACCAAAAATTCAGAAATTTTAATTCCAAACTACAACATTTTCAGACAAGATAGAACTGCCAAAGGGGGCGGTGTTGCAATCTACTGCAAAGATAGCCTGCAGAGTTCTGTCCTACTATCCAGGTCTGTACCCAAACAATTTGAACTTCTACTTTTAAAAATCCACCTCTCTAAAAACAAGTCTCTCACCGTTGCCGCCTGCTATAGACCACCCTCTGCCCCCAGCTGTGCTCTGGACACCATATGTGAACTGATTGCCCCCATCTATCTTCAGAGCTCGTGCTGCTAGGCGACCTAAACTGGAACATGCTTAACACCCCAGCCATCCTACAATCTAAACTTGATGCCCTCAATCTCACACAAATTATCAATGAACCTACCAGGTACCCCCCCAAAGCCTTAAACACGGGCACCCTCATAGATATCATCCTAACCAACTTCCCCTCTAAATACACCTCTGCTGTCTTCAACCAAGATCTCAGCGATCACTGCCTCATTGCCTGCATCCGTAATGGGTCAGCGGTCAAACGACCTCCACTCATCACTGTAAAACGCTCCCTGAAACACTTCAGCGAGCAGGCCTTTCTAATCGACCTGGCCGGGGTGTCCTGGAAGGATATTGATCTCATCCCGTCAGTAGAGGATGCCTGGATATTTTTTTTTTTAAATGCCTTCCTAACAATCTTAAATAAACATGCCCCATTCAAGAAAATTAGAACCAGGAACAGATATAGCCCTTGGTTCTCCCCAGACCTGACTGCCCTTAACCAACACAAAAACATCCTATGGCGTTCTGCATTAGCATCGAACAGCCCCGTGATATGCAGCTGTTCAGGGAAGCTAGAAACCGTTATACACAGGCAGTTAGAAAAGCCAAGGCTAGCTTTTTCAAGCAGAAATTTGCTTCCTGCAACACTAACTCTAAAAAGTTCTGGGACACTGTAAAGTCCATGGAGAATAAGAACACCTCCTCCCAGCTGCCCACTGCACTGAAGATAGGAAACACTGTCACCACTGATAAATCCACCATAATTGAGAATTTCAATAAGCATTTTTCTACGGCTGGCCATGCTTTCCACCTGGCAACTCCTACCCCGGTCAACAGCACTGCACCCCCAACAGCAACTCGCCCAAGCCTTCCCCATTTCTCCTTCTCCCAAATCCATTCAGCTGAAGTTCTGAAAGAGCTGAAAAATCTGGACCCCTACAAATCAGCCGGGCTAGACAATCTGGACCCTTTCTTTCTAAAATTATCTGCCGAAATTGTTGCCACCCCTATTTACTAGCCTGTTCAACCTCTCTTTTGTGTCATCTGAGATTCCCAAAGATTGGAAAGCAGCTGCGGTCATCCCCCTCTTCAAAGGGGGGGGACACTCTTGACCCAGACTGCTACAGACCTATATCTATCCTACCATGCCTTTCTAAGGTCTTCGAAAGCCAAGTCAACAAACAGATTACCGACCATTTCGAATCTCACCATACCTTCTCTGCTATGCAATCTGGTTTCAGAGCTGGTCATGGGTGCACCTCAGCCACGCTCAAGGTCCTAAACGATATCTTAACCGCCATCGATAAGAAACATTACTGTGCAGCCGTATTCATTGATCTGGCCAAGGCTTTCGACTCTGTCAACCACCACATCCTCATCGGCAGACTCGACAGCCTTGGTTTCTCAAATGATTGCCTCGCCTGGTTCACCAACTACTTCTCTGATAGAGTTCAGTGTGTCAAATCGGAGGGTCTGCTGTCCGGACCTCTGGCAGTCTCTATGGGGGTGCCACAGGGTTCAATTCTTGGACCGACTCTCTTCTCTGTATACATCAATGAGGTCGCTCTTGCTGCTGGTGAGTCTCTGATCCACCTCTATGCAGACGACACCATTCTGTATACTTCCGGCCCTTCTTTGGACACTGTGTTAACAACCCTCCAGGCAAGCTTCAATGCCATACAACTCTCCTTCCGTGGCCTCCAATTGCTCTTAAATACAAGTAAAACTAAATGCATGCTCTTCAACCGATCGCTACCTGCACCTACCCGCCTGTCCAACATCACTACTCTGGACGGCTCTGACTTAGAATACGTGGACAACTACAAATACTTAGGTGTCTGGTTAGACTGTAAACTCTCCTTCCAGACCCATATCAAACATCTCCAATCCAAAGTTAAATCTAGAATTGGCTTCCTATTTCGCAACAAAGCATCCTTCACTCATGCTGCCAAACATACCCTTGTAAAATTGACCATCCTACCAATCCTCGACTTTGGCGATGTCATTTACAAAATAGCCTCCAATACCCTACTCAACAAATTGGATGCAGTCTATCACAGTGCTATCCGTTTTGTCACCAAAGCCCCATATACTACCCACCATTGCGACCTGTACGCTCTCGTTGGCTGGCCCTCCCTTCATACTCGTCACCAAACCCACTGGCTCCATGTCATCTACAAGACCCTGCTAGGTAAAGTCCCCCCTTATCTCAGCTCGCTGGTCACCATAGCATCTCCCACCTGTAGCACACGCTCCAGCAGGTATATCTCTCTAGTCACCCCCAAAACCAATTCTTTCTTTGGCCGCCTCTCCTTCCAGTTCTCTGCTGCCAATGACTGGAACGAACTACAAAAATCTCTTAAATTGGAAACACTTATCTCCCTCACTAGCTTTAAGCACCAACTGTCAGAGCATCTTACAGATTACTGCACCTGTACATAGCCCACCTATAATTTAGCCCAAACAACTACCTCTTTCCCAACTGTATTTAATTTATTTATTTATTTTGCTCCTTTGCACCCCATTATTTTTATTTCTACTTTGCACATTCTTCCATTGCAAAACTACCATTCCAGTGTTTTACTTGCTATATTGTATTTACTTTGCCACCATGGCCTTTTTTGCCTTTACCTCCCTTCTCACCTAATTTGCTTACATTGTATATAGACTTGTTTTTTTACTGTATTATTGACTGTATGTTTGTTTTACTCCATGTGTAACTCTGTGTCGTTGTATGTGTCGAACTGCTTTGCTTTATCTTGGCCAGGTCGCAATTGTAAATGAGAACTTGTTCTCAACTTGCTTACCTGGTTAAATAAAGGTGAAATAAAAAAATAAAAAAATAAAAAATGTTAACATGCATGAAACCAAGGCTTTTACGTTTACAGACGTCAACAATTGAGAGCACCTGGGGGTGGGAGTGGAGCTAGGCACTGCAGGACCTGGATTAACACATCACCAGAGGAACAGAGGAGAAGTAGGATAAGGGTACGGCTAAAGACTATACGAACTGGCCGTCTAGAACGTTCAGAACAGAGAGTAAAAGGAGCAGGTTTCTGGGCACGATAGCATAGATTCAAGGCATAGTGTACAGACAAAGGTAAGGTAGGATGTGAGTATATTGGAGGTAAACCTAGGCATTGAGTAATGAAGAGAGAGATATAGTCTCTAGAGATGTTTAAACCAGGTGATGTCATCGCATATGTAGGAGGTGAAACAACATGGTTGGTTAAGGCATATTGAGCAGGGCTAGAGGCTTTACAGTGAAATAAGACAGTAATCACTAACCAGGACAGTAATGGACAAGGCATTTGATATTAGAGAGAGGCATGCGTAGCCAAGTGAACATATGGGTCCAGAGAGTGGTTGGGCTGGCCGGGGACACAGCGATTCAGACAGTTAGCAGGCTAACAAGCTAACAGTTAGTAGGCCGTAGCTAAATAAGCTAGCAACTAGTAGACCAGGTCAAGCTAGCAGTTAGCAGGCCGGGTTAGCAAGCAAGCAGTTAGCATGGGCTAGCAGTCTCTCAAATGTCTCTGGAATTGAACTAGCATAGTAGGAAGTGATTTCGGTAGTACTTTATTTTACGGGTATATAAAATTACACATTTGCTAGGACATTATAAGGTATCTATTGTTACTTTATGGTACTTACTTTAAATAATTGTACACAATTGGTAACTTTTAGTGCTTGTTCCAATGAGTCCCAAAGGTAACAGTTTAATGTAGGTGTCCTTATTCAAACATTCATATAGCCTTTATAACAGCTATATAACACATTATAACGTTTGCCGTAATTAGTAGTTTCAAATAGTTTATGAGTAACGGCATAAGATGTTACAAAACTAGCTATAATGGGTGTTGAAATCAAACAGCTGATTGAGCTTTCATGTCACCAAATACATTCACGGGTCACTACGAAGGAGTTTTGGTTCCTGATTCAAATGGAATCCCGTTCCATCTGCTTTTCACCTTTAATGTCGCCTACAAAACAATTGGGAACTTGGAACTGGAACTCGGAAATCTTCAACTTCCGGAAAATATTTTGAACGGTCATTCAACTATTTTGAACGGTCATTCAACTCGGAATTCTAACTCGAGAACTCAGGCCTTTTTCTAGAGCATGAATATCCAACTTGAAAGTCAATGACGTCATGATTTGACCTCGATGTCCATGTTGTCTTAGAAGGACAATAAAAACATTGTACCCTTCGGCAGCTCATATCTGTGTGAAGCTAGATTCAGTGTTCTCATCTGCATTAAAACCAAATATCGATCCAGGTTGGATGTGACAGCAGAGATGAGGTGCGCACTATCGACCACATCCCCTGATTTTGAGAAGCTCCAGCGCGACGTGCATAAAGCCATCTCATTAGTGCTGGTGAGATACATCATGTCAGACTGATTTGTCACAGCCCCACATTAAAAATATGTGATGGTGAGTTGAGAAGATATTCAGAAACACTGTTAGAATTTTTCGAAATTGACTGCCATAGCCCCAAAATATAAAGTAAACAAAGGCTGTTAATAGCATGTTTTTTACATGGTTGGGGTCGCGATCCTTTTCAGATATCATAATGGGGTCGTGGGCCCAAAAAGTTTGGGAACCCCTGGTATATATAATGCTTCCAGTAACTAAACTGGCCATGAGAGAGAGGCAGCTTTCCTATAAAGTACTGTACTGACAAAGTAACTAAGATAATGCTGTCTTGATAAAACCTGGACGCTCCCTGTTTCACTACGTGATTCTTGCTGGAAGGTTCAACTGACTGGTTACACATTAACCAAACGAGCTGGGGCATGCTGTCTCATTATCAAATCTTTCTGTTCTCGTAATTATGGCCACTCGCTAGCATTTAGCATTAGTAAGTTGGTAAATGGGTACTTGGTATGAATAATATTTGAGACTATAGTGGTACATATACAGCATAACAGGACAGGTTTTGTACACAAGGTAAGTGTCTGAAAGATAATCACCATATGGTCCTGAAATCAATCTTCTTTGATTCACTCAGCGTTATTGTTTTATTACTGGGTCTTAGAACTGTTATACTAATGTTTTAAACAATAATCCTTTTGATACGAGACAACTTGAAATATCTCTGAAACAGAACACATTCATCAGGATAACTATACTGCCTTTCTGAAACGAAATACCCACGTTTAGAACGTAATCCTTTCTTCAAATGTCTCTGGAATTGAACTAGCACAGTAGAAAGGGATATGGGTAGTACTTCTTTTACAGTATTTAAATGACACATTTGCTTGGACATTTTAAGGTATCAATGGGTACATTCTGGTACTTACTTCAAATAACTGTACCCAATTGATAACTACCTGATACCAAATGCCTTTTACTGCTTGTTCCATTGAGTCCCAAAGGTAACAGTTTACTTTAGGTGACCTTATTCATACATTAATAAAGCCTTTATAACAGCTATATAACACATTATTACATTTGTCATAAGTAATGTAATGTAATGAGTAGTTTTAAATAGTTATTATTAACGGCATTAGATGTTATGAAACTAGTTATAATGGGTTTTATAGAGAACACACATTGTCATATGTGCTTATGTCACCTTTTAATAACAACTGATATTACACAGTCTGCATGACAGTCTGCATGACAACTTATTTCATGTGTTATTACATGCTACATAAGTGTCTACGTACCAGATGTTATAATAGGGGCGTTATAGAATTTATCAAACTCTGTGTCACATTAATATATTAAATGGAATTATGGGTGTCATAACCATGTCATAGGCCGTTATGGAGTGTGCACAGACACTTTAAATAAAGTGACATTAATTTGAGGTGTACCACAGAGTTGAGCGTATCACAAAACCATTCAAGATCACCCACTTCTTTTGGTGGTAACACAATAACAATTCTGTGTTTGAGACTGACCAAAGGCATTGCAAGTTACTTTTTCCAATTAAAATATTAAGGAGAGATAAAGTTTGTCTTCCTCTGTACTCAAGACATTTTCCATCGTTTTTTTGTGGCGCCATGTTTCCTTTACACTTGTCTCTTGGTTTTTGTTAACATTGTGAATCAGGTCTAGCAGACGTGAAATAAGGCTGATCGTTTCTTTATAGGTGCCGTGGTTCAGTATTGGAGAAGGACAAGACACAGCGTTGTTCTGGGACTATTTGGCTGTTAGCTATTACCATTTAGCCACCATCACCATGGGTAAAGCTGTCTCAGATATAGATACTTAAGGGCTGTATTAAATCTGTATTGTGAAAGATCCCCGTTCAAATGTAAAAGCAATTTTCCGATTGAGCCGACATACGGTATGCAGCATTTACCGTTAATGCAGTCTCCGCAAATTCTTGAACATTGTCTTTAAAATTCAATCGAGCTATAACGTGGATCTGCAACACTTCTGCGATATGGATTGAATCCAGCCCTCAATCATTAGCCCTAAATACATGATGTGATGTATTGGGGAATATTTGACTGTTAGCTGTTACCGTTTAGCCACCATCTCCATGGCAATAGCCACCATCACCATGGTAAAGTTGCTTGCATATACAAACCTAAATCATGACCCTAAATACATGAATTTACCCCTGACTACCATATTCATTACAACTATAGTACATATACCACTGGATCAAAATAAGCCACAACTCTTTCTTTCTTTTACAGGATGTTGTGGCTCAAAACCAGAAGAACAGAGTAAGTTTGTTTTCTTGTCCTTGCCATAAAAATATTGATATTTGTCTTTCAAAAGAAGAAAATGTATTATTCAATTACATGTTACCTTATACCGGAGAGAGCACAGTGGATTCAACAAAGAAGGGTAAGCTTACTTATTACAAAAGAAGATAATCATGAGTTGGTATATTTAAATACATTATCTCTGACTCTTCAGCACTTAATTTTTTAGTGTTTGATGTTATAAATAGTGGAGGAAATGTTTGTGTGGGGTGGGGGGTGGGTTTTGGAGCATGTGCAGTTATAGGGTCTGGCAAAATATTTCAGATGAAGAGTGTTAATTTACATGATTCTATTGTTTTGGTGATATGAAGGTTATGACTCAACTGCAGAGCAAGAAAACCCTTTACAGACAGATACTCATGTCAAACTATCTCCTAAGAAAGGTGAGAAATATTGTACATTAATACAGAGGATGCTGTATAACTTCTGGTTAAGCACCAACTTTGCACCAATTTACACAATATTAAGTCAGTGTCACGCCTTGACCTTAGATATCTCTGTTTTCTTTATATTTTGGTTAGGTCAGGGTGTGACTAGGGTGGGTACGCTAGTTTTTGTATTGTCTAGGGTTTCTGGTATGTCTAGGGTTTTGTAGGTCTAGGTGATTTGTATGTCTATGGTGGCCTGTTATGGTTCCCAATCAGAGGCAGGTGTTTATCGTTGTCTCTGATTGGGGATCATATTTAGGTAGCCATTTCCCTTTGGTGTTTGTGGGATCTTGTCTGTGTAGTTGCCTGTTAACACTTGTTTGTATAGCTTCATGGTTCGTTTTGTTATTTTGTTAGTTTGTTCAGTGTTCATTCTTTAAATAAATAAGAATGTACGCAACCCACACTGCGCCTTGGTCCGATAACGAACGTGACAGTCAGTATATTTTTGCTACACATTATCTTTCCCAGTTATTAGCTTTGTGTTCCATACCTCATTCTGGTTTATCATTGCAATTGTAGATGCATCAGCAAGATCCATCAAGAAGACTGCAAAGTTTTAAAATACAATATCATTTCAGATAATAGTCATCTGATATGTGAGACATTGAATTTCTCATTGCTATTCTTTTTTAAATGTATTTTTTTCCAGATATAAATCAAGCACGCTCACATGAAGGTAATGGGCTGTGACAACAGAATCTGTTTTTCAACTCAATTAAAATACCTAATAAAATAAAATACTTTCTCTGTCCTATATAACTAAGCTTTAAATCACTGAAGATTAAATTGCAATGAAAATTATGAGTAAATAAATATTTGGTCTTCCCATTCTCCACAGTGGATGTTACTCTGGATGTGGACACTGCTCACCCTAAGCTGAAGATACATGGGAACTCACTACAGTGGATAGATGAATCACCACAGAGAAACATTGACATTGAAAACTGTTTTGATGAAGAGCCTTTTGTGTTGGGCAAAATGGGCAGTCCTTTGAAGACTTACTGGGAGGTGAATGTGAAGGAGAAGGATGACTGGGTGATTGGCGTTGCCAAGGAAACAGCTAACAGGAAGGGGCCGTTGGCTTTCAGTCCAACTAATGGATTCTGGGTAATCAGACTATCCAATGGGCAAAGACTTAAAGCCATGGAGGATGAAGAACACGTTCTTGACAAAGGTATTCCAGATAAAGTTGGTATCTATCTAGATTATCAGGAAAGGAAGGTGACTTTCTACAATGCAGAAGACAGCTCACTCATCTATTCATTCACCAAAGGACCAAGTTATCAGGATGATGTCCGCCCACTTTTCTCACCCTGGAACAACGATGCAAAACCAATCACAATTTTGCCCTTCAAGGCAAAATAGAAAAACATAATTCATCACATTTATTTTATTTTACTAGGCAAGTCAGTTAAGAACAAATTCTTATTTTCAATGACGGCCTAGGAACAGTGGGTTAACTGCCTGTTCAGGGGCAGAACGACAGATTTGTACCTTGTCAGCTCGGGGATTTGAACTTGCAACCTTTCCGGTTACTAGTCCAACGCTCTAACCACTAGGCTACCCTGCCGCCTCTACACTCTACCCACTAGGCTACCCTGCCGCCTCTACACTCTAACCACTAGGCCACCCTGCCGCCTCTACACTCTGACCACTAGGCTACCCTGCCACCTCTACACTCTAACCACTAGGCTACCCTGCCGCCCCTGTTGACATACCCTGTATGTCAATAGCTTATTCTGGTATATGTGGCTATGTGAATAATTTTCGATTAAGTAATATACAGAATTGTGGATTCATTCTCATCCTTTGCTGTCATCTAACCAGGCATCAATGTTGTGTTCCCTATTCTTTAATATATTAGACATTCATTATTTCAGTAGGGTATTATTGTGTGTGACATTAAACATGCATTTTTGTTTTAAAACATGTTGATTTGTGAAAAATACAAGTTCTTATTTGGTATCTGGTTGTCAATGTGTTGATGACTAGGATTGAAAGAAACAACTGCCATCTACTGTAGTTGTTTTGACAAGTTTAATAATCATCCATCACATAAAACCTTGATTATCTTTACAATGACCAACAATGCAAGCTAGTTAGCCAGATACTTGACACAATATATTGACCCAGTGAAGCCTGTAGTTAGTTGTACAGTGTAACATCTAGTTGGATCATATTGTCATTACAGATATTTCTACCGACATTCTAGTTCTATCAGTCTGGGATATAAAGTAATTATATGATTTAAAAAAATAAATAAATATGACCAAACACTATGAATATGTCAAAACATTAATATGACAAATGAGTATGACAAAACAAACTATGTTAGTCATTACAGCAGATGATATTGTCTCACTTTACAGTAATGAGTATATACAGGATCAAAACAGAGATATTTGTAGATTTTTACAGTTACATCTACAGTTACATCAATAAGTTGTCAGTTACATCTACATCAAGGGGAAAACGTTCCATCTCAAATCGCTCAGATCAGTGAAGAAGTAAAAGATTAAAGTAACTCAATCTTCAAAAAGTTAATAATTGCTAAAGCTAAAAAAAAGCTTAAACAATGGAAGATACTCCACATTGCACTCTGTGCATCAGCTGTTTTTCCCATCGTCAAATAAAACCACAGATAGTTGTGGGGTATTAGAGTACTAATAAAACCACAGATAGTTTTGGGGTATTAGAGTACTAATAAAACCACAGAGAGTTTTGGGGTATTAGAGTACTAATAAAACCACCAGATAGTTGTGGGGTATTAGAGTACTAATAAAACCACAGATAGTTGTGGGGTATTAGAGTACTAATAAAACCACAGATAGTTTTGGGGTATTAGAGTACTAATAAAACCAGAAAGAGTTTTGGGGTATTAGAGTACTAATAAAACCACAGATAGTTGTGGGGTATTAGAGTACTAATAAAACCACAGATAGTTTTGGGGTATTAGAGTACTAATAAAACCACAGATAGTTGTGGGGTATTAGAGTACTAATAAAACCACAGATAGTTTTGGGGTATTAGAGTACTAATAAAACCACAAAGAGTTTTGGGGTATTAGAGTATTAATAAAACCACAGATAGTTTTGGGGTATTAGAGTACTAATAAAACCACAAAGAGTTTTGGGGTATTAGAGTATTAATAAAACCACAGATAGTTTTGGGGTATTAGAGTACTAATAAAACCACATATAGTTGTGGGGTATTAGAGTACTAATAAAACCACAGATAGTTTTGGGGTATTAGAGTACTAATAAAACCACAAAGAGTTTTGGGGTATTAGAGTACTAATAAAACCACAAAGAGTTTTGGGGTATTAGAGTTTTAATAAAACCACAGATAGTTTTGGGGTATTAGAGTACTAATAAAACCACAGATAGTTGTGGGGTATTAGATTACTAATAAAACCACAGATAGTTTTGGGGTATTAGAGTACTAATAAAACCACAAAGAGTTTTGGGGGTATTAGAGTACTAATTAAACCACAGAGAGTTGTGTGGTATTAGAGTACTATTAAAACCACAGAGAGTTGTGTGGTTTTAGAGTACTAATAAAACCACAGAGTTGTGTGGTTTTAGAGTACTAATAAAACCACAGAGAGTTGTGGTTTTAGAGTACTAATTACACCACGGAGTTGTGTGGTTTTAAGGTACTAATACATAATAAAGCTACAGGCAGTAGTAACTAAAGACTGACCAAACAATGCTATGGCCTTGCCTGTTAACTGCAATCTTTTACAGGTTCACTTTGCAGCTTGAGGAGGATTTCGCTTGTCAGACAGGTGCGTTTTTGAGTTCCTTTTTACAACCTAACAAAGGGCCGAAGAGTCCTCTAACACTCCCAGCTTTTCAGGTTTCAGTCCAGTCAACTATTTTCAATACTTTGTTTTCCACATCTATGCTCCAGTAGGCATTCTCTGGAATCATTTGGAGGTTTGAAACTCTCTTCTCTGGGTCCTGATACTGAGAACCTAAACTTTGATGACACATGGATAAAACAATGCCTCTGCTTTTTCTCTGTCTCATAAAACAACTCCTCAAGATGTTGTTTACATCCTTGTGTCAAGTGACATTTGACACGTTGCAAAAAAGCCCAATCATACACTCAACAAACATTTAGGTGTTTGTATTGTTACTGGTTTTGGCTTTTCAATTTATGTTTTGAGGTTCGAACCTTTAGCACTTATAGCACGTTAGCACGTAGGGTGCACCGATTGGTATCACCTCGTTAGTCAGTATGTGTTACATCCGGGATGCCATGACGTACAGTGTAGGAACCATGACGTTTAACTAATACTGACTCCCAAATGAGATGCTGCTTTCATGGGCTGTAGCTCGTGGGTCTCTGGAACACTGTACGATGGCGCCGGAGAAGATGGCAAACGTTTTACGTGCCCCCAGACGATTGTGTTTTTTGTTTGTTGATTTGAGTTGTTTGTAATTAATTGTTTTACTTATTTTGTACATAATGTTGCCTCTACCGTCTCTTTTGACCAAAAATAACTTCTAGACATCAGGACTGCGATTACTCACCACTGTAACTGTCTGCTTCCAACTCATACTCTCAAACACATAGATCCCCTGGAGCTAACTCTCCAGATCCCAATCACCTGAATTCTGATAACCTGTATGTCATTTACATACACTATTTAGGTCAGTTATTTGCACCCCATCATAGTGAGGTATTGTTTGTTTTGATACACATTTCTATTCGGAGCTCTGTTTTGTCCTGTATTAGTCCTCCTGTGTATCGTAGTTTTTGGCGATCCTCACTAACAATGCCTTTTTGCCTATTCCCTGCCTGTACTTTTGCCTATTGGATTTCCTGTCATCAACCTCTTTCTTGATCTCCCAGACTACGTTATTAGTCTTTTCCCTGCCTGTACTGTTACCTTTTTGGAGCCCTTGTGTATGACCATCTGCCTGCCCCTGGACCCAGTTACCTGCCTCCTCCTGTGGTACTTTACAATTAAACACCTGCTGCGCCCTGCACTTTAAACCAGCACTCTGTCTCCCATCGTATTCATGACAAGCACGGACTAGCAGAATCCTTTTTTTCCTTTCATGACTCTGACGAGCACAATGCGAAGAATACACTGCTTCCTCGTGATCTAAGTGAAGAGGAGGCGGAAAAAGAGAGGCTGAAGGCCTTCTGATAATTCGTAGGTGATCGAATAAACCCACACTTTCCTCCATTCTGCTAGCAAACGTGCAATCTTTGGACAATAAAATCAAAGATTTACACGGAAGATTAAACTACCAACAGGACATTAAATACTGTAACATCTTATGATTCACGTAGTCGTGGCTGAACGATGACAACATCAGTATACAGCTGACTGGTTATACGATGTACCGACAGGATAGAACAGCGGCACCTGGTAAGACAAGGGGCGCCATCTATTTATTTTTGTAAACAGCTGGTGCACGATATCTAAGGAAGTCTCGAGCTATTGCTCGCCTGAGTTAGAGTTTCTCATGATAAGCTGTAGACCACACTACCTACCGAGAGAGTTTTCATCTGTATTCTTTGCAGCTGTTTACAAACCACCACAGTCAGAAGCTGGCACTAAGACAGCATTGAATGAGCTTTATTCTGCCATAAGAAAACAAGAAGAAGCTCACCCAGAGGCGGTACTCTTAGTAGCCGGGGACTTTAATGCAGAGAAACTTATTTCCGTTTGACCAAATTTCTATCAGCTTGTTAAATGTGCAAACAGAGGAAAAATAACTCTGGACCACCTATACTCCACACACAGAGATTCATACAAAGCTCTCCCTTGCCCTCAATTCCTGATTCCTGGTTACAAGCAAGAATTAAAGCAGGAAGCACCAGTGATTCCCCCCCCCCCCCCCCCCGTACATACGACCTCAAACTACCAGTGCCCCTGTAACGGCTTTCTTCTGTGGTCGAAGGATCGGACCAAAGCGCAGCGTGGTTAGTGTTCAACATGTTTAATAAAGACCATAAACGTGACACTACAAAATACCAAAACAACAAATGTGAAAAACCGAAACAGTCCTATCTGGTGCATAGACACAAAGACAGAAGACAACCATCCACAAAACCCAACACAAAACAGGCTACCTAAATATAGGTCCCAATCAGACAATGACAAACACCTGCCTCTGATTGAGAACCATATCAGGCCAAACAACAAACCCAACATAGAAACACAAAACATAGAATGCCCACTCAGCTCACGTCCTGACCAATACTAAAACAAAGAAAACACAAAAGAACTATGGTCAGAACGTGACAGTACCCCCTCCCCAAGGTGCGGACTCCGGCCGCAAAACCTGAACCTATAGGGGAGGGTCTGGGTGGGCATCTGTCCGCGGTGGCGGCTCTGGCGCAGGACGTGGACCCCACTCCACCATAGTCTTTGTCCACTTTAGTGTCCTCCTAGGAACGGCGACCCTTGCCGCCGACCCTGACCTGGAAACCCTAATAAATAGGCCCACAGGACTGAGGGACACCTTTGGGCTTAACAAACTCCTCCGGAGTGAGGGGCAGCTCTGGACTGAGGGGTAGCTCAGGACTGAGGAGTAGCTCAGGACTGAGGGGTAGCTCAGGACTGAGGGGTAGCTCAGGACTGAGAGGTAGTTCAGGCTGTTTGACGGCTCTGGCAGCTTCTGGCTGACTGACGGCTCTGGTGGCTCCTGGCTGGCTGACGGCTCTGGCGGCTCCTTGCTGGTTGACGGTTCTGGCGGCTCTTGGCTGGTTGATGGCTCTGGCGGCTCCTGGCTGGTTGGCGGATCTGGCAGCTCCATGCTGACTGGCGGCTCTGGTGGCTCAGGACAGACTGGCGGCTCTGGCGGCTCAGAACAGAATGGCGGCTCTGGAGGCTCAGGACAGACTGGCGGCTCTGGTGGCTCTGGACAGGCGGGAGACTCTAGCGGCTCTGGACAGGCGGGTGACTCTAGCGGCTCTGGACAGGCGGGAGCACCTGTAGACAAAGGACGGAGAGACAGCCTGGTGCGGGGGGCTGCCACCGGAGGGCTGGTGCGTGGAGGTGGCACTGGATGGACCGTACCGTGAAGGCGTACTGGAGATCTTGAGAGCAGGGCTGGCACCATCCGCCCTGGCTGGATCTTCACCCTAACCCGGCAGATGTGGGGAGCTGGGATGTAGTGCACCGGGCTAAGCATGCGTACTGGGGACACCGTGCGTTCCACCGCATAACACGGTGCCTGACCAGTACAACGCCGGCCACGGTTTGCACTTCTAGGAGCACTGTAGCGCTGAGCTGGCACAGGACGTGCAGGGCTAGGGAGGTGCACAGGAGGCCTGGTGCGTGAGGCTGGCACAGTCTTCACCAGACGACTAGCACGCACCTCAGGACGAGTGCTGTGCATACTGCGCCAAACCAACAGCTCTCTCTCCTCACTCTCCTCCAATTTCATCAACAACTCCTAAAATGTCTCATAATCTCCCCTCCGTTCACTCTCCTCCAATCTGTCCAACAACTCCTCGACAATCGCCGACTGCTCCATTGCCGCCATGACCGGCTCTGGTTTTCTCCTTCGCTTCTTATGGAAAACAGGGGGAGTTGGCTCAGGTCTGACTCCTGACTCTGCCACACTCTCCCTGTGCCCCCGCCCAATACATTTTTGGGGCTGCCTCTCTCGGGCTTCCAGCTGCTCTGCCGTGCTGGCTCCTCATAATGCCGTCTCTCTGCTTTCGCTGCCTTCAGCTCTGCTTTGGGGCGGCGATTTTCCCCTCCTTTTCCGTCCAACTCGTCCTCCCATGTCTATTCCTCCTTCTTGCGCTGCTCCTGCTGCCGCTGCCTGTTACCACGCCGCTTGGTCCTTGGTTGGTGGGTGGTTCTCTAACGGCTTTCTTCTGTGGACGAAGGATCGGACCAAAGCGCAGCGTGGTTAGTGTTCAACATGTTTAATAAAGACCATAAACGTGACACTACAAAATACCAAAACAACAAATGTGAAAAACCGAAACAGTCCTATCTGGTGCATAGACACAAAGACAGAAGACAACCACCCACAAAACCCAACACAAAACAGGCTACCTAAATATGGTTCCCAATATGCCCACTCAGCTCACGTCCTGACCAATACTAAAACAAAGAAAACACATAAGAACTATGGTCAGAACGTGACAGCCCCCACACATTGACCCTGTAATGGTACCCCCCTGTATATAGTCTATATATAGTGTTGTTATTTCAATGCTGTTCTAAAATACTTGTTACTTTTATCTCTTATTCTTATCTGTATTTTTGGAGACTGAATTTTTGGTTATGGGCTCGTAGCATTTCACTGTAAGGTCCTACACCTGTTGTATTCAGCGCATGTGACAAATTTGATTTGATTTTCATATGTGTGTTTATGTGAATTGGCTAGCTAATTAGCAGTGTGCTAGCGGTGAAATCACCTGCTCTGAGACCTAGAAGTAGTTGTTTCCTTTGCTGTGCAAGGGTTTTTGTGACACTGCTGTTAACACTACTTTGTCGGTGACACGTGTCAATGTGTTCAGGGAGTCACTCGTTTGAGCACAGGTTCAGCCAACCAGAATCATGGAAGCAACACCGTTGGCCTCAGACAGCTCAGCCAATACCTCAAAAACAATTTCTTATCCCTCCGTGACAAAATGCTGTTTTTGCTAGTCAACTTTCAGTGGACACTCCCATGAGTGTCTTTCAGAACCCCTACTAAAACCTCAGCTGTTTCATTTTGGTTGTTACCGGTGACTCTTTGTTACTTCCTCCTTCTTTTGAGCGACGATTTTTGGTTTTCTTGGAACGTAACAGTATCTAAGAGGAAAGCCCTCATGCTCATCACATTGAGAAACAATCACGGATCACCTATAGACTGTGTCCCAAATCACTGTACAGTGCACTGCTTTTGACAAGAGCCCTATCAAAGTAGTGCACTAAGTAGGGAATAGCATGTCATTTCAGCTCCAGCCCTAGTAAAGCCATAGGTTGGTTCTACATGTATCTTACATACAGGACTGAATGCAGCTACCTATGATGACCACTGTGACGTCAAAACACTGTACCATAAAACAACTTTTTCAATATCAGACAAGGTTGAGTGGATTGTCAATATGAATTGAATAACCTGACTGACAATAAGTGTCCCAAACATGCTCATAATAACAACATTGACGAATAGAACATTTTTTCCACTGAAAGCAAATGCGTAGGATGTGTGAATAGTAGCTGCATTCTTCCTTGTTGTTGGTTGTAGGCAAGCACAGAGTGTCAAGTAACATGGCTATCAGTATTTGTATTACATGTTGTATTTGATTTGGGTATATTTGTAGTCACAGGGGTCATCTGTATAAAGAGACCTTGTTCTCAGCATGACTACTTGTAAAATAAAGATTACACATTAGGGTCATACTCACAAAGCAGTGTGACTATGGCGTTAGTGAAGTTTGGCAATGGAACAAACACACACACACACACACATACACGCACGCACGCACACACGCAAATTCAGCTAAGAACAAATTCTTATTTACAATGACGGCAAAGGAACAGTGAGTTACTGCCTTGTTCAGTGGCAGAACGACAGATTTTTATCTTGTCAGCTCAGGTATTCAATCCACCAACCTTTTGGTTACTAATAAACTAGTGTATGCCATAGGTTGGATATTGCCTGGTTCTTAACCAACTGCTGGATCACATGACAGTAAATGTTGTAAGTGTTGGTAAAAGCACAAACAGATCCGGCTACCAGGATAAGAGATAGACCGGTTGGGTGATTAGATCTTCATCAGCTTCTGATGCCCCACAAAAATGCAGTCCCACCTGTTCAGCAGCATGACAGGGGCCTTAACACTGAATCAAGGTTCACCACAAGAATGAAAG
Organism: Oncorhynchus nerka; assembly: GCF_034236695.1. NCBI lineage: Eukaryota > Metazoa > Chordata > Actinopteri > Salmoniformes > Salmonidae > Oncorhynchus > Oncorhynchus nerka. The sequence continues at coordinate 19,097,503 of NC_088407.1, forward strand.
GTTATCGAGCTCTCCCTCTCTCTCTCTCTCTCTCTCTCTGTCTAGCTGTTAGGAGTGGTGGTATTTTCACAAGTATGTGGTACATTTTTTAACTCTAAAGTACAAAACTCTAAAATGATAACACTTGTATTGCCTGTTATCGTATGTTCAGAACCTTAATTTGCACATTCATTGCGGTTTCACACATCTTTCAACACTGAGTCATTCAGGAAAAATCTGTTTTCCACTAAATAAAATGAGAACATTTAGTTTAGTCACCAAAACATCAGATAATGACATGCTCACCATGTAATCATTTTAACTACCATTACATCTAATAGCAAAGAATACAAGATACACATTTCAAAGCTGTTATTTTTGTGCTGAATAGAACGAATAGTAGATGGTAAATATAATTTTCCAAACAGTATTTGACTAAAACTTGACACGCACAATTAAAAATAATAATTTGTATCCAAAGGCAGGTTATGAGGACGTTGAGAAATGTGTCAGTCTTACAGTTTCATTATCCTTATACAATAAATACTTGGACAAATAATCAGAAATATGGGTATTGTAAAGCAGTTGGCTACTGTAAAAACGTAGCATGGTGTTGTATGCCATTTCTTCCTCGTGCAACATTGTACAAGATCACCTTTTCTACGTGACTAATACAGTATTGCCTGTCAGAGAGAATAAAGTAGACGGCACACGTCAAACGTATGATTTATGACCCTATGTCAGGATGACGTGTGCATGCCCACATTTGGGCATCCGCTCAGGACATCCTGTTCCTGTTCTCACGCCTTAGAGGGAGTGTGAAATTATGTATATAATTCCGGGAAGTGATCACATGCTCTAGGGAGTGCCCATATTTGGACATCCGGTCAGGACATCCTGTTCCTGTTCTCATGCCTTAGGGGGAGTGCTAATTTATGCATATATTGTATCTATTCCTTTGAAGTTGTCATGATGATTGATGTGTAGGGACCTGGTTGAACTGGGGTGGTGTCTGTGTTTGAACGTTGGAAAGAGAATGGCCCCACACCCTCTATTTTATTGCCCTTAGAGTTGTTGTCTATGAAGCAGGAATGACTGGGAGGGGGATTGTGTGTGTGTGTGTGTGTGTGTGCATGTGTGTGCGTGCGTGCGTGCGCTGGCGTGTATGTGTGTGTGTTTCAAAAACAAAAAGGGTATGGGGGTGTGTGTCTCTGTAGGGATCGTTTGAAACCAAGGTTTGCACTATCATGCATACTGTATGTCCAGATATCTGCCTACCCCCCATCAAAAAGTGTGTGACGGCGTCTCTTAAAATGGGCACTTTCGATTCATTAACACATAGGTCTTTCAAATCTGAATTTATCTCACCCCAGAGGATGTGGGGGCTAAAAAGTCAGACACCCAGAGGATGTGGGGGCTAAAAAGTCAAACATCCCAGAAATAATACAGTATGGCGAGATAGCCTCCTAGGGTTTAAAACAATGTTATTTCTAATCAGCGCCAGGTCCCGCCACCCCGGTCTATAAATTTACATCGGACACCCCCCAAGTTGCTACCCCTGAGGATGTAGGAAATCAAAAGGCAATACATGAAATCACTACCTTTGTAATCTAAACCAAATATACAGGGTGTTGCATACAGGATATGGGTACTATCTCTAGTTAAGGACACGACCGCGAACGAGTCTAGTGAATCAGATACTTTCCCACTCTGTTCGCACCGCTTTAGCGCATCTACAAACCCACAGGCCAACAGATAAAAATATCATCCGTGAATCCCTCCTAATGGAGCTTTCTGAAGGTGAGTTAGTGAAAATAATATATTAGATTTGGAGTCGGGGAATTGTTTGAATATTATGGATATTATTGTACTATTAAACAGGAGTTAAATGTGTTTTAAACCGATGACATCGTTTTTTTTAATGTCAAATGCCCATATACTTGTAATTTAAACATGTATATATATCGTATAACATGTTAATATTATCTAATATGGCACACCTTTATTTGGGGAGTTTCTCCCATTCTTCTCTGCAGGATTCTCCCTGGTGCCCTGTTTGGCTATGGAGCTAAGGATTCTCCCTGGTGCCATTTTCGGGTATGGAGCAAAGGATTCTCCTTGGTGCCCTGTTCGGCTATGGAGCTAAGGATTCTCCCTGGTGCCCTGTTCGGCTATGGAGCTAAGGATTCTCCCTGGTGCCCTGTTTGGCTATGGAGCAAAGGATTCTCCTTGGTGCCATGTTCGGCTATGGAGCTAAGGATTCTTCCTGGTGCCCTGTTCGGCTATGGAGCTAAGGATTCTTCCTGGTGCCCTGTTCGGCTATGGAGCTAAGGATTCTTCCTGGTGCCCTGTTCGGCTATGAAGCTAAGGATTCTCCCTGGTGTCCTGTTTGTCTATGGAGCAAAGGCCACCCTATTTTCACTCTTCCATTTTCTCTCAGTCACCCATGTCTTTTTTACTCAAATTGTTGTTTCCTGAATTTCATATGAATTCATATTAAACTGAATAGTAATAATATAACAATGTAATAATATCTTCACTATAGGAGGGCATATTGGAGGTTCAGCCTCTGGAGATAACTACAGTTCCAGTACCTAGTGCAGAAATCCCTCTGGACACTGAAGATGCATGTACTGTACATTGCCTTTAGAAAGAATTCAGAACCCTTAACTTTTTCCACATTTTGTTACGTTACAGCCTTATTCTAAAATGGATGAAGAAAAAAAATATCCTCATCACTCTCTCTACCCACAATACCCAATAACGACAGCAGGCTTTTAGAAATGTTTGCTAATTATTGAAAACTAAAAAACAGAAATGTCTTATTTACAGTACAGAAGTATCCAGACCCTTTTCAATGAGACTCGAATTTGAGCTCAGGTGCATCCTGTTTTCATTGATCATCCTTGAAAAGTTTAAACAATTTGATTGGAGTCCACCTGTGGTAAATTTAATTGATTGGGCATGACTTGGAACGGCACACACATTTCTTTATAAGGTCCCACAGTTGACAGTGCATAAACCAACCATGAGGTCGAAGGCATTGTCCTTAGAGCTCTGAGACAGATTGGGTTGAGGCACAGATCTGGGGAAGGGTAACAAAAAAGTTCTGCAGCATTGACGATACCCAAGAACACAGTGGCTGAGAAGAGCCTTGGTCAGGGAGGTGACCAAGACCCAATGGTCACTCTACCATCAAGTAAGGTTTTGGATTTGCTAGAGTTGTGGATGTGGGTCTGTGGGCGTTGTCCCGTGACTCCGGATTGGATGGTTTTGTGCTCAATGCCAGTGGTAGACCAGTGTTTCTTTCTTTATTTTGTTTTAACACTTACTTTAAACTTTCGGAACCCTATCCCAAACCTTTACCTTAACCGTTGGTAACGAATGCCGAAATGTAACGTTTTAGGTTTTAGCAAGTTCGAAATTTGACGTTTGGAGAAACGTAACGATGCTGAGCAACCCAGTCCAGGGTGTAAAAAACAGTTTGAAATTTGACAATTGGAGAAACGTGGATAATCTTCAGAATCTGAAGTCAATTTGGTAGAACCCACAAGGTTTCAGACTCCAGGATGGGAAAATGCTAACAAGAAATGAAACAAAACACAGAAGGGGACCATGAGACCCTATGTTGTATTTAAAATACTTCATATTTTGTCAATTTCCATTCTGACTTTTAATGCTATAAACGGGAGAAAAAGACAATCTATGTCTATGTCGGATGCAACTGAGGAAAACCAAAATAATACATTGGTGAATTAATTGGAAACTTGCACATTTGTAACAAGCATGTTAACAAGCATTTGTTGTTACACCACTATAATTACAGACCACAATTACCACCTTAGGTGGACATCCTTCCAATCAATAGCCTCATCATCAATAGCCAAATCCTTTATACTTTCAGTTGCGACATTCCCTACAGGCATAACCATTTGGTAAATCTGTCTAAGAGTGTGTTACTACCTCAATGCCAAGAGGCACAACGCAGTCTTAGAAAAAAGGCTCCAAAAGGGTTCTTAAGCTATCCCCATATGATAACCCTTTTTGGTTCCAGGTAGAACACTTTTTGGTTCCATGTAGAACCCTTTTAAGTTCTAGATAGCACTTTTTTCCTAAGATCTACAACACATGAATAGGTGTTATGATACAGCACACACTGAGTATACATAAAACTTGCAGTAACTAAAATGGCCATGGGGGGAAGCTTTCCTATAAAGTACTGAGGAAGCCAATAGGATACAATGTGAAGTCTTGATAAAACCCTCCCAGTTTCCTCCCATGTGATTCTTGCTGGAAGTTGACAACGGACTGCTTACACATGAACCAGAGGAGCTGCAGTATGTTGTCTCCTTATCTATTTTTTCTGATCTCATATGGCCACAGCATTTAGCATTAGCAATTTGGTAAATGGGTACTTGGTATAAATCATATCTGAGACTATAAGTGGTGATATACAACAAAACAGGACAGACATTTATACACAACGTAACTATCTGAAAAATAATCACCATAAGAACTGGAAATCTCTCTCTCTCTCTGATACAGTCTACTTAGTAAAATGTCACGGTAAGCATTTCTTTCACTTCTTTTTTTGTGGTAACAATATAAAAGTTTATGGCATCATGCTTCCTTTAAATGTGTCTCTTGGTTATTGTTAGCAATGTGAATCAGGTTTAGTGGACGTGAAATGAGGCTGACAATATCTTTATAGGCGCTGTGGCTGAGAATTGGAAAAAAACAGAATTATTCTGGGACTACTTAGGACTATTTAATTGTTAGCTGTTACCAATTAGCCACCACCACCATGGGTAAAGCTGCTTGGTTACAAACCTAAATCATTACCCTAAATACATGAATTTACCCCTGACTACTATATTCATTACAACTATAGTACATATACCACTGGATCAAAATAAGACACAACTCTTTCTTTCTTTTACAGGATGTTGTGGCTCAAAAACAGAAGACCAGAGTAAGTTTGTTTTCTTCTCTTCTCTGCATGAAATGATTATGATGGATATTTGTCTTTCAAAATAATAAAATGTATTTTTTATACAGTGCCAATCATCAGGGATTAAACAAAGGATAAGAGTAAGCTTTTAGTCTGTTAATATAAATACTTTTAGTGGATCATTTAGTGGATCATTTAAAATAAGACAATCATGAGTCGGTAGATTCTATTTTAGTGTTTGATGTATTAACCTATCATTTTTTTTCACATTAAACAACAGAATCATGCAATTGATGGAAAGCATGTGCAGTTAGTGTCTGTCAAAATATTTCAGATGAAGATTGTATATTTAAAATGATTTAAGGAGAATTCTATTGTTTTGGTGATATGAAGGATATGACTCAATTGCAAGGCAAGAAAACCCTTTACAGACAGGAACTCAGTTCAAACCATCTCCTAAGAAAGGTGTGAAGTATATTACATCAATACAGTTGGTGCTGTGTATATTCTGTGTAAGCACCAATGTTGCACCAACTTACCCTAGTGCACACTCTTACCCAAGCGCATCTGTATTAAGTCAGTATATATTTTGTAATTACACAGTATCTTTCACAGTTATTAACTTTGTGTTCCAAACCATTCTGGTTTATCATTGCAATTGTAGATGCATCAGCCAGATCCAGGAAGAACACTGCAGAGTTCGGTAATGTGTCTCTTGTAAATACAATATAATACAAAATAATATTCATGTGAAATGTGAGACAATGAATTTGTCACTGTTACGCTTAAAAAAGTTTTTTCTTTCTCCAGGTATACAGTGCCTTGCGAAAGTATTCGGCCCCCTTGAACTTTGCGACCTTTTGCCACATTTCAGGCTTCAAACATAAAGATATAAAACTGTATTTTTTTGTGAAGAATCAACAACAAGTGGGACACAATCATGAAGTGGAAGGACATTTATTGGATATTTCAAACTTTTTTAACAAATCAAAAACTGAAAAATTGGGCGTGCAAAATGATTCAGCCCCCTTAAGTTAATACTTTGTAGCGCCACCTTTTGCTGCGATTACAGCTGTAAGTCGCTTGGGGTATGTCTCTATCAGTTTTGCACATCGAGAGACTGAACATTTTTCCCATTCCTCATTGCAAAACAGCTCGAGCTCAGTGAGGTTGGATGGAGAGCATTTGTGAACAGCAGTTTTCAGTTCTTTCCACAGATTCTCGATTGGATTCAGGTCTGGACTTTGACTTGGCCATTCTAACACCTGGATATGTTTATTTTTGAACCATTCCATTGTAGATTTTGCTTTATGTTTTGGATCATTGTCTTGTTGGAAGACAAATCTCCGTCCCAGTCTCAGGTCTTTTGCAGACTCCATCAGGTTTTCTTCCAGAATGGTCCTGTATTTGGCTCCATCCATCTTCCCATCAATTTTAACCATCTTCCCTGTCCCTGCTGAAGAAAAGCAGGCCCAAACCATGATGCTGCCACCACCATGTTTGACAGTGGGGATGTGTGTTCAGGGTGATGAGCTGTGTTGCTTTTACTCCAAACATAACGTTTTGCATTGTTGCCAAAAAGTTCAATTTTGGTTTCATCTGACCAGAGCACCTTCTTCCACATGTTTGGTGTGTCTCCCAGGTGGCTTGTGGCAAACTTTAAACAACACTTTTTATGGATATCTTTAAGAAATGGCTTTCTTCTTGCCACTCTTCCATAAAGGCCAGATTTGTGCAATATACGACTGATTGTTGTCCTATGGACAGAGTCTCCCACCTCAGCTGTAGATCTCTGCAGTTCATCCAGAGTGATCATGGGCCTCTTGGCTGCATCTCTGATCAGTCTTCTCCTTGTATGAGCTGAAAGTTTAGAGGGACGGCCAGGTCTTGGTAGATTTGCAGTGGTCTGATACTCCTTCCATTTCAATATTATCACTTGCACAGTGCTCCTTGGGATGTTTAAAGCTTGGGAAATCTTTTTGTATCCAAATCTGGCTTTAAACTTCTTCACAACAGTATCTCGGACCTGCCTGGTGTGTTCCTTGTTCTTCATGATGCTCTCTGCGCTTTTAACGGACCTCTGAGACTATCACAGTGCAGGTGCATTTATAGGGAGACTTGATTACACACAGGTGGATTGTATTTATCATCATTAGTCATTTAGGTCAACATTGGATCATTCAGAGATCCTCACTGAACTTCTGGAGAGAGTTTGCTGCACTGAAAGTAAAGGGGCTGAATAATTTTGCACGCCCAATTTTTCAGTTTTTGATTTGTTAAAAAAGTTTGAAATATCCAATAAATGATTGTGTCCCACTTGTTGTTGATTCTTCACAAAAAAATACAGTTTTATATCTTTATGTTTGAAGCCTGAAATGTGGCAGAAGGTCGCAAAGTTCAAGAGGGCCGAATACTTTCGCAAGGCACTGTATACACAGTTGAAGTCGGAAGTTTACATACAGCTTAGCCAAACAGATTTCAACTCAGTTTTTCACAATTCCTGACATTCAATCCTAGTAACAATTCCCTGTCTTAGGTCAGTTAGGATCACCACTTTATTTTAAGAATGTGAAATGTCAGAATAATAGTAGAGAGAATGATTCACTTCAGCTTTTATTTCTATCATCACATTCCCAGTGGGTCAGAAGTTAACATACACTCAATTAGTATTTGGTAGCATTGCTTTTGAATTGTTTAACTTGGGTCAAATGTTTTGGGTAGCCTTCCACAAGCTTCCCACAATAAGTATGGTGACTTTTTGGCCCATTCCTCCTGACAGAGCTGGTGTAACTGAGTCAGGTTTGTAGGCCTCCTTACTCGTACACGCTTTTTCAGTTCTGCCCACAAATTTTGTATAGCATTGAGATCAGGGCTTTGTGATGGCCACTTCAATACCTTGACTTTGTTGTCCTTAGGCCATTTTGCCACAACCTTGGAAGTATGATTGGGGTCATTGTCCATTTAGAAGACCCATTTGCGAACAAGCTTTATTTTCCTGACTGATTTCTTGAGATGTTGCTTCAATATATCCACATCATTTTCAAAGCACCCCCACAACATGATAATGCCACCCCCATGCTTCACGGTTGGGATGGTGATCTTCAGGTTGCAAGCCTCCCCCCTTTTCCTCCAAACATAGCGATGGTCATTATTAACAAACAGTTCTATTTTTGTTTTATCAGACCAGAGGCTATTTCTCCAAAAAGTATGATCTTTGTCCTTTGTCCCCATGTGCAGTTGCAAACTGTAGTCTGGGTGCTTTGCTGGTGACACTATCTGTGATTTATTTAGAATTCAAGGCATAGTTAAGCAGCATGCGTACCACAGCATTCTGCTGCGGTACTCCATCCCATCTGGTTTGGGCATAGTTTGGGCACAATCATCTGTTTTTCATTAGGACAATGACCTAACACACTTCCAGGCTGTGAAAGGGCTATTTTTCCAAGAAGGAGAGTGATGGAGTGCTTCATCAGGTGACCTGGCCTCCACAATCCCCCGACCTCAACCAAATTGAGATGGTTTGAGATGAGTCAGACCGCAGAGTGAAGGAAAAGCAGGCAAGTGCTCAGCATATGTGGGAACACCTTCAATACTGTTGGAAAAGCATTCTAGGTGAACCTGATTGAGTGTGCAAAAGCTGTAATTAAGATAAATGGTGGCTATTTGAAGAATCTCAAATATAAAATACATTTGGATTTGTTTAACACTTTTTTGTTTACTACATGATTCCATGTGTTATTTCATAGTTTTGATTATTCTACAATGTAGAAAATAGTAAAAATAAAGAAATACCCTGGAATGAGTAGGTGTCCAACCTTTTGACTGTTACTGTAAATATATATTTTTGGGGGTGCCAAACTACCTCCATGCTGTACTTCGATTTGCTTTTGAGTCTAGTGACACTTGTGGGGGTTGTACAGAAAAACGGAGATGACCATCGTGTTTGTGGACGTCTCCTCACACACACACATACACAAACACACATACACACACACACACACTTCAAGTCTCATGATCTTAAATGGCAAACATTCCTTTGTTTTAAAATCCCGATATCGGGATAAGTGTCATCACCAACCGCTGAATAGCAATAGCGCTACATTCAATAAATATTACTACAAATATTTATATTCATGAAATCACAAGTGCAATATAGGAAAACACAGCTTAGCCTTTTGCTAATCCACCTGTCGGGTTATATTTTGAAATTATGCTTTTCAGCGAAAGCAATCCAAGCGTTTGTGTAAATTTATCGATAGCATAACATAACATTATGTACACTTAGCATCAGGAAGCTTGGTCACGAAAATCAGAAAAGCAATCAAATTAATCGTTTACCTTTGAGGATCTTCGGATGTTTTCACTCACGAGACTCCCAGTTACACAAATGTTCCGTTTGTTCCATAAATATTATTTTTATATCCAAAATAACTCCGTTTGTTTGTCGCGTTATGTTCAGAAATCCACAGGAAAGAGCGGTCACGACAACACAGACGAAAATTCCAAATAGTTTCCATAATGTCCACAGAAACATGTCAAACGTTTTTTATAATCAATCCTCAGGTTGTTTTTAAAATATATAATTGATAATATATCAACCGCAAATGTCTTTCACAGTAGGAGAGGGAAAAGCAATACCTATCCAAATTCTGTTGCGTGAGCAAAACTCATGTGACCACTTGACACGATGTTATCGTTCTGGCTCATTTTCAAAATAAAATCCTGAAACTATGTCTGAAGACTATTGACACCTTGAGGAAGCGATAAGAAAAGGAATCTGGTTCATATCCCTTTAAATCCAGCAAAGGGAGGCTATGGAACATGGAGTTTTCAAAATAGAAGCCACTTCCTGTTTTCATTTTCCTCAGGGTTTCGCCTGCAATATCAGTTCTGTTATACTCACAGACAATATTTTGACAGTTTTGGAAACTTTAGAGTGTTTTCTATCCAGTACTAATAATAATATGCATATATTAGCAACTGAGGCAGAGGAATGGCTGTTTACAATGTGCAACTTTTCATCCAAGCTACTCAATACTGCCCCTGCAGCCATAAGATGTTAAGCCACAGGTATGAGAGGGCTGTCAGTTAAATATGCCACCTGATTTTATTTTCCAGTCTCTGGATCCTTTTTGCTGACTCAGGTACGCTGTCACTTCTTTACTACATAAGAGGAAGACAAACCAACTAACCCCAAACTCACCTGCTTTTCTTACCTGACATAGACCGAACCCAATGTTACATTTCCATAAGTCCTACAGCGTTCTATTGATACTTATTACCTGAACATTGACAAGACTAAAGCAATGCATCTTCTGCTTTGGTCTCTGACTCTAGAGGTTGTTTCCTTCGTTGTAGAAGGAAATCTTTAGACTAAAGAGGTGTCAAGCGACATTTTACAACAAGGTGAGATACTGTCAGCAAAGAAGCATATCGTTTTAACAACCATTTAGGTGTTTGGATCTAAGGCGAAAGACCTCATGATCATCACATTGAGAATCACGGATCATCTATAGACTGCGTCCCAAATCTCTGCAGAGTGCACTACTTTTAACCAGAGCCCTATCAAGTAGTGCACTAAATACGGAATAGCATGTAATTTCAGATGCAGCCCTAGTAAAGCGATAGGTTGGGTCTACATGTATCTTAGATACAGGGCAGAATGCAGCTACATATGATGACCACTGTGACATCAAAACACTGTACCATAAAACAACTTTTTCAATATCAGACAAGGTTGGATGTATCAGTCCCTGCATGGTAAATATGAATTGATAACATGAATGACAGACGTGCCAATAATCCCGAACATGCCAATAATAACAGTAACGATGAATAGGATAATTTTTCCAATGAGGCAAATGCGTAGGATGTGTGGCTAGTAAATGCATTAGTCCTCGTTGTTGTTTAAAAAGGTTGATTTTGGGGTTGCCTGTTTTTTTGCATGGTATTTTGGCAGTAGTACATGTCATATATCAAACAATGTAAAAAAAATCTAAATCATTGAGTTAATAAAGCCTCATACAAACATGGTCTCTTTTTTGCTTTCTTGAGTAAAGTAGAGCTTGAAAATTAAAGCACCTTGGGTGCTGCCATAGAGATACATTAGAAGTGCCCATCCAAGAAGGCTCAAGGTCATTGGACATAGATAAAATGACTTCAAATAACATTTTATCTACAGTAGTTTTGATTGGACATCATACCTTCAACATCTTAGCTGGCAGTCATCATCATGAATCAAGTCAACAATCTACTGGCAAATCCTTTTTAATCCTTGTCATATGAAGGGAAAATATAAAGAGAAATTACGGATAAAACGTATCGTGCTCATCGACCATTGGACATAAACATCACAAAAAAGTTGGAAATTGCAAAATCAACAATAAGTGGTTTGGAAGGAATCAGTGGCTAACTACAAGCATTGCAAAGCAATCACTAGCCTGCTATTCAGTGGAGTAGGTGTACGGTCCCAAGTCTCTGTTTAAGGGTCTCTTTTCCAGCTTAAAATGATAATCATTCAACATTGGCCATGCTGTCAATCCATCAGGATTTCTACCGCGCTCAAAACAACTGTTAACTCAAAACTGGGAAATCAGACTTCAGTGAGTTCAACACAACTAGCATCTTGGGAATATACATTTTGATCGTTAATCCAACTCAGAATTCAACATTGTTTTTTTCAGAGTTCCCAGATGTCTTGAAAGCACCATAAATCCAGAGATTGCCAGATTTGATGACAAAGTTTAATGACACATTTTGCCCACGAAGGATTGCTGTGCCACCTTCCTGTTCAATTGAGCACAGCACAACAAAGTGAGTCCAAAAATGTATTGCATGCTGCCGCACAAATTATGTAATATGGCAGGGAGATATGTAATCAAATCAAATCTAATTTTATTTGTCTTATACACATGGTTAGCAGATGTTAATGCGAGTGTAACGAAATGCTTGTGCTTCTAGTTCCGACAATGCAGTAATAACCAACGAGTAATCTAACCTAACAATTTCACAACTGCTACCTTATACACACAAGTGTAAAGGGATGAGGAATATGTACATAAACATATATGAATGAGTGATGGTACAGAACGGCATAGGCAAGATGCAGTAGATGGTATCGAGTACAGTATATACATATGAGATGAGTAATGTAGGGTATGTAAACATATAAAAGTGGCATTGCTTAAAGTGGCTAGTGATACATGTATTGCATAAAGATGGCAAAATGCAGTAGATGGTATAGAGTACAGTATATACATATGAGATGAGTAATGTAGGGTATGTAAACATTATATTAAGTGGCATTGTTTAAAGTGGCTAGTGATACATTTTTTACATCACTTTTTCCATTATTAAAGTGTCTGGAGTTGAGACAGTATGTTGGCAGCAGCCACTCACTGTTTTCCAGTCTCTTGGTCCCTGCTTTGATGCACCTGTACTGACCTTGCCTTCTGGATGATAGCGGGGTGAACAGGCAGTGGCTCGGGTGGTTGTTGTCCTTGATGATCTTTATGGCCTTCCTGTGACATCGGGTGGTGTAGGTGTCCTGGAGGGCAGGTAGTTTGCCCCCGGTGATGCGTTGTCTAGACCTCACTACCGTCTGGCGAGCCTTACGGTTGTGGTTGCCGTACCAGGCAGGGATACTGCCCGACAGGATGCTCTCGATTGTGCATCTCTAAAAGTTTGTGAGTGCTTTTGGTGACAAGCTAATTTCTTCAGCCTCCTGAGGTTGAAGAGGCGCTGCTGCGCCTTCTTCACCACACTGTCTGTGAGGGTGGACCAATTCAGTTTGTCCTTGATGTGTACGCCGAGGAACTTAAACTTACTATCCTCTCCACTACTGTCCAATTGATGTGGATAGGGGGGTGCTCCCTCTAGTGTTTCCTGAAGTCCACGATCATCTCCTTTGTTTTGTTGACGCTGAGTGTGAGGTTATTTTCCTGACACCACACTCAGAGGGCCCTCACCTCCTCCCTGTAGGCCGTCTCATCGTTGTTGGTAATCAAGCCTACCACTGTAGTGTTGTCTGCAAACTTGATGATTGAGTTGGAGGCATGCATGGCCACGCAGTCGTGGGTGAACAGGGAGTACAGGAGAGGGCTTAGAACGCACCCTTGTGGGGCACCAGTGTTGAGAATCAGCGGGGAGGAGATGTTCTTACCTACCCTCACCACCTGGGACGGCCCGTCAGGAAGTCCAGTACCCAGTTGCACAGGACGGGGTCAAGACCCAGGGTCTCGAGCTTGATGACGAGTTTGGAGAGTACTATGGTGTTAAATGCTGAGCTGTAGTCGATGAACAGCAATCTCACATAGGTACTCCTCTTGTCCAGATGGGTTAGGGCAGTGTGCAGTGTGATTGCGATTGCGTCTGTGGATCTATTGGGGCGGTAAGCAAATTGGAGTGGATCTAGGGTGTCAGGTAAGGTGGAGGTCATATGGTCCTTGATTAGTCTCTCAAAGCACTTCATGATGACGGAAGTGAGTGCTACGGGGCAATAGTAATTTAGCTCAGTTACCTTAGCTTTCATGGGAACAGGAACAATGGTGGCCCTCTTGAAGCATGTGGGTACAGCAGACTGGGATAAGGATTGATTGAATATGTCCGTAAACACACCAGCCAGCTGGTCTCCGCATGCTCTGAGGACGTGGCTAGGGACACCGTCTGGGCCTGCAGCCTTGCAAAGGTTAACACGTTTAAATGTTTTACTCACATCCTCTTCAGTGAAGGAAAGTCTGTAGGTTTTGGTAGTGGGCCTTGTCAGTGGCACTGTATTGTCCTCAAAGCGAGCAAAGAATTTGTTTAGTCTGTCTGGGAGCAAGACATACTGGTCCATGACGGGGCTGGTTTTCTTTTCGTAATCCGTGATTGACTGTAGACCCTGCCACATACCTCTTGTGTCTGAGCCGTTGAATTGCGACTCTACTTTGTCTCTATACTGACACTTAGCTTGTTTGATTGCCTTGAGGAGGGAATAGCTACACTGTTTGTATTCGGTCATGTTTCCGGTCACCTTGCCCTGGTTAAAAGCAGTGGTTCGCGCTTTCAGTTTCGTGCGAATCCTGCCATCAATCCACGGATTCTGGTTTGGGAATGTTTTAGTAGTTGCTATGGGAACGACATCGCCGAAGCTGGAAGCAACAAAATGGAGTTGTGGTCAGCTTTTCTGAAAGGAGGTCCAGGGAGGGCCTTATATGCATTGCAGAAGTTAGAATAACAATGATCCAGAGTTTTACCAGCCCTGGTACGATATATCGATATGCTGATAGAATTTAGGGAGTCTTGTTTTCAGATTAGCTTTGTTAAAATCCCAAGCTAAAATCCCAATGCAGCCTCAGGATATATGGTTTCCAGTTGACATCGAGTCAAATTAAGTTTGGTCAGGGCCATCGATGTGTCTGCTTGGGGGGGAATATATGCGGCTGTGATTATAATCGAAGAGAATTCCCTTGGTAGATAATAGGGTCGACATTTGATTGTGAGGAATTCTAAATCAGGTGAACAGAAGCACTTGAGTTCCTGTATGTTGCTATGATCACACCGCGTCTCGTTAATCATAAGGCATACCCCCCCGCCCCTCTTCTTACCAGAAAGATGCTTGTTTCTGTCGGCGCAATGCGTAAAGAAACGCGCTGGCTGTACCGACTCCGATAGCGTTTCTCGACTGAGAAATATTTCCGTGAAGCAAAGAATGTTACAGTCTCTGATGTCCCTCTGGAATGCTACCCGTGCTTGGATTTCATCAACCTTGTTGTCAAGAGACTGGACATTGGCGAGTAGTATGCTCGGGAGTGGTGCGCAATGTGCCCGTCTATGGTGCCTGACCAGAAGACTGCTCCGTCTACCCCTTTTACGGCATTGTTTTGGTTCGCCGGCTGGGATCCGATCCATTGTGCTGGGTGGTGGGCAAAACAGAGGATCCGCTTCGGGAAAGTCGTATTCCTGGTCGTAATGATGGTGAGTTGACGTTGCTCTTATATCCAATAGTTCCTCCCGACTGTATGTAATAAAACCTAAGATTACCTGGGGTACCAATGTAAGAAATAACACACAAAAAAAACAAAATATTGCATAGTATTTTGCCGACTGAGGCGGGCATCTCAGTCGGCGCCGGAAGTTAAGTGTGTGTTGTGTAGTAAGCTGTTAGTAGCCCATGTGCCTCACCCCAATAATTTGGTCCCTTTCCCATTCATAAGTTAGCCTACTGTTCTGACTTGGTGGTGCACATGTAGCCTATAGTCTGTTTTAGAGAAATGTCATCATAGAATATTGTAAGAGCTTTCATTATCTGCTTATATGCCCCCTTTATTTATCCTACGGTTATGACTATGTGTACAAGGAGAACACTGTAAGACCGGCCCACGTTCTGAATTCTGTAGATGTACATTTCAAAAGTGCTGAACAAATAGTTATGTTGACTACGTCCATCCTAGCTTGCTCATTAATATCTTAATATCTTAATCGAAATAACAGACTGCGTCTTATCGGCTTGTCATCCCATTGTGCCATAGTTTGTACATCTCAATTGTGAGTAGAAACCAGGCAAGTCAGTTTAAGCAAGTCAGCAATTCAGCTTTGTTGTTTTAAAAGGCAGTAAATGAGGTTGAATTAACTGTTTCACTGCCAGACAATGCTCTGCTCATAGCCAGGTGTAACAGTGGTAAGGTTTTGGGACTGCAGTTGGGACTCTGCTGTTGGGACAGCATTATGTAGGCCCTAACAGTTGTGTGTGCAGTTTGTCACTGTTATAGTGCAATTAACGTATTGTTTAGTGTTGTGTTGTGTAGTGACTTTGATAGCATGCAACCCCTAAAATCACCACTGGTCTCTTCATTACTTCAGTGTGGTGAAAATCTTTGACCCCTTTCAATTTTTTTACCTGAATGTTATCAGCTCTTCAACCAAAATCTAATATTAGATAAAGGGAACATAAGTGAACAAGTGACACAACAATGATATACTTATTTCATGTATTTCATAAAAAACGTTAAGCAACACCCCTTTGCCCCTGTGTGAAAAAGTAATCGCCCCCTTACACTCAATAACTGGTTGTGCCACCTTTTGCAACAATAACTCCAACCAAAAGCTTCCTGTAGTTGATCAGTCTCTCATGTTACTGTAGAGGAATGTTGGCCCACTCTTCCATGCAGAACTGCTTTAACTCAGCCACATTTGTGGGTTTTCAAGAATGAACTGCTTATTTAAAGTCTTGCAACATCTCAATTGTGATTAGGTCTGAACTTTGACTAGGCCATTCCAAAACAACAAATGTGTTGCTTTTTAGCCATTTTCGCGTAGACTTGATTGTGTTTTTGGATCATTGTCTTGCTACATGACCCAGCATTGATTAATCTTCAGCTTCAACTCACAGATGGACGGCCTGACATTCTCTTGTGGAATTATCTGATACATAGCAGAAATCGTGGTTTCTTCTATTAAGGCAAGTCATCCAGGTCCTGAGGCAGTAAAGCATCCCCAAACCACACTATCACCACCATGCTTGACCATTGGTATAAGGTTCTTCCTGTGGAATGCAGTGTATGGTTTTTGCCATGCATAATGGAACCCATCTCGTCCAAAAAGTTATACTTTTGAGTTTCACGACAAGAGTGAAAGGTGATCTAGTCCTCTCTATCTCTTTCCTGTCTCTCTCCCCTTCTCTCTCCATTTGAATTGTAATTTCCTTACCTAAGTCCCAAAGGCCAAAGTACACACACACACACACACACACACACACGCACACACACCCACACACACACACTTCAGCTTGTACATGACCCTCTCTCTTAATATCATTCCCAAACATCCATGTCACAGAAGAGGAGTGTGATTTGTGTTTGTTCCAACAGAATGACAGCCTGAGGTGGTTCAACTCTGTCTAGCTGTGTGGAGTGGGTGTAATAAATATCCCAAATAAGGTTTTTGGTGCGATTTTCACAAGTACATGGCGATTTTGTTTAAACTCTAAGTACAAAACTGATAACACTTCTAATGCCCCCTGTCTTATGTCCAGAACCTTTGATTGCACATTAATCGAGGTTTCACACATCTTTCACCCCTGAGCCATTCATGCAAAATATGTTTTCTGTGGAATACAATGAGAACATTTAGTTTAGTCACCAATAAATCAGATAATGATAGTCTCACCATTTAGTCATTTTAACTACCATTAAGTCCAACAGCAAAGGACACAAGATACATATACAAAAAAAAATATTTTTGAAGTGCTGAATAGAACAAATAGTAAATAGATAAATACTTTTCCATACAGTATTTGAATAAAACTTAACATGCACAATTTTGTATCCAATGGCAGGTTATGAGGATGTTGAGAAATGTGTCAGTCTTACAGTTTCATTATCCTTATACAATACAGACTTAGGACAAATAATCATAAATATGGGTATTGTAAAGCAGTTGGCAAATGTAAAAACGTATCATGGTGTTGTATTCCATTTCTTCCCCGTGCAACATTGTACAAGATCACCTTTTCTACATGACTGATACAGCACTGCCTGTCTCTCTGCTAGAAATGAATCTTCCCTGAACTTTGTTTTCAGGGTGTCCATACCCAAGGGGTATACGTAAGACACACCCAGCATGTTAACGTTAGCTATATAGTTAGTTACTTGTTTCAACACACCTATGAGTAGTTCCTTTTCAATGTAAACAACAGCTAGCTTATTATTGTTAGCAAGCACCACTAATTGTATAATGCTAGCTGGATAATTCAACAACTAGATAGCTAGGCCTTCTATAGGCCTAAACCCCAAATGAAAGAAATCATGATAATGATGATAGCAGATTCCCACAACGTCTCAGACTCCAGGATGGGAAAATGCTAACAAGAAACATAACAAGACACAGAAGGAAACCATGAGACCCTATGTTGCATTTTTAATAGTTAATATTTTGTCAATTTATATTCTGACTTGTAATGTTAAAAAGGGAAGAAAAAGACAATCCCGTTTTCGCCATATCGGATGCAGCTGAGAATAAACAAAATTATAGATTGGTGAATTTAATGAAATTTGCAATTTTGTAACAAGCATGTTGACAAGCATTTAGTGTAACACCTCTGTAATTACAGACCACAATTACCACCAGTTACATGTTGTTATCACAGTGTAACTTTGAGTTGTTTCAAATTAACTGCAATACTTGTTACAGTGTAATTGCACATGTTATTACACTGTCAACAGGACCCCTTAAATGAAGTGTTACTGAGGGAACGTAGGTCACAGTTTGAACTTAGAGCCTGTTTTGTTGATATCCTGTGGTGTGCTGTAGGGATCAATAAGTGGACCTTTGTTTTTCATAATCTATATCAATGACCTTGTGTAACAGTATTGCTTCCGTCCCTTTCCTCGCCCCTACCTGGGTTCGAACCAGAGACCCTCATTCACAACGGTCACTATCAAAGCACCATTACCCATCGCTCCACAAAAGCCACGGCCCTTGTAGAGCAAGTGAAACAACTACTTAAAGGCCTCAGAGTGAGTGACGTCACCGATTGAAGCGCTACTAGCGCGCATCGCTAACTAGCTAGCCATTTCACATAGGTTACACTTGCTGCTATGTCTTCTAAAGTACTTCCCATTTTCTTTGCTGATGACCTCAATTTGATTTTACCACACATAAATGTTTAATGAAGCAAACTGGGGTATGGACACATTTTCTGAATGGTTCCAGGTAAACAAATGAACTTTAAATGTAAAAAAAAAAAAAAAAAAAAAAACTTTATTGTATTCACTAGTAAGTATAAGAATAAAAAAATAAATACAAAATTATATGAGGCTCTCAATTGTTGGGATTGAAATGGAACAAGTCACATCCACTAGATTCCTCTGAGTTCTAATTGATGAAAAGTCATACTGGAAAGATCATATTCAATTGTCTGTAGCAGTGTTGAAATATGTTGGTTTCATCAGAAAGATTTGTGATTTGGTTCATCAGGCTTGCTTCCTAACTCTATACTATAGTTTAATTTATCCATATCTCAATTACTGTAATAATATTGTCAGGGCCAGTACATATGCTGCCTACCTACACAACTGACTCATCATACAAAAAATTAATTTGCAAGACTATCCACCCTCTCTAATTACCTGGCTCTATCTGCACCTTTGTTTAAAAAACTCAATATCATCTCCATTTACGACATTAATGTACGCCAATTATCATCTACAAATATCAATTCCTCACAGACAGTTTACCTAAACTCTTCAATGGATTTTTCAAGGTAATTCTGAAATCTATGTATATAACACAAGACTGTGATAACCTTCACCCTCCCCTCTGCCGCACCTCACGTAGTCAATTCACCATACTGTGCAATTCTTATCTTAACATTGCCAAAACATCATCAACCCTCAATGACTTCAAGTGAACACTATCCAATAGTCCCCTCAATGTAGCCTAACTCTCTCTCTCTCTCTCTCTCTCTCTCTCTCTCTCTCTCTCTCTCTCTCTCTCTCTCTCTCTCTCTCTCACACACACACACACTTTTTCTTGTATACTGAGTATATCATTTATAATTAATATTCTTTGTTTAACTGATTGAGCAAACTTGTATTTTTGTACTTATATTTTGTGGTGTTATCATATCAGCACTTTGGGTCTTCCAACCTGCATCAGTGTTATGTATTTCACTTATTTTCTTTGGTGCGAATAAATAAAACCTGTAAACCTAATGATGACTAGGATTGAGAAACAACTAGCTTCTACTGGCTAATAAGTAGTTGTTTTAACAAGTTTGGTAATGAGCCGTCACATTAAAAACACTATCTTGGTCACTTTGAAGATAATAATCTTTACAATGACCAAGAATGCAAGCTAGTTAGCCAGAGACACACAATATATTGACCCGGTGAAGCCTGTAGTTAGTTGTCCAGTGTAACATCTAGTTGGACCATATTATCATTACAGATATTTCTACCAACATGATAGTTCAAACAGTCTCGGATATAAAGTGATTATATGATTTGTTTTAAAAATAACTATGGCTATACAATATGAAATTAAAATATGATAAATGAATTAGACAAAACGGAATACGTTAGTCTATACATCATTACAGCAAGGGATACTCACTTTACAAACATTGAGTATATACAGAATCAAAACAGAGATTTTAATAGATGTATACAGTTACATCTAAAACATTAGAAAACAGTACAGCTATGAAAAAGGGGAAAACATTCCATCTCACATCGCTCAGATCAATTTGTGTGTGACAAAATAAGTAAAAGTTTAAAGTAACTCAATCTTAACAAAGTGAATAATAGCTAAAGCTAAATAATTACTCAAACAATGGAAGATAATCCGGATTGCACTCCACGCATCAATAATTTTCTCCATGGTCAATTTAAACCACAGAGAGTTTTGGGGTACTAAAGACAGAACAAAAAATGCTATGGCCTTGCCCGACAACTTGTCATGCCTTGGTCTTAGTATTTTGTGTTTTCTTTAATTATTTGTTCAGGCCAGGGTGTGACATGGGTTTAATGTGTTGTCGTATTGGGGTTTTTGTAGGCATTGGGGATTGTGGCTGAGTAGGGTGTCTAGCGTAGGCTTGGCTGCCTGAGGCGGTTCTCAATCAGAGTCAGGTGATTCTCGTTGTCTCTGATTGGGAACCATATTTAGGTAGCCGGAGTTTCACTGTGTATTTTGTGGGTGATTGTTCCTGTCTCTGTGTAGTGTTCACCAGATAGGCTGTAATTAGGTTTTCACGTTCCGTTTGTTGTTTTGTATTTATATAGTTATTTCATGTATCGCGATTCTTCATTAAAGAACATGAGTAACCACCACGCTGCATTTTGGTCCGACTCTCCTTCAATAGACGAACGCCGTTACACAACTGCAATCTTTTATAGGTTCACTTGAGCTTGAGGGATGGGTGAGATTTTGAGTTCCTCTGTACAACCAATCAAAGGACCAAAGAACGGATAGAGTGTCTTATCAAATCTTCCAAGGAAGGAGTGGATGTGGCATTTCTTCTCAACGTTGAAAAACACTATCTTTCCCTCCTTATAGTCCACTAACACCCCCAGCTTTCCAGGTTTCAGTTCAATGGGAAGGACAATAGAAGACCTGTCAACTGTTTTCAATACACCGTTTTCCAAACGTATGCTCCAATAGCCATTCTCTGGAATCATTGGTGTGTTGTTTCTGTTCTCTGGGTCCTGTGCGACTCCAACACTCCACTGGCTCTTCTCCCCCAGGTCAACCTCCCAGTAATGTGTGCCTATATCATATCCCTTCATTCCCAAGACACACTGCTTTTCCTCAAATCTCTTCTCAGTGCCCCTTTCTCTCCGTAGGTCTCCAAACTTGACACATTTTTTATCGTCAGATACAGTGAGTTTGGGGTGTGCGGTGTCAGGGTCCAGAGTCACATCCACTGAAAGAAATACATGTTTGACAAATGTTGAAAAATGTTGAATAAAGCTGTAACACTTGACAGTTAATGAAAGCTATAACAAAGCTATAACACTTGACAGTTGAAAAAAGCTATAACACTTGACAGTTGAAAAAAGCTATAACACTTGACTGGTGTGTGTGTGTGTGTGTGTGTGTGTGTGTGTGTGTGTGTGTGTGTGTGTGTGTGTGTGTGTGTGTGTGTGTGTGTGTGTGTGTGTGTGTGTGTGTGTGTGTGTGTGTGCGCGCGCGCGCGTGTTACCTGCATGATGATACACCATTAAGGTCCAAACTGTATAGAAAGAGGTAATTCATGTTTTACATAATGGGTCTCATGAACAAAACTATATGGGATATAATAAAATGATTTCACATTGACTTGGGAAAAGAGCATATAGTTACCGGTGTCTGGAATTGTTCCAGTTATTCCTGTGTTGATACAAAATGGCTTTTTACTGTACATTATTCTGCATTTGACATTAATGAACCAAATAATGTTACATCTATGTATACCATGTTATACATACCCAATAGCTGATTCTTTTTGGTGAGTTCTGTAAGAGGAACATCGTTAATCTTTCTGAGAAAATCAATATGAAACCAAACAAAGATTGAGTGAAACCGAGCTTAATACTTCATATATTAATATTGAGGATGGATTTTAGATACCTTTCTTCTTCTCTTTTAGTTCTGCTATGACTTCATCTGTATTGATGAACAGTAAAGAAAAAACATTCTGTTAAACTTTGGGATTTTGAATACTACAGATCTGTTCATTAAATTAATTATTGATACGTTAAATAAGTGAGTTAATGAAATTAGACATATTTGATCTTACCAATAGGCTTCAGTTTCTCCTGAATATCTGGAAGTTAAAAACATATCTCTTAAATGAAATGATCGGTGAAACCCTTATCATGGGAATAGAGATGTTCAAGAGAAATACTACATTCGTTCTTATTAAAATAGAAAGAGAGACCAACCTCTTTTCTGGTGCATGACAAAGAGGACAGATGCTGTGATACACACCAGTGCCAGAAACACAGGAATCACAAATGCAGCGATGTAGACGCGGTCAGGGAGGCTGCTGACGTAGAACTCCTCTGTAACAAGATTCAATCAGGGTCAGAGGTCAGTTTTGGGTGCAATTTCCTAAATATCTAAGGTTAAAAAAGACTCCAGTTTAACATTACCCAGCTATACTGAACAAAAATATAAATGCAACATGAAACAATTTAAATAATGCTCACAAACAGGGATGTAAATAGATTTGTGCACAGAATTTGAGAGAAATAAGCTTTTTGTGCGTATGGAAAATGTATTTTTATTTCAGCTCATGAAACATGGGACAAACACTTTACATGTTGTATTTATATTCATGTTCAGTGTATATACTGGATCATGATTGATGATTGGGTTTAGAAACATTTATGGCACCCTGGTGATGTTCCTTGGTTTAGGAATCATGCTTCATGCTCTGGTTTAAACTTGCCTGTTTTTACAGACGTTAATAACTGTAGATACTTCACTCTAAAATAAAGGTTTGTCAAATGTGTTCAGAACTCAAACGTGGTCTAATGCTGTGGTAACTCCACGCCCTAGCAAACCTCTGCATAGGAAGCTGCTTGACCCACAGTCTGCAATAATGCAATTAGGCAATGCCTATTTTCCTCATTCATTTGGTATTGCGGGCATATGACAGATGACCTGGAATGATTGACTCATTTTGATATTAGACACATTTTGAGGTCTATAGTGACATGAGTGATATATCACTTTAACATCTGACTGAAGCTCAGTTCTCCCTAGACCCAGTTGTTCCTATGGGTATGGATCTAATGTTAATTGGCAATGACCCTACAAAAAAATAAAGAGAAAACCCTGTACACAGCAGTACATCTAGATCATAAAAACGGAACCAAAGTCAAGGTCGATCATTGTCATATCAACAGTAGTTTCCATTTTTTACACTTGTTTGTGGCTACTTGCCCTACATTGTAGTGCCTAAACTCACCAGTCATCTGCAGCGCAGACTCCATCTTGGTTTCCTGGTTCTGTGACATCACTACACAGGTGACCGCCCCCAGTTGGTCCATCCCTATTCTCATGTGACTGGTTATGGAGTACAGGACGCCCCCCTCCTTCTGTTTGGGTCTCTCTGTCTCTGCTGAGGTGATCTCCTTCCCACTGCTGTCTGTCCACAACATGTCAGGCTCTGGGTACCAGTTCTCTGAGCTACAGCTGAGCTGGATGAACACTCTGTGGTGCTTCCTCATGGAGATCCTGGGGACACTGCCCTGCTCTGATCACCAAGGATAGAATTACTGTATATACATCAGGAAGATATTCCAAAACTGATTTTATGTGGCTCTGCCAAGGCTAGTCTTGATCAAAAAGTTGTCAACAGACAAAACAAGAAAGTTCCTGCATAGTATCTGATTATTCTGAACTGCCTAATTTTAAAAATCTACGTCAGTTGTTGGCTTCTCTAAGATTCAGCATGTCAACATCTTCAGGAAAGAGTCAAAGATGAATCAGGTCTCTTTTACCAATTCTGTCTAAATTTGGTAAGAAACCATTTACAATAGAGTTCCACAGTAAGAGTCATTATACCCATAAAACCTAGCGATTAAACAGGCAAAGGGTTCTAATTGTTATTCCACCATAAATTTTTCCCATAGAGGATTTTAGAAACACTTAAAATAAGGGCTGTGTTTCCTGTAGGCTTACCCTGGCATGACGTTTTGATAACAAGGTGGCTTTTATCAATGTATTTACATGTATATACCCCCATCAAATGAAATGCTACTTGGCTGCTAATGTGGTTATCATAAAGAATTACAAATGCCATGATGATCTGGACGACACTGACGAATTGAGGCAAAGGTAATAATATTTTGATTAACTATCTAATGTTAGTTACATGTAGTAATAAATTGGATACATTTCTTTATATTGACAATTCTTTGAACTGTCTCGGGCAAGTTTTAAATTGACACAATACCTGTTAGCAAAAGGTGTCAGCTAGAGATGACTTGCAGGAGCTTGCAGGGATTTGTAGTCTTGCGTGAGGTCTACTTTGATGCTAATTAGCATTTTTGAATCTGAGATTAAATAGAGGCGAATATATTGATAAAAGTCACCTTTTCCGAAATAGATTTACATTGTAAATCAATTTGTTATGCCAGGGTTAGCCTACACAAAACACATCCCTTTTTTAATGTATGTGTTTCTAAAATCCCCTTAGGGAAAAATGAATGGTGGAAAAACGATTGGAACCATTTCCCTGTTTTACCGCTAGGTTTTATGGGTATTATTACACCACCACTGTGGGTCTCTATTGGGTAATTGTTAGGCTCTTGATAAGCTTTGGTTACTTGTAACTTGAAGCACAACAGCTGGTTCCTGGATCCAATCCAAGTGGCTGGCTTGGCATTTGTAGCGTCCCCTATCTGACACCTTGACATTCTTCAACAGCAGCGATAAGTTGCCTCTTTCCAGCTTCTGGGTGAGCAGACTCACTCTGCCCTTATAGCCCTCCCCCTCTTCCCCCGTTCTGCTCTTATACAAATACAGGGGGTTAGTGAAGTCTCCCTCCTTAAACCACCTGATATCCATGGCAACAGCACTACTTTGAGGAGAGAGATTACAGGGAAGGATGATGTCATCCCCAGCAGATGCCACTACAGGGTCAGGAGGGACTATGAGGCTGAGGTCTGGAGGGAGAGAGGAGGAGAGGAGAAGGTGTTACAGAAGGTAGGAAGAATGGGGTTTGAAGGTCACAAAGATAAGAGCGGCTCATATTGATCACAAAGACAGTTACATCTTTACAGTTATCTTTTACCAGTGCTAAACCATCAGTGCCCCAAATATAATTGGATCCCTTGATAAAGATGAGCAAAAAGACTGAATAAAATAAATAATACAAATACTGATCTACAGATGTAGGACCTTAAATTGATCACTCTTTTGTTACAATAATTTTTATATTGTAAGCAAACAATACAATTATTTAATACTAATACATTAGCTCAGAGAAAGAGTAAGTAATATATACAGTATTTTTGTATATGAGATGGAAATAGAGGTCTTTGTATCGTGAAAATCTATAACAAAGTCCACACAATAGGCAAATAATGATGACAAGATTAAAACAAATAAATGACAACTGTTAATGAGCAACTTCTGAGTGAGTAGCAGTCTTTTTGTGTATTAACCAATAACAGGACGCTGGTATCAGGACAACTGAGGTACAGCCTTGTTCAACATTAAACCAAATACTCATTTCACATCTAATGTCTATTCTACATAAGCCTTTCTCTAAATGACTCTGCTGCACTGTTCATTCGAAGGCCAAACTCACTGCTGGTGTAAGTCCTCTATTTTTGTGTGATATGACCATAGCACTGGTTCCAATCCAAGTGCCAATGCAGTTTAGCATTTAACTCCAGGCGGTGCTATGGATAGATTACATAAAAATATAAGTCTTTGGCAATGCACACCAGTGGTTGGTTTGGTCTTTGAAAGAACAATGGATATAAAGGAAATACGTAACCCTTAAAATAAAATATTGTGGTGGATCTTTGATGTTATGGGGCTATTTTGCTTCCATTGCTCCTTGAGCCCATGTTAAGATCAACGTCATCATTAACTTTAAGAAGTACCAGGACATTTTTGCTAAAAATCTGGTTGCTGATACTTGACCGCAAGTGGATCTTCCAGCAAGACAATAACCCCAAACATCAAAATCTACAAAGAAATTGTTAATTGAACACAAAATTAACATTTTGCAATTGCCAATCCAGTTTTTGGACATGTACGCTATTGAAAACCAGTGGTTTGAATAGAAGAGAGCAGGCCATAAACGCAGACAAAGGATACCTTACAAAATATCCACATGAATTTCACTTGTGATCACGTGATTTTATGTGGAGTTAATGTGATAACATGTGACAACATTTGAAGCAACAGGTGATGAAACTACATGTGACAACATGTGAGAACATTACATGTTCATTACAATGCTTAGAACATTGTGTCATGGTCCACTGGAGGTTTTCGTCTAGGTGTGCTGAAAATATGTTAAATCTAAAACAAGTTACTGTATTTTTTACAGCTAAGTTAAGGTGTTAATGGACATTAAGCTGGGGTATGCTGATTACTTGGGACAACCTCACTTGGGACTGACAACCTCTTGGTGCGCCACCAGGTCTGTGGACGTAAAGTAGATTGGCTATGTATATATTGCCAAGAATACCTTTTTGAACTTTGCCTAAAGTACTGTAAATACTGTAAATAACAACTTGAAGGTGTTACTTCTATAAAATGACATTATGCTGCTGTATTCTCATTTCAATTAGTGTTAAACAAATATTGTACTGTGACCACACTTGGGCTCAGCCTTCAATGGGATTTGAACTTATAACCTCTTGATCAATAGCAGCCTGAAATGTTCTGCTATATGTCCTGCTACACAACTAGGTCTATGAGCCTGAACGAGACAAGAGCTACAGACTTAGTGGCAAGGAAACAGGTATGGACTTTGATAAAAGCTGCCCAGAATCAAGTTAATAATTGTCAAATTATTGCCACCAACGTAACATCAATAGAAAACTAGCAGTGGTCAAGGACACTTGACCTAGAGGATACATGAATGCTCAAGCAATTTGAACGTGCAAACTATTGGTTGAGTGCATCATTGTTTCTGCATTGCCACCACATCCATACTTCTTGCTTGGAATATGTATTAACACTCTGTCAAAGAACAAGGGCATGGTTAGGGTACAGTGTTGTTCCCTAGGGTACAAAAACTCATAGGTAAACTTCACAGGTACACAAATGAACTCACATGGTACAGTTCAGTACATTGTAGGTATAATTGGACATTTTTCCACCCAATATTTAAAATGTAAGGTACAACCACCACTGTGCTTTGATAGATGGGGACAATGTACTGTACTGTGGGGATCATTTACATATTTGGGGGCACGGTCAAATATTATTTCAAGCATTATGTAAAGATTTTTTTTTAAATCAAATTTACAAATCAACAACAGACATAATATTCTGTTGTGTCTGTTGTCAGAAACAGCGAAATAATTTGATTTATTTTCAATAGTTTACCCCAAGTTCACCTTTGCATAATAATCAGAACTTTTCATTATGTTGCACTTAGCACCATTGTCATCCTTGACCATTAGAACATAGGTGAAGACATCACCTTTTATTAGTTTACTTCAGCAGATATGAAGGAAGATAAATTGTCAGGCGATGGCGGAATAGCAAAATGGCTGCCACAGGAGGTGTTTTTTGCAATGTCTCCCTTTCTGAAAATTCTCAGGGCCCCAAACTTTACAAGTGTACCAAGACTCTTGCTTTTATTAAAAAGTTAACATCGATTTTACATATGCCTGGACTAATACAGTATATGCTTGTAATATTTATTACCTGCAACAGATGAAGTGGCATCGAAGACGACGAGGAAAGTTAGCAAACAGACTTTGTGAATCAAAGGTTCCATTATGCATCTGTCAGGGAAACAAACCATGTTCTGTTAATCATTGCATTTGCCAAGTCATAACATAATATATCCAGTTGCATTAAAGCATTGGTTTGTTTTTAATTCACAGTCCCATCTGAGTAATGTTTGCTGACAAAAAATAAGTAATAATTCAAATATTGTGTTTACATTTATGACGGTTGAAGCACAGAAACAAATAGAAGTGAAGCAATGTGTTTTAGTTCAATGCCAAGACTAAAGGTATGGTCAAAATATACAATGGAAATATGTAACGGGACATAAAAAATCCACCTTTACATTTTCATTATACACGCCAACTTTGTTTGAAAAAGAACATACCTATTAATCAAATGTTTTAGCCATTAATTCACTAGAGCCTCTTACCTGACTGCTGGTCCCAGGAAAGTATACCGGAGAGTCAGTTGTAGATATGAGAACACTTTCATTTTCCATCAATGACTGTATTACACACCCACTTGGACATTTAGGAGGGAAAACACATTTCAAAAGATAGAATATAGTATGGTTTTCAGTTACTGTTAAAGCTGTCTTAACATGTACATATGTATTAATATTCTTTAGATTCATTTATCATGTATGTTAAAGTAGAACGTCTGCATACTGTAGCTCCCAGATGTATGGTACACAAGCCCCCTCTACAGGCTGCTGTAGGGGTAATGTGAGAGCAGTTCATGGTCAGTTATTCTAATACACCAGTTTGTTACAATATATGGTTATCCTGCTGTGAATGTTATAATTGTTAGTTAAACATGAAGCCAGGTTAAAATGTATTTTGACAATTAATCTAGTGACTGTTAGTGGAATATTTTACTATGTATATTTTTTAATTCCAACAAGCCAAAGTATATATAGGTGGTTATTAATCATTAAACTCATTGTCATAAACAGTACCAGTAAAAAGTTTGGACACACCTAATCATTCTAGGATTCTATTCTTTATTTTTTACTATTTTCTACGTTCTAGAATAATAGTGAAGACATCCAAACTTTGTGTCACGCCCTGGTCGAAGTATTTTGTGTTTTTCTTCATGGATTTGGTCAGGCCAGGGTGTGACATTGGTTTTTGTATGTGGTGTGTAGTTTAGTGGGATTGTAGCTTAGTGGGGTGTTCTAGGAAAGTCTATGGCTGTCTGAAGTGGGTCTCAATCAGAGGCAGGTGTTTATCGTTGTCTCTGATTGGGAACCATATTTAGGCAGCCATATTCTTTGGTTGTATTGTGGGTGATTGTCCTGAGTGTCTTGATGTCCTTGTTTGATGTTAGGTGACACAAGTATAGGCTGTTTTCGGTTTTCGTTTCGTGTTTTGTAGTGTTCGTGTTTACGTTTGTTTAAATAAACATGGATCGCAATCGAAGTTTGGTCCGATTCTCCTTCACCATATGAAAACCGTGACAGAATCACCCACCACAGGACCAAGCAGCGTGTCAACAGGCAGGAGCAGCCCAAAGAGGAGAAGCGCAATAAGGATTTCTGGACATGGGAGGAAATCCTTGACGGGAGAGGACCCTGGGCTAAACCAGGGGAATATCGCCGCCCCAAGGAGGAACTAGAGGCGGGAAAAGCGGAGAGGCGCTGGTATGAGGAGGCGTGGATGGAAGCCCGGGAATCAGCCCCAAAAATGTCTGCGCAAACTCCCTGTACTTACCGGGGGGGCTAGAGAGACAGGCACCTGCGGGTGCATAGCCCTGTGCACCAGCCTTGCGCTCAGTGTCTCCGGTTCGCCTACATAGTCCAGTGCGGGCTATTCCACCTCGCTGTACTGGCAGGGCGACCGAGAGTATTCAAGCAGGTAAGGTTGGGCAGGCTCGGTGCTCAAGGGCTCCAGTGCGCCTGCACGGTCCGGTCTATCCAGTACCACCTCCACACCCCAGCCCTCCGGTAGCAGCTCCCCGCACCAGGCTTCCTGTGCGTGTCCTCGGCCCAGTACCACCAGTGCCAGCACCACGCATCAGGCCTACAGTGGGCCTCGCCTCTCCTGCGCTGTCGGAGCCTTTCTCCTCTCCTGCGCTACCGGAGTCTCCTGTCTGTTCAGTGCAGCCAGAGCTGCCAGCCTGCATGGAGCAGTCAGAGCTGTCAGCCTGCATGGAGCAGTCAGAGCTGTCAGCCTGCATGGAGCAGTCAGAGCTGTCAGTCTGCATGAAGCAGCCAGAGCTGTCAGTCTGCAAGAAGCAGCCAGAGCTGTCAGTCTGCAAGGAGCTGTCAGTCTGCAAGGAGCTGCCAGCCTGCATGGAGCAGCCAGAGCTACCAGCCTGCATGGAGCAGGCAGAGCTGCCAGTCTGCATGGAGCAGTCAGAGCTGTCAGTCTGCATGGAGCAGTCAGAGCTGTCAGTCTGCATGGAGCAGTCAGAGCTGTCAGTCTGCATGGAGCAGCCAGAGTTGTCAGTCTGCATGAAGCAGCCAGAGCTGCCAGTCTGCAAGGAGCTGCCAGTCTGCAAGGAGCTGCCAGTCTGCAAGGAGCTGCCAGTCTGCAAGGAGCTGCCAGTCTGCACGGAGCCGCCAGAGCTGCTAGTCTGTAAGAAGCCGCCAGAGCTGTCAGCCTACATGGAGCAGCCAGAGCCGCCAGTCAGCATGGAGCAGTCAGAGCCGCCAGTCAGCATGGGTCAGACAGATTCTTCCAGATCTGCCAGTCAGCCAGATTCTTCCAGATCTGCCAGTCAGCCAGATTCTTCCAGATCTGCCAGTCAGCCAGAATCTTCCAGATCTGCCAGTCAACCAGGCTCTTCCAGATCTGCCAGTCAGCCGGGATCTGCCAGAACTGCCAGTCAGCCAGGATCTGCCAGTCGGCCAGGATCCGCCAGTCAGCCAGGATCTGCCAGTCAGCCAGGATCTGGTGGATCCATCAACCTGCCTGAGCTTCCTTTCACTCCTGAGCTTCCTTTCACTCCTGAGCTTCCTTTCACTCCTGAGCTTCCCCTCAGTCCCGAGATTCCCCTCAGTCCCGAGATTCCCCTCAGTCCCGAGCTTCCCCTCAGTCCCGACCTTCACCTCAGTCCCGATCTGCTCCTCAGTCTAGTGGGTTTCTGGGTGAGGACTACTAGGCCATGGTTGGCGGCGAGGGTGGACTATCTAGGGACGCAAGGAGAGGGGACTAAGACATTTACTGAGTGGGGTCCACGTCCTGCGCCGGAGCCGCCACCATGGACAGACGCCCACCCGGACCCTCCCTATTGATTTGAGGTGCGTTCGGGAGTCCGCACCTTAGGGGGGTCCTGTCACGCCCTGGTCGAAGTATTTTGTGCTTTTCTTCATGTATTTGGTCAGGCCAGGGTGTGACATTGGTTTTTGTATGTGGTGTGTAGCTTAGTGGGATTGTAGCTTAGTGGGGTGTTCTAGGAAAGTCTATGGCTGTCTGAAGTGGTTCTAAATCAGAGGCAGGTGTTTTTCGTTGTCTCTGATTGGGAACCATATTTAGGCAGCCATATTCTTTGGTTGTATTGTGGGTGATTGTCCTGAGTGTCTTGATGTCCTTGTTTGATGTTAGTTGACACAAGTATAGGCTGTTTTCGGTTTTCGTTTCGTTTATTGTTTTGTAGTGTTCGTGTTTAGTCGTGTTTACGTTTGTTTAAATAAACATGGATCGCAATCGACACGCTGCTGTTTGGTCCGACTCTCCTTCACCATATGAAAACCGTGACACTTTGAAATAACACATATGGAATCATGTAGTAAGCAAAAACAAAACTTGAATGAGTTGGTGTGTCCAAGCTTTTGACTGGTTCTGTGTACATACACTGAACAATAATATAAACGCAACATTCAACAATTTGAAAGAATTTATGAAGTTACAGTTCTTATAAGGAAGTCACTCAATTGAAATAAATGAACAAGGCCTTAATCTATGGATTTCACATGGCTGGGAAAACAGATATGCATCTGTTGGTCACAAATCCCAACAACAACAAAAAAGTAGGGATGTGGATCAGAAAACCAGTCAGTAACTGGTGTGAACACCATTTGCGTCATGCAGCGCAACACAACACATTCGCATCTCCT
Organism: Oncorhynchus nerka; assembly: GCF_034236695.1. Taxonomy (NCBI): domain Eukaryota; kingdom Metazoa; phylum Chordata; class Actinopteri; order Salmoniformes; family Salmonidae; genus Oncorhynchus; species Oncorhynchus nerka. The sequence goes on from NC_088407.1 coordinate 19,129,386, forward strand.
TCAAGTTGATCAGGCTGTTGATTGTGGCATGTGGAATGTTTTCCCATTTCTCTTCAATGGCTGTGCAAAGTTGCTGTATATATCCGCGGGGACTGGAACACACTGTCGTACACGTCGATCCAGAGCATCCCAAACATGCTCCAATGGGTAAAATGTCTGGTGAGTATGCAGGCCGTGGAAGAACTGGGACATGTTCAGCTTTCAGGAATTGTGTACAAATCCTTGCAATATGGGGCTGTGCATTATCATGCTGAAACATGAGGTGATGGCGGCGGAGGAATGGCATGATAAATGGACCTAAGCATCTCGTCACGGTATCTCTGTGCATTCAAATTGCTATCAATAAAATGCAATTGTGTTTGTTGTCCATAGTTTATGGCTGCCCATACCATAACCCCACTGCCACCATGGGGCACCCACACACACAATGCCATACACGCTGTGTGCCATCTGCCCGGGACAGTTGAAACCAGGGTTCATCAGTGAAGGGAACACTTCTCCACCGTGCCAGTGGCTGTCGAAAGTGAGCATTTGCCCACTGAAGGCGGTTGCGATGCCGAACTGCAGTCAGGTGAAGACCCTGGTGAGGATGACAAGTATGCAAATAAGTTTGCCAATTGCACGCTCCCTCAAAATTGGGACAACTGTGGCATTGTGTTGTGTGACAAAACTGCACATTTTAGAGTGGCCTTTTATTGTCCCCAACACAAGGTGCAACTGTGTAATGATCATGCTTTTTAATCAGCTTCTTGATATTTCACACCTGTCAGGTGGATGGATTATCTTGGTAAAGGAGAAATGCTCACCAACAGGGATGTAAACGAATGTGTGCACAAAAGCTTTGTGAATATCTGACATTTCTGGCATATTTTATTTCAGCTCATTAAACATGGGACCAACACTTTACATGTTACGGTTATATTTTTGTTCAGTATATGTACAACTATATACAAATATATTAGTACTATATTAGCATTTCTCTTAAATAATTCCCTGTTTCTTCTAAAATACTATGTATTTTTATGTGTAAATTGAAATATACATTTGGTCTTCAGACATAGTTATTGGATTTTTAGCATTTCACAACCAATTTAGGTTTTTGAATCTTAAGTTTATAATTTTTATTTATAATAGGGAAATTATAAACCCCCAAGACTCCACACAGATTTTGGCCGAGATAACTGCTGACAAACACTTCTTGTAGCCATCAAGGAGCTTGCAGCATCCTTCTACTGGACATTTGGATCACTCTTCAGCCGCAAACTGATCCAATTCTGCAATGTTTAAGGATTGCTCTCAACCATCTGCTGTTTTCAGATCTTATCATAGGTTTTTAGAATAGATTCAACTGTGACCATTCCAGAACAGATGGTTACAAGAAGCATTTGTCACCAGTTATCTCAGGTGAGGGCTGTGCAGCCAAGTATAACATGATGACCACACCACCCACGTTGCTTTTGCGAGCGTTGCAAAATAAATGTACACACGTTATTCACTAATTTCATCCAAACTGCTTGCGCTCGTCAACGAGCGTCTACATAGCCAGGCGCTAAAATAAAACTTGGTTTTATTTTTGATGCATGATGCTCTGCAAGCCCCGCCTCTCTAATCTGCTCATTGGTTTTTATGCGCATATACCCACGTGGGTCATCGAAAGATGAACTGAGGTCCCTGCTCCAGTCCAGTTGGTGGCCGTAATGAACCTTAACGTTTGTTGTCAACCACCATTTAAAATCTACAGAAGAAGAAGACTGAAGGAGGATAGATTACTAGAAACGAACTACTTTTCCCTTTTTATCTGTGGATTAATTGTTGGGGTAGAGAACAAAAATTATTTTGTGTGACTCAAAATGGCTGAAAATTCTACAAAGATCCTGAAAAAAGGACCTTGTGCATTTCAGGTAATAATAACAACACAAGGTTTATATACCAGGACAAATGAACTAGCAACAGCAAGCTAGCTAGCTAAACGTCCATGAATGTTTCATGTGTTTCGACCTGTCACAAAATGAATATAGTTGCTTCAGAGTTAATATTGATATTTCAAACTGTGAGTCCCAATCTCCTCTGATGTGGATGGACAAAACCAACATGCGCGCAATGGCGCTTTGATGCACCTGTACTGACCTCGCCTTCTGGATGATAGCAGGGTGAACAGGCAGTGGCTCGGGTGGTTGTTCTACTTTATGATATTTTTGGGCCTTCCTGTGACATCGGGTGGTGTAGATGTCCTCAAAGGCAGGTAGTTTGCCCCCGGTGATGCGTTGTGCAGACCTCACTACCTTCTGGAGAGCTTTATGGTTGTGGGTGGAGCAGTTGTCGGACCAGGCGGTGATACAGCCCGACAGGATGCTCTCGATTGTGCATCTGTAAAAGTTTGTGAGTGTTTTTGGTGACAGGCCAAAATTCTTCAGCCTCCTGATGTTGAAGAGACGCTGTTGTGCCTTTTTCACCACTTTGTCTGTGTGGGTGGACCATTTCAGTTTGTCCATGATGTGCAACTTTCCACCTTCTCCACTACTGTCCCGTCGATGTGGGTAGGGGGGTGCTCCCTCTGCTGATTCCTGAAGTCCACGGTCATCTCCTTTGTTGTGTTGAAGTTGAGTGTGAGGTTATTTTCCTGACACCACACGCCAAGGGCCCTCACCTCCTCCCTGTAGGCCGTCTCGTCATGGTTGGTAATCAAGCCTACCACTGTAGTGTCGTCTGCAAACTTGATGACTGAGTTGGAGGCGTGCGTGGCCACATGAATAGGGAGTAGAGGAGAGGGCTCAGAACGCACCCTTGTGGGGCCCCAGTGTTGAGGATCAGCAGGGTGGAGATGTTGTTTCCCACCCTCACCACCTGGGGGCGGCCCGTCAGAAAGTCCAGGACCCAGATGCACAGGGCGGGGTCGAGACCCAGGGTCTCGAGCTTAATGATGAGTTTGGAGGGTACTATGGTGTTGAATGCTGAGCTGTAATCGATGAACAGCATTCTTACATAGGTATTCCTCTTGTCCAGATGGGTTAGGGCATTGTGCAGTGTGATTGCGATTGTGTCATCTGTGGATCTATTGGGGCGGAAAGCTAATTGGAGTGGGTCTAGGGTGTCAGGTAGGATGGAGGTGATATGATCCTTTACTAGTCTCTCAAAGCACTTCATGATGACGGAAGTGAGTGCTACGGATCGATAGTCATTTAGCTCAGTTACCTCAGCATTCTTGGGAACAGGAACAACAGTGACCTTCTTGAAGCATGTGGGAATAGAACACTGGGATAGGGATTGGTTGAATATGTCCGTAAACACAATCAGCCAGCTGGTCTCCGCATGCACTGAGGACGCGGCTAGGGATGCCGTCTGGGCCGGCAGCCTTGCGAGGCTTAACATGTTTAAATGTTTTACTCACTTTGGCGGTGAAGGAGAGACCGCAGGTTTTGGTATTGGGCCGTGTTAGTGGCACTGTATTGCCCTCAAAGCGAGCAAAAAGTTATTTAGTTGGTGCTCTCGTGCATGCTTCAGTGTTGCTTGCCTCGAAGCGAGGCATTTAGCTCGTCTGGTAGGCTCGCATCACTGAGCAGCTCGGGTCTGGGTTTTCCTTTGTTTTTCTTTAAAAACATCTTCTCTGGTTGCACATGTGACATGCTGGTAAAATTTCTGTAAAACTGATTTAAGTTTGCCTGCATTAAAGTCCCCCGCCACTCGGAGCGCTGCTTCTGGATGAGCATTTTCTTGTTTGATTATGGCCTTATAAAGTTGGTTGAGAGCGGTCTTAGTGCCAGCATCGGTCTGTGGTGGTAAACAGACGGCTATGAATAATATAGATGAGAACTCTCTTGGTAGATAGTGTGGTCTACATCTTATCATAAGCTATTCTACCTCAGGCAAGCATTATCTCGAGACTTCTTTAATTTTAGACATTGCGTACCAGCTGTTATTGACTAAAACACACACATCCCCACCCCTAGCTTCTTCGCTGTTCTGCTGGTACATGTAAAATCCCGCCAGCTCTATATTATCTGTGTCGTTGTTCAGCCACGACTCAGTGAAACATAAGATATTACAGTTAATGTTCTTTTGGTAGGATAATTGTAATCGTAGGTCATTTTTATTTTCCAATGATTGCATGTTAGCCAGTAGAATGGATGACAGTGGGAATTTACTCGCTCGCCTACGGATTCTCAGAAGCAGCCTGACCTTTTTTATTTTCTTCATGCAAATGACAGGAAATTGGGCATTTTCCCAGGAAAGCTTCTTCCAGTTTGTGGTGAGTAATTGTTGTTCTGATGTCCAGAAGTTATTTTCGATCATAATAGATGGTAGCAGAAACATTATATACACAGTAAGTAAAAAAAGAAGTTATAAACAACGCAAAAAAACTAACAAAGTTAGTTGGTTAGGCGCATGTAAATTTTCAGCAATCCTCCCAGGGGCCCTGTAGAGCTCCGAGACAGGATTGTGCCTCGGCATAGATCTGGAGAAGGGTACCAAAACATTCTGCAGTATTGAAGGTCCCCAAGAACACAGTGGCCTCCATTTTTAAATGAAATAAGTGTGGAAGCACCAAGACTTCCTAGAGCTGGCCTACCTGCCAAACTGAGCAATTGGGGGGGAAGGGCCTTTTTCAGGGAGGTGACCAAGAACCTGTTGGTCACTCTAATAGAGATCCAGAGTTCCTCTGTGGAGACTGGAGAACCTTCCAGAAGAACAACCATCTTTGCAACACTCCACCAATCAGCCCTTTATGGTAGAGTGGCCAGACGGAAACGACTCCTCAGTAAGGCACATGACAGCCCACTTGGAATTTTCCAAAAGGCACCTAAAGGGCAATGACCATGAAAAACAAGATTCTCTGGTCTGATGAAACCAATATTAAACTCTTTGGCCTAAATGCCAAGCGTCACGCCTGGAGGAAACCTGATACCTTTCCTACGGTGAAGCACGGTGGTGGCAGCATCATGCTGTGGAGATGGTTTTCAGCTGCAGGGACTGCAGCTGAAACGATGGAAGGGAAAGGTGAACAGAGAAAAGTACAGAGAGATTCTTGATGACAACCTGCTCCAGAGAGCTCAGGACCTCAGACTGGGGCGAAGGTTCATCTTCCAACAGGACAACGACCCTAAGCACACAGCCAAGACAATGGAGGAGTGGCTTCGGGACAAGTCTATGAATGTCCTTGAGTGGCCCAGCCAGAGCCCGGACTTAAACCAGATTGAACATCTCTGGAGAGACCTGAAAATAGCTGTGCAGCGATGTTCCCCTCCAAAGCTGGTAGAGCTTGGAAGGATCTGAATAGCGAAAAGCGCTTTTATTAATAAATGTGATCTAGCAGAGGTAAATGGCAAGTATGAACCATGTATGCTGTATATATTGCTTATAATTGATTTTAAGTCAACATCTAAGTATTGTTATTGTTATGGCAGTATTGTTTTTAAAAACCCAATAATGTTGTGGGTCCATCAGACCTGCGAACATTGGGTGAATAACAAAAACATTACCACCACACGTTAAAAACGGAAAAATTGTCTCCGCCAACAAGAGTGGTGTGAACAGTTTGTGTCATGGACGAATGGGTCCCGAGGTGTTTTTTTTACTATGCCAATAAATATCCATCTTGAGCTTTGCAACATGGGACATTTGTGTGACTGGACCGCTGACTTTAGATTAATAATACAGTATCCGGATACCTTGCTTTTGGTTAAACAGTAACTAGCTGAAATGAAGTGATTACTTATCTCCAGCTTCATATGACCACTTGACCACTTTCTAGCATTAAGCAAAAGTATAAGATGTCCGAGGATGAAGTGATTAAACTCTGTATGTGAAAACAGGTTGTATCTCTCCCAAACTGAAATGTATAAAAATTCAACACTCTAAATCAGGTCATTGTGGACTTTGTGCACAACTGTAATGGTGCTGTCAATCTGTTAGCTTCTATTAATGATTACCTCCCGAATCTGAGTAGATTCCATTCCGACGACACATTCATGAACGAGACACTCGTATCAGAGAGAACCAAGGTAAAGCCTTTTTTATTATTATTACTGAACATGACAATTTTTTATAACAAATCCCTTGAAATATAAAATCAAATTGTATTAATCATATGCGCCGAATACAACAGGTGTAGACCTTACAGTGAAATGCTTACTTACGAGCCCCTAACCAACAATGCACTTAAAAAACAAATATGAATAAGAATAAGAAATAAAAGTAACAACTAATGAAAGAGCAGCAGTAAAATAACAATAGCGAGACTATATACAGGGGGGTACCGGTTCAGAGTCAATGTGTGGGGGCACCAGTTAGTTGAGGTAATATGTAGGGTGAGTTATTAAAGTGACTATGCCTAGATGATGACAACAGAGAGTAAGCAGCGGTGTAAAATATGGAGGGGGGGGGGACAATGCAAATAGTCTGGGTGGCCATTTAATTAGATGTTCAGGAGTCTCATGGCTAGGGGGTAGAAGCTGTTTAGAAGCCTCTTGGACCTAGATTTGGCGCTCCGGTACCGCTTGCCGTGCGGTAGCAGAGAGACAGTCCTTGACTTAGGACTGGGCGAAATCGGCAAAATTTCATATCATGGTATTTAAAAGAATTCTCACGGTATTTGACGGTATTTTATGTTTTTGATTAATACAAGTTATACATTTGCTTCATGAGTAGTGTGTGACCCTAGGCTGAAAACGTCCCTTTTTCAGGACCCTGTCTTTCAAATTTAATTCATGAAATTCCAAATAATTTAACAGATCTTCATTGTTTAAACACTCTCTTTAATTACACATGTTTATTTCTTAACACTAAATCATTATATCACTATATCAAAAACATTTTATACCAATTCATTCAGTTATTATCTAAACCATTTGCGCCAAATATTGCTGACATTTGTAAGCATTATGGCGATTGCCTTAATTCCACAATTTCATCTCTCTGCCATTGGGTTTGAAACTACAGTACTATATCTCAGAATAGCATACAGAGTTTCCTGCAATGATACTTTCTTATCAATGTTTTATGGTCAGCATTACCTTCAGTACAATCCGTGTTTCAGGGTATTACAATGATTATCTTGTCTTTTCACCTGAACAGATGCAAAGAATGTGCCCTCAGAAAGTTTTTCACAACCCTCGACCTTTTACACATTCTGTTGTGTTACAAAGTGGGATTAAAGTGTATTTAAGTCTCTAACAGCCTTTTCACACCTGGATTGTACAATATTTGCCCATTATTTAAAAAAATATTCAAGCTCTGTCAATTGGTTGTTGATCATTGCTAGAAAGCCATAGATTTTGAAACTGATTTAATTCAAAACTGTGACTAAGCCACCCAGGAACATTCAATGTCATCTTGGTAAATAACTCCAGTGTATATTTGGCCTTATCTTTTAGGCTATTGTTCTGCTGAAAGGTCAATTAGTTTCCCAGTGTCTGGTGGAAAGCAGACTGAACCAGATTTTCCTATATAATTTGTCCTGTGTGTCCTGTTTTCCGTTTCTATTTATCCTAAAAAAGTCCATAGTGCTTGCTGATAAAAAACATACCCATAACAGCCACCACCTTGCTTGACAATATGAATAGTGGTACTTCATGATGTGTTGTGCTGGATTTGCTCCAAACATAACGCTTTGTATTCAGGACAAAAAGTGAATTTCTTTGACACATCTTTTGCAGTGTTACTTAACACTAGGAGCAGCGCAATTCCATAACTACTAGAACGGTCATGACGGTCATCATGACCGTTACATTTTCAGTTATGTAAATATTCGATAATAAACAATAAATGGCTAAATTTACCATGGCTCTGTGTGAGTTCCTCATGGGAAAAGGCTACAGGTGATGATCAGCAATAGCCATTTGGGAAAAATATCCTTTCTTCTGTTAAATTCCATTATATTTTTACTGTAAAATATGTGTGTTGACTATGGTAGGGCAGGGACTGTGATACTAAATTAACAAGTTGATTACATTGACATGGTGCATCTACTAAGCACAGATAAATGCAACTCAAAACATGCTATTCTGTTCTTTTTAAATAAATAGTCTTGGATCTTGTTTATGTCCTTCCTAAACAAAATATGAATGGTTTTCTTTGTGATTGTGTATATTAACACTAGAAAGACAGAGAGCATCATAATGTAGCAAAATTAATCGAAATGTTTAAGTGCTCTGCCATTTTTAAAGTCATGTCCCCCTTATCCTTGACTTTCCCCAAATACACTACATACACCTGCTTGTCGAACATCTCATTCCAAAATGATGGGCATTCATATGGAGTTGGTCCCCCCTTTGCTGCTATAACAGCCTCCACTCTTCTGGGAAGCCTTTCCACTAGATGTTGGAACATTGCTGCGGGGACTTGCTTCCATTCAGCCACGAGCATTAGTGAGGTCAGGCACTGATGTTGGGTAATTAGACCTGGCTCATAGTCTGTCTTCCAATTCATCACAAAGGTGTTCCATGGGGTTGAGGTCAGGGCTCTGTGCAGGCCAGTCAAGTTCTTCCACACCGATCAACAAACCATTTCTGTATTGATCTTGCTTTGTGCACAAGGGCATTGTCATGCTGAAACAGGAAAGAGCCTTCCCCAAACTGTTGCCACAAAGTTGGAAGCACAGAATCATCTAGAATGTCAATGTATGCTGTAGCGTTAAGATTTCCCTTCACTGGAACTAAGGAGCACGAACCATGAAAAAATAGCCCCAGACCATTATTCCTCCTCCACCAAACTTTACACATGGTACTATGCAGTCGGGCAGGAGAGTTCTCTTGGCATCCGACAAAAACCCAGATGATTCATCACACAAGAGAACGCGTTTCCACTGCTACAGAGTCCAAAGGCGGCGAGCTTTACACCACTCCAGCCGACGCTTGGCATTGCGTATGGTGATCATAGGCTTGTGTGTGGCTGCTCGGCCATGGAAACCCATTTCATGAAGCTCCCGACAAACAGTTATTGTGCTGATGTTGCTTCCAGAGGCAGTTTGGAACTCGGTAGTGAGTGTTGCAACCGAGGACAGACAATTTTTACACGCTATACGTTCAGCACTCATTGGTACTGTTCTGTGAGCTTATGTGGCCTACCACTTCACGGCTGAGCCGTTGTTGCTCCTCGACGTTTCCAATTCACAGCACTTACAGTTGACCGGGGCAGCTCTAGCAGGGCAGAAATTTGACAAACTGACTTGTTGGAAAGGTGGCATCCTATGATGGTGCCATGTTGGAAGTCACTGAACTCTTCAGTACGGGCCATTCTACTGGCAATGCTTGTCTATGGAGATTGCATGGCTGTGTGCTTGATTTTTTTACACCTGTCAGCAACAGGTGTGGCTGAAATAGCCGAATCCACAAATTTGAAGGCGGTGTCCACATACCTTTGTGTATATGTAGTGTTTGTCTATTTATTAATACACTGCCGTTGTTAGAATCTTAATATCACGACAGAACAGGAGTTATAACCAGTTTTAGGAGGGCATGTCATTTTTGGTCAAATTTATTTAAGCTTGCCCTAAAAAAGGGGTTGAATACTTTTCTTATTTTCTATTAATTTCCCAAATATTCTACAAACAAAATTCCACTTTGACATTCTGGGGTACTGTGTGTAGATACATTTTACCAAATCTACATGTAATACATTTTAAATTCAGGCTTTAACAACAAAATGTGGAAAAAATAAACTGGGTGTGAACACTTTCTGAAGGCACTGTATGTCTCTACTTAGTGCAAAACTTGCAGTTGTTTTGCCTTAGCTAATTCTAACAGCAACCTTTTTTGTAATTTGTCCTACTGCTTGCTGAATTTAGCAGTATCTCTCCTCACTTCTTCCCTGTGTTTTTATCCACAGAAGAATAATACAGTACACTGCTGTTTCTGAACTTGGTCCCCCTCTACTGTTAGCTATAATGGGTAAATCTGCTGCACAGATTAAACTGTACACTCTTAAAATAAAAAAGCCAATTAGGGAGGGAGATATATTTTGGGGTTATACTGTACATTTTAGTCCCAAAAATGATATAGTCCCAAAATGTTGTATATGTCAGCAATCAAGTTTAAGAAATGTAACTTTCAAAATACAGAAATCTATCCCATATGATGCATTTTCCATCATGTGATGCAAATGACATAATGCAGGCCAGATGTCTGTGTTTAGAAAGTTACATATCTTGAAAACGATTGCTGACATATAAAACATTTTGGGACTATATCAACAATGGACTAATGAAATAAATACTAAAAGATAGTTTTGGGTGGAGTTTTCCTTTTAATAATGTAAAAAAAGAAATGTATAACCCAAAAATATATCTCCCACCCTAATTAATATCATTAATCAACTATTATTAATATACTCATGTATGAAGAAAGAGATGCACACATTTTGAACAAAAGAAAGTACATACTGTATATCTCTATCAGATCACGATGACACGGCAATTTCTTCCTTGTACAGGTGGCTGTTCCTGTAGAAGACCTGTTAAAGACGACACAGGTACCTTAAGTTGATTGTATTTGCTGCATTAAAATCATAATGGTGGATTTAATAATTGTCTAGTTCAAAAGAGCAAAGTAATATCTTTGGACATTTGGTCATAACTATGTGATTTGAACAACACGTTGTACAGGAGCAGACATCTAAAATAACTATAGTGAACATTTTTTTACTTATAAAGTAGAGAATCCCCATGTTGTACATTTAACATTTACATTACATTTAAGTCATTTAGCAGACGCTCTTATCCAGAGCGACTTTAAAATATGATTTCTAGGATTTAAGTATTTCAGATGAAAACTGTTTTATCAAATTATGAGGAAGTCTTTTTTTTTTTTACATGAATCATATAACACCGCAGTTATTGAACAGCCAAAGACGTCTACCACATCACCCCGTAAGCAAGGTACTGTAAGGATTGTAAACTACACACTCATACATGCGACGATAAGACATACATTTAAATCAAGATATACCATACAGTAAGTACAGCATTATAGGGATACCTGTTATTTACTGTGTATTTCCAGGTTAATATATTTGAATTATTTTGATTCACTTGTAGATGCATCAGTGCAGACCATGGAGCAGTCAACCGGTAATGACTCTATTTCTTATACAGTATGTTCATCAGGATGATAGTTTAAATGAAATGTGAGCTTTGTTATTGCACTTCTCTGTTTTCATTTTCTTATTTTTTTTCAGATGAGAAGTTACACGAAGGTACTAAGCTTTTTATTATCATTTTTCTTACATGTGGCTATTAATATTTTGTCACGTTTTCTAATCAACAGTCAAAAGTTTTTGACACACCTACTCCAGGGTGATTCTTTATTTTTACTATTTTTACTATTTTTGTAATTTATTAGTGAAGACATCTAAACTATGAAATTGCACACATGGAATAATGTAGTAACCAAAAAAGTGTTAAACCAGTCAAAATACATGTTAGATTTGAGATTCTTCAAAGTAGCCACCCTTTGCCTTGATGACAGCTTTGCACACTCTTGGCATTCTCTCAACCAGCTTCATAAGGTAGTCACCTGGAATGCATTTCAATTAACAGGTGTGCCTTGTTAAAAGTTAGTTTGTAGAATTTCTTTTCTTCTTAATGTATTTGAGACATTCAGTTGTGTTGTGACATGGTAGGAGTGGTATACAGAAGAAAGCACTACTTGGTAAAAGACCAAGTCCATTTTATGGCAAGAACAAGTCAAATAAGCAAAGAGAAACAACAGTCCATCATTACTTTAAGACATGAAGGTCAGTCAATCTGGAAAATGTCAAGAATTTTGAAAGTTTCTTCAAGTGCAGTCGCAAAAACCATCAAGCGCTGAAACTGGCTCTCATGAGGACCGCCACAGGAAATGAAGACCCAGAGTTACCTCTGCTGCAGAGGATAAGTTAATTAGAGTTATCAGCCTCAGAAATTGCAGCCCAAATACATCCTTCACAGAGTTCAAGTAACAGACACATCTCAACATCAACTGTTCAGAGGAGACTACGTGAATCAGGCCTTCATGGTCAAATTGCTGCAAAGGAAGCACTACTAAAGGACACCAATAAGAAGAAGAAACTTGCTTGGGCCAAGAAACACGTTCCAACCGCCGTGTCTTTGTGAGACGCAGAGTAGATGAATGGATGATCTCCTCATGTGTGGGTCGGCAGGCACCCTAGTGGTTAGAGCATTGGGCCAGTAACCGAAAGGTTTTTGGATCGAATCCCCGAGCTGACAATGTAAAAATCTGTTGTTCTGCCCCTGAACATGGCAGTTAACCCACTGTTCCCCGGTAGGCAGTCATTGTAAATAAGAATGTGTTCTTAATTAACTTGCCTAGTTAAATAAAGGTTAAACAAATGTGAAGTTGCAAGCATGGAGGAAGAGGTGTGGGGGTGCTTTGCTGGTGACACTGTCAGTGATTTGTTTAGAATTCAAGTCACACTTAACCAGCATGGCTGCCAAAGCATTCTGCAGCGATACGCCATCCCATCTGGTTTGCACTTAGAGGGACTATATTTTGTTTTTCAACAGGACAACAACCCAACACACCTCCAGGCTGTGTAAGGGCTATATGAAGGAGTGGGATGGAGTGCTGCATCGGATGACCTGGCCTCCACAATCACCCGACCTCAACCCAATTGAGATGGTTTGGGGTGAGTTGGACCACAGAGTGAAGGAAAAGCAGTCAACAAGTGTTCAGCGTATGTGGGAACTCCTTCAAGACTGTTGGAAAATAATTCTTCATTAAGCTGGTTGAGAGAATGCTAAGAGTGTGCAAAGCTGTCAAGGCAAAGGGTGGCTATTTTGAAGAATCACAAATATATTTAAATTTGTTTAACACTTTTTTGGTTACTACATGATTCTATGTGTTATTTCACTGTTTCGATGTCTTCACTCTTATTCTACAATGTAGAAAATATAAATAATTAAGAAAAACCCTTAAATGAGTCGGTGTCTCCAAACTTTTGACGGGTATTTTTTTAATCAAATATGATTTCTAATTGTTTTACCTTTTAAATGGGTCCTACAATTCTAAATCAAACAGCTAAATGATCCATGGTATTACCGTCTTAAATGTGCCATATGTTAGCTTAGTACCCTTCCCCCTCCTCCCCAACGGCTTAGGTGTTTTTAAAGATCAAAATAAGAACAATGTTTCTTCAACATTATGTATGTGTTTTCTTTCCTCAGTGGATGTAACTCTGGATGTGGACACAGCTCATCCTAACCTACTGATAGATGGGAAAACAGTAAGCTGGATAAAGGAAACACCACAGAGACTGTGTAGTGAGAAGATGTTTGATGAGGATCCCTATGTGCTGGGCATTATGGGCCGTGCTTGGAGGGCCTACTGGAAGGTGAATGTGGAGAAGAAGGATGACTGGGTACTTGGTGTTACCAAGGCAACATCTAACAGGAAGGGACAATTGGTTCTCAGCCCTGCCAATGGCTTCTGCGTAATCAGGCTGTCCAATAGGGGAAGACTGAAAGCCATGGATGATAAGGAGCATGTTCTTGACAGGGACAAAGATATTCCAGATGAAATTGGGATCTATCTAGATTATAAGGAAAGGAAGGTGACTTTCTACAATGTAGAAGACAGCTCACTCATCTACTCATTTACCAACGGACCAAGTTATGAGGATGAGGTCCACCCACTTTTCTCACCCTGGAACAATGATGCAGATCCAATCAGAATATTGTCCATTGAAACTAAACAATCTGAATCATCTAAAGCATGAAGGATCACCTCTGCATCAATCAATAGGGTACTTGTGATGGAGAGGTAAACTTGACTGGTCTTAACTACACTAATGATGATTAATATGCCATACATGAATAGGAGTAATTGTCACTACAGTAATATTTAGGCATTTGCTTTATGGATATAACTGTATGATTCTTTGTGCTGCTCATCAAAATGTGTCTCTTCGTCACATCTAAAAAATAATTGCAGACGCTCCTATCCAGAGTGACTTACAGTACTGAGTGCATATAATTTTATACGTTTTTTAACTGGTCCCCTTTGTGAATCAGACCCACAACCCTGGCATTGCAATCACCATGCTCTACCAACTGAGCCACACAGGACCAGCAAGGAATTGACTTTATATTCTTCCTCCTCATAAAATGGACAGCTATTTCAGTCATATTTTTTCCAAACCACACGGATGTTATAAATACAAATCATAGTGAACAGGTCATGTTACGCCTCCCTTCATGCACATTTACTGCACGCTGTATTGATTTGTGAAGAAGAAAATATTGCTTTTAAGACTTGGATGTGTATCAGTTCATGTCTTGGGATCATGAGGATCAATCAGTTTATGCCAGCTCTTACATAACAAAGTATGTATATGGAAGGTTTGTAATAAGCTATAATAAGTAACCTTGTACAAGCCAGAAAGGCTCATAGAAGCAGGAGCCTATCTCCTGTTTCTGTAGCGAAAAGCAGCATGAGTCTATCGCAGGGCCTTGCCCCAAATGCATCTCCTTGATGCTGATAGCCAAGTAGAGACGCATCATGTCTCATTTTAAAAGCCTTTGGTAGGACTTGGTCGGGTATCAAACCACAAGATTAGCCATAGGTAAGCACAAATTATAATGTCAAGACTGCTGTTCTGCGATCTAATACATATTTTAAAAATACATTTGAAGACAGTGTCACACCCTGATCTGTTTCACCTGTCCTCATTAATGGGTCGGCAGGGTAGCTAGTGGTTAGAGCGTTGGACTTGTAACCAAAAGGTTGCAAGTTCAAATCCCCGTGCTGACAAGGTACAAATCTTTCATTCTGCCCCTGAACAGGCAGTTAACCCTAGGCTGTCATTGAAAATAAGAATTTATTCTTAACTCACTTGCCTGGTAAAATAAAAATCTCTCCACCCCCTCCAGGTGTCACTTGCTTTTTCCAGTCTATTTATCCCTGTGTTTCCTGTCCCTCTGTACAAGTGTATTTATCCCTGTGTTTCCTGTCTCTCTGTGAAAGTTCGTCTTGTATGTTCCATGTCAACCAGCGTTTTTTTCCCCGTACTCCTGCCTTTGCTATTCTCCTTTTTCTAGTCCTCCTGGTTTTGACTGTTCTGGACTCTGTACCCGCCTGCCTGACCATTCTGCCTGCATTGACCACGAGCCTGTCTGCTGCTCTGTACCTCCTGGACTCTGAACTGGTTTTGACTTTTTGCCTGTCCACGACCATTCTCTTGCCTACTTCTTTTTGGTTTATTAAACATCTTAAACTCCAACCATCTGCCTCCTGTGTCTGCATCTGGGTCTCGCCTTGTGTCATGATACACAGATTTAATCATAAATTGTTTGTTTAAAAATATTGTAACAAAGTGATTTTGAAATCATGAACCAGACATGGAAATATGCAATTCAAATAGATTCTGCATGAAATGTTGTGATTTATAAATTAAACATTCTTTTATGTGTGACTAAGGGCAGGTTTCAATCAGTTGCAGCATTAACCTGCGTTGGCCAACAACTGCATAGCTCTGTTTTGGCAGTGTTGGAGGTGTAACTGCGGTAAGAGTTGACAAATAGGTGAGCAGCTGCTCTTGTGGATCTTGTCACAAACCACTCCCCTCCTTATTGCGTTAGTAGTATATCTGAATATATATCCCTGCCGCATTAGTAGTTTAACCAGCTATATATATATCCCTACCGTATTAGTAGTTTAACTGGCTATATATATATCCCTACCGTGTTAGTAGTTTAACTGGCTATATATATATCCCTACCGTGTTAGTAGTTTAACTGGCTATATATATATCCCTACCGTGTTAGTAGTTTAACTGACTATATATATATCCCTACCGTGTTAGTAGTTTAACTGGCTATATATATATCCCTACCGTGTTAGTAGTTTAACTGGCTATATATATATCCCTACCGTGTTAGTAGTTTAACTGGCTATATATATATCCCTACCGTGTTAGTAGTTTAACTGGCTATATATATATCCCTACCGTGTTAGTAGTTTAACTGGCTATATACAGTGGGGAGAACAAGTATTTGATACACTGCCGGTTTTTGCATGTTTTCCTACTTACAAAGCATGTAGAGGTCTGTAATTTTTATCATAGGTACACTTCAACTGTGAGAGGCGGAATCTAAAACAAAAATCCAGAAAATCATAGTGTATGATTTTTAAGTAATTCATTTGCATTTTATTGCATGACATAAGTATTTGATACATCAGAAAAGCAGAACTTAATAGGTTGGTACAGAAACCCTTGTTTGCAATTACAGAGATCATGTGTTTTCTGTTGTTCTTGACCAGGTTTGCACACACTGCTGCAGGGATTTTGGCCCACTCCTCCATACAGACTTCCTCCAGATCCTTCAGGTTTCTGGGCTGTCGCTGGGCAATACGGACTTTCAGCTCCCTCCAAAGATGTTCTATTGGGTTCAGGTCTGGAGATTGGCTAGACCACTCGAGGACCATGACATGCATCTTACGGAGCCACTCCTTAGTTGCTCTGGCTGTGTGTTTTGGGTCGTTGTCATGCTGGAAGACCCAGCCACGACCCATCTTCAATGCTCTTACTGAGGGAAGGAGGTTGTTGGTCAAGATCTCGCGATACATGGCCTCATCCATCCTCCCCTCAATACGGTGCAGTCGTCCTGTCCCCTTTGCAGAAAAGCATCCCCAAAGAATGATGTTTCCACCTCCATGCTTCACGGTTTGGATGGTGTTCTTGGGGTTGTACTCATCCTTCTTCTTCCTCCAAACACGGCGAGTGGAGTTTAGACCAAAAAAGCTATATTTTTGTCTCATCAGACCACATGACCTTCTCCCATTCCTCCTCTGGATCATCCAGATGGTCATTGATAAACTTCAGACGGGCCTGGACATGCGCTGGCTTGAGCAGGGGGACCTTGTGTGCGCTGCAGGATTTTAATCCATGACGGCGTAGTGTGTTACTAATGGTTTTCTTTGAGACTGTGGTCCCAGCTCTCTTCAGGTCATTGACCAGGTCCTGCCGTTTAGTTCTTGGCTGATCCCCCACCTGCCTCATGATCATTGATGCCCCACGAGGTGAGATCTTGCATGGAGCCCCAGACCGAGGGTGATTGACCGTCATCTTGAACTTCTTCCATTTTCTAATAATTGCGCCAACAGTTGTTGCCTTCTCACCAAGCTGCTTGCCTATTGTCCTGTAGCCAATCCCAGCCTTGTGCAGGTCTACAATTGTATCCCTGATGTCCTTACACAGCTCCTGGTCTTGGCCATTGTTGAGAGGTTGGAGTCTGTTTCCTTGAGTGTGTGGACAGGTGTTAGTAGCTTAACCGGCGATATACTGCGAAGTGATAGAAATGACACTCAAATGTAAAATCGTCAAAGTAAATGGCAGCCTACAAAAGCCACTTGGCTATGTTCACCTTAGGCTATTTGTGCAGATGAAAAGCACCAACGAGGCTATATTTTCTCAACTAAAATTGTCATACATAAAACATAATAAAAAAATATGAAAGATAATAAAAATGATTTCTAGCCTATATTCTTTATGGGTTCTTTAAATAAGCTATGGCTAGCCAGCTAATGATCACACTTGAAGAAGCAAGTAGCCTAAACGGATGATTACATTCCCCAGCCACAAACCAGGATTTTATGAGGGGTTGTGAAAGACACTCATGGGGGTATCCACTGAAAACAATTCGGACCTGAAAGACACCCACACGTGAGCGCCCACTAAATCGGTCCAATAATAGGCAAACCAAATTAAAAAAGACACACAAAACTTAAAGACAGGGAGCAAACCAAAAAGTGGAGCAAATTGAAAACCGGAAAGACTAGATAAAGGATTGTTTTTCTAGAAATCAAATATTGAGCGCCATCTAAATGTTTTAACCCTCCTCATCCCTCAAACTGGACCGTTTTATCTCAATCTCTTCATTCAAAGACTCAATCATGGACACTCTTACTGACAGATGTGGCTGCTTTGTGTGATATATTGTTGTCTCTACCTTCTTACCCTTTGTGCTGTTGTCTATGCCCAATCATGTTGGTACCATGTTTTGTGCTACCATGCGTTGCTGCCTTGCTATGTTGTTGTCTTAGGTCTGTCTTTATGTTGTGGTGTCTCTCTTGTTGTGATGTATGTTCAGTTCAAAATGTATATAATATTTTCGTTTTTATCCCTGGACCCTGTCCACGCAGGAGGCCTTTTGCTTTTGGTAAGCCGTCATTGTAAATAGGAATTTGTTCTTAACTGACTTGCCTAGTTAAATAAAGGTTAAATAAATTATAAATAAACAAAAATCAAATTTCTTCAATTGGGTTACAAGCAAAATAAATAAATATTGACTCCAAACACACAAATATTGGCCATGACAATCAACCATTTGTGCCTCTTACAAGTGCTAAAATTATACCAGCTAAATTAAATTTACATAAATACAATCACAATTTGTCTTCGAAACTGGTAATTAAACCAATGTGTTTTACACCATTAATGCTGTAGATAGCACTGTATTGTAGGTAAAATGCTGAATGATACTGTTATTAACTGTAATTGGAAGGCTCCTGTAAAAATGACTCTAACATACTATATTTCTTTACAGTAAAAGCATATGCCTTCTGTAGATTCAAATGATCATTTTCATGCACCAACTTCATTCTATTTTAGAAATATTTTCTTTAGCGGCTGTGAAGGGGAGGAATATTTCCAGCAACTGCTGGTAAAGTGCCTTGACTTGTTTCTAATAATCTTTATTGCTAGCCAATGTTGAATTACTGCATATTTTCTTATCTAAACTTGCTATCTGGTTGGCTAATGTTTGCAAGCTAGCTAGCTAGTCAGTTAACTCAAGTTGACACAGCCATTTCGGTCAAATCTAAATTGCTTGTAAATATCTTACTGCGCAACCTAGAATCCAATCTGACAGAGTTTCATATAGAGAATAAACTGAGTGCAGATATGTGCATGTTATGTTTTCACTACTGAGAAAATGGCGTGTTTCTAGTAGTTCAAAAGATAAGACCCATACTGTATTATTACTATCACGAAATTGAATTTCTCTACAGATTGACGGGCTTAATTTGACATAAAACCTTGTCGTGGTCTGATAAACTACTCGCGAGCCACTGAATCCAATGTGAATGACGACTGGACCGGTGTTGTATCAGGTGCCTGTCGGCTATAGGGTGCTTGACACTGGGCAGCTGTAACAGTGTCGCTGGCAGTAGCTAGAAATGTGGACAATATTTTTCCCTCCCAGGATTATATTTCAAATAGGATTGCAGTTTACAAAATAAATAAATAATATTAGTATCCATCTAGATGTCATCGTGATACAGTCTACTCAATGGGGAGGCATGAATGGCAACAACACCATGACACAGTGTCCTCCTTAGCTGTCACAACCCTGTGTGATTCAGTTCACTCGGCTCTCAGCTGTGCTACATATTCCATTGTTTTGCAGGCCAGGAGTGTCCGAATAGCCTAAACAACATTTTCCCATGATGTTACAATATTAGTTAACACTGTTCACTTTATTATTCGTATGCAAACGTTTGGTGGCACAGAAAGAAAGGAAAATATTATGAATCTGGTAAAATAATCTGTGGTATTGTGTACGCTATAGCAATGTTTTATTAGTTAGCTGTCTTATTTGTATTTATCAATGCCTCAATTGATTTCATTAACCTTATTGGATATATGGCTGTACAGACTCCTGGTCCACATCAACCCAAGAAACAAGAAAGAATCCTCCTTAGCTGTCACAACCCTGCGTGATTTGGTCTGTAGCCATGAACTGCTTTGAAAGACTGGTCATGGCTCACATCAACACCATCAATCCCAGAAACCCTAGATCCACCCCAAAATATTTACAGATGATGGAGTCTCTATTGCACTCCACACAGCCCTTTCCCACCTGGACAAAAGGAACACCTATATGAGAATGCCATTTATTGACTACAGCTCAGCGTTCAACACCACAGTGCCCTCAAAGGTCATCAATAAGCTAAGGACCCTGAGACTAAACACCTATCTCTGCAACTGGATCCTAGGCTTCCTGACGGGCCGCCCCCAGGTGGTAACGGTAGGTAAAAACACATCCGCCAGCTGATCCTCAACACAGGGGCCCCTCAGGGGTGTGTGCTCAGCCCCTTTCCTGTACTCCCTGTTCACTCATGACTGTACGGCCAGGCACGACTCCAACACCATCATTCAATTTGTCGATGACATTAACAATGGTATGCCTGATCACCGACAACGATGAGACAGCCTGTAGGGAGGAGGTCAGATGCCTGGCTGTGTGGTGGCAGGACAACAACCTCAACCTCAATGTGATCAAGACAAAGGAGATGATTGTGGATTACAGGAAAAAGAGGACTGAGCACGCCCCCATTCTCATTGACGGGGCTGCAGTGGAGCAGGTTGAGAGCTTCAAGTTCCTTGGTGTTCACATCACCAACAAACTAAGATGGTCCAAACACACCAAGACAGTCGGGAAGAGGGCACGACAAAGCCTATTACCCCTCAGGAGACTGAAAAGATTTGGCATGGGCCCTCAGATCCTCAAAAGGTTCTACAACTCCACCATCGAGAGCATGGTTGCACCACTGCCTGGTATGGCAACTGCTCGGTCTCCGACCGCAAGGCACTACAGAGGGTAGTGCGAACGGCCCAGTACATCACGCTCCCTGCCATCCAGGACCTCTATACCTGTCGGTGTCAGGGGAAGGCCCTAAAAAGGTCAAGGACTCCAACCCTAGTCATAGACTGTTCTCACTGCTACTGCACGGCAAGCGGTACCGGAGCGCCACGTCTAGGTCCAAGAGGCTTCTAAACAACTTCTACCCCTAAGCCATAAGACTCCTGAACATCTAGTCCAATGGCTACCCCCCCCCTCCCCCTTCACACCACTACCCCTCTCTGTTGTCATCTATGTATAGTCACTTTAAAAACTCTACCTACATGTACACACTACCTCAACTAACCTGTGCCCCTGCACATTGACTCTGTGCGGGCACCCCCTGTATTTATTGTTTCTGCTGCTCTTTAATTACTTTTATCTCTTATTCTTATCTATTATTTTTTTTAACTGCAATGTTGGTTAGTTGCTCGTAAGTAAGCATTTCACTGTAAGGTGAACACCTGTTGTATTCGGCACATGTGACTTATTACATTTGATTTGGTTTTGATTTGATTTGAATCCTGGAAATGGAACAAAGTTTTTGACAAGATGGCCCAGAGAAAGTCAGCTGTTCCCAACCCTTCCATCGCCCCATTCTTCCAAGATCTCACTGAGTTTGAATGAAGTCCTCTAGTGAGGTAAGTACACACGCACGCACACACACACACCACACAACCTTGATATGTCCCTTGCCAGCTGTATTTCTACTTGTAAATATATTCGCATAACTCTAAACTTAATCACTTTACTCCAACTGAAATCCAGATGACCAAAACATAAAAATAGATCCCAGATCAGTGCAGAGGGACATGAGCATTCCGTTTACTCCGGCTCATGCAGCTTGGTACTTATGGTCTGCACTTTGAGAGATCTTCTGTACATCAATCAAGCTGCATTATGATTATTTTTGAAAGACCTCAAAGGTGAACCGGAGTACCTTTGGATAGTTCAAGTTAGAGCATACATGTCAGCAAACAGCATGGCGCAAGCAGATGCGACCAAAGTCAGCTCGTTCAGCATTTACACACCTTCAATGGAAAGAGTCCCCTTCTTTCTGGAAGACAAATATTGCCATGGTGGTCTGCTTCAGCTTCGTCTCAGCCTTACCTTTCTGAGTGTCCTGCAAAAGAAAACAAAGAAAAAACTCATTTTAAAAAGGACAGTGCATTCTCTGATCTTGGAAGTAACAAATAATCATATAGTGTGTACACCTCACTAACGTATTTAAGAATATTGCACAATTTCATAAATTGACTTGGAATGGGAATTAAAATTGAACATATATCCTTACCAGGTACTATTTTATCAGGTGTTCAACATCTTCACCCAGGTACATGAGCGTTTTCAGTAAGTATTCTCTTCAGGTGAAGATGTCCGTCCACACACTGTAAACTCCGATTGGTGTGCTGTCTTTACTCAAAACGTTTGTGGCACCCATTACACTACCATATCTAAGTACAGTTACTTGAAGTGATTTATACTGAACAAAAATATAAACACAACATGTAAAGTGTTTGTCACATGTTTCATGAGCTGAAATTAAAGATCCCAGAAATGTTCCACATTCACAAAAAGCTTATATCTCTAAAATGTTGTGCACAATTTTGTTTACATCCCTGTTAGTGAGCATTTCTCCTTTGCCAAGATAATCCATCCATCTGACAGGTGTGGCAGATCCAGAAGCTGATTAAACAGCATTACACAGGTGCTCTTTGTACTGGGTACAATAAAAGGCGACTGTAAAATGTATAGATTGAGAGAGACAACATACTGTATCACTGCGGTTTAAGAATATCAAGGTGTCAGATAGGGGGCACTACAATGTCAAGGTGTCAGATAGGGGGCACTACAATGTCAAGGTGTCAGATAGGGGGCACTACAATGTCAAGGTGTAAGATAGGGGGCACTACAAATGCCAAGCTAGCTACTTGGATTGGATACAAGAACCAGCCGTTATGCTACAGGTTACACGTAAGTTAAGACAAAGTATTTAGCAAAGCTAAACTTCTTAATTCAGTGTGGTGCTTACTGTAATTCAGTGTGGTGCTTACTGTAATGCAGTGTGTCTGGTACACAAATCATCAACAATGATCCGTTATGTTATGGTAATACTGTTCTTCTGCCCCATCTTGAGCAGAGCAGGGCAGTGTCCCCAGGATCTCCATGAGGAAGCACCACAGAGTGTTCATCCAGCTCAGCTGTAGCTCAGAGAACTGGTACCCAGTGGACGGATAGCAGTGGGAAGGAGATCACCTTGGCAGAGACAGAGAGACCCAAACAGTAGGAGGGGGTGACCTGTACTTCATCACCAGTCACATGAGAATAGGGATGGGCCAACTGGAGGGGGTCACATGTGTGGTTATGTCAGAGTACCAGGGAACCAAGATGGAGTCTACACTGCAGATGACTGGTGAGTTGAGGCACTGGATTGTATTGTCAGCTGATACCCTTAAACAAATTATCTAGGTCCTTTTTGTAATGAAGTTTATCATGCTTAAGTTTGGTACATGTGGTGGTACACTTAGTTGTCATTTGACCCTGATTGTTTCCTATGGAGGAGCTTTACCTCAGCAGTCTGCCTGACTGGGTTTACAGTATGTTAGGCCCCAATACGTTCAGTTACAGATAAAGGCCTAGAACATAGAATAGAACCTAGAATCTAAATTGACACACACAAACCGCACCTCGCAAGAACATACCGTAGGTTCACTTAGAATCTAAATTGACACACACAAACCGCACCTCGCAGACATTGTATTTGGATAGTGACAAGAAAATCACACAGATTCTACAGTGACGTTTTTCTTTAATTTATTCAATGTGTACAGTTGGGTATTTCACAAATGTCGATATTATTACTATTATTACATTATGTCATGTTGTGTGCCATATTTTGTCTAGAACATAAAAAATATATTTCTTCACTTCCAGTTTGTCAGGAGAAAAATAAGTAATTCAGTAAGATCTGGCAGATACTGTACATGATGCAACACATTTGTGATTCATTTTGGGGACAAAACTCCCATTTCTATTTGTGTTACAGTACATGCAAAGTTAATTAAGTGAATTAACATGATTTTTTAAGCAATTGAGGCTTAATTTGTTTAAAAAAATATTTATTTCACTCTTTTCAATTCCAAGAGTTTTCACTAAATCCATTTTCTGATTAGATATCATTAAAGATGAAGAGAAAGCAAGTTCTTGCAGAAATCACCAAAAAAGATACAGTCCTTGTTAAAAACAATGCTATGAGTATACACAGTATTATAAATGATAGTTACCATCATTTCTTACATCAATGCCCAGTACTTATTTATATAGTATTGAGCATTGATGTAAATATGATTATGTATACAGGACTTATTTATATAGTATTGAGCATTGATGTAAATATGACTATGTATACAGGACTTATTTAAATAGTATTGAGCATTGATGTAAATATGGTTATGTATTCAGGACTTATTTATATAGTATTGAGCATTGATGTAAATATGGTTATGTATTCAGGACTTACTGGAAACACTTCTGGCTTTTATGATATTTGGCAAAATAAATATTATTTATCATTTTGTTTACTGTTTAGTTGAGCATTTTGTCTTTTCCGTCATAGTTTGGAGTCTATTTGTTGATCATGCAGTTGATTTCAAACCAACCACTTTCTTTTCACACACACACACACACACACACACACATACGCACAGCACGCACGCACGCACACACACACACACACACACACACACACACACACACACACACACACACACACACACACACACACACACACACACACACACACACACACACACCAGAGTGTTTTATAAATATATATATATTTTTTTTTTTCAAAATATTACTTATCATATTTTATTATATGCTTTTTAAATATATAATAGTTCTAAAGACACTAAATATGTTTTTAAGCATTTGGATTACCAGTTTATGATGGGGGGTGTTGAATCGCAAAGCATCTGAAACTACTTTATTTCAGTGGATTGACCCTGACATTGCGCAACCCCAGTCTCACAGTAAATCAGGACAGGACAAATGTGTGAAGTTTAAAGAAAAAAACAAAGAAGAGAGTACTGGGACACCTGGGAAGAACAACGAAGAAAAGGGTCCTGGGAGAGGTTTTTGGGTAGGAAGTTTGTCTTGGGAATGGAGGGATATGATACAGGTAAACATTAGTGGGAGGTTGACTTGGGGTGGAAGACTCAGTGAAGTGTTGGAGTCACACAGGATCCAGAGAACAGCTACTGGATACTATATTATCCAGAGAATGGCTACTGGAGCATGTTATCATCATGGAGAACTGAGAAGTGTTGATGAGCTTCCCATAGAACTGGAACCTGAGAAGCTGGGAGTGTTAGTGGACTAGTAGGGAAGACATATACCATTTTTCAACGTGGAGAAGAGGTGCCACATCCACTCCTTTTTGGAACATGGACTAAGATAGTCTATCTTTCTTTTGCCCTAATGAAATGTGTAAAGAGTAACTCAAAATCTTTGCATAAATGTATTTTGGGAAACTTCATCCAAAGATGAAAATGTAAATGATCATTTATGCTCATTCATTAAAGCTCCACATCTTTAATTTGTAAAAATAAAATAAAAGACTGTTCCACCACTCGGATTTTCTTTAATTGAACAATTTGACAAAATATAAGTATTGAGTGACTGTGTTGTTTGTAGTGTTGTAATGTAGTTCTGTAATATTCTGTCACCTGTATCTAATAACTATTAAACCCCTCAAGCTCTGAGAACTGCTGACAGGTGAGAGGTAAGACCACAACCAAAATACTTTATAAAGGAATAGCAAATGTGTCTGAGTAGTATATTATCTATAGATGAACATGTACATTCTAAATTCTGCTAGCGTGAGGCAAACCAGGGATAAAGAAATACATAATAAAGTAGATACTCTTGTTGCTATAGCAACCTTAGTTCAACACAACGACACTTAGTGATTTTATGCTCTTGGGGAGGTTAAAAGAGGCATAGTTCAGCCATAATCAAAGTGGGAGTTGTACCTCTTTAATGGAAGCTTGAAGGAATCATTTTTGCTATAATAATGCACTTTTTCAGTACAATTTTCAATATCTCCAATTTGTATTTAATAAAATTATTTGTTAAACGTGAAGAGGGTCATTCGTTAAAAATATAATTCCATTTGAATGGCCTGACCTGTTTTAACGTGTACTGCTGGAGAAACCTCTAGAGGGAGCCTCTGAACCTTCGAGCCTCAAAGTCTAATTCTGGTTAAACACTACTCTCATTGTTATAAGAAGCTCTGGAGAGAATATAACGTTTATTTCATATCTGAAACATACACTCCGTTATAGCTCCGTGATCTGATATCTGCATTCAGGTAAGAGGTTCTAGTTAATTAATTCATTTCTAAAAGCGTGTCTTTATCTATTGCGAAATAATGTGATATGTAAAGTACATGTAATAATGCTTTGAAATGTCTTAATGGTTTAATTGTATAATACCGTTTGAACAAATACATACATGTAATTTATTGTACCTCAGAAGTACTGCAGTGCTTAATTTGTAAATCGGGAGGTGCTGCGACAAAAAGTGAGCGCTAGAAGGGGGTGACTTGGAGAGTTGTGAGCTACGCATGAGAAAAAAGTCACCTTTATGAAAAACCTTTGCATGCATATCATCGCATTTTCGTAGTGGCATAGAGCAGTAGGGTAGAGACAGAAGTTGCACACATGGTGATTTTTTTTGTAGCCTTAAGGTCCGGGAAATTTTTTTTAAAACGCATTTCGTGCAATTCTATGTAATTTTACCTGACTTAGAGACTTTGTCCGAATCATTTTTAATACCGCACAAATAATCAAAATGGCAGGCTACTTTGACACTGACAAACTGAGATCAATAAAGACGACCTTGCCTTGAATCCATCAATAGCCTAGGCCTAGGTTAAATAAACAAATACAAATAGGTGTGTGGAGACATATTGTAGGCTACAATATGAGGAAATTATAGTCTTTAAAATGCTTTCCAGT
This sequence comes from Oncorhynchus nerka, assembly GCF_034236695.1. Classification (NCBI taxonomy): domain Eukaryota; kingdom Metazoa; phylum Chordata; class Actinopteri; order Salmoniformes; family Salmonidae; genus Oncorhynchus; species Oncorhynchus nerka. The sequence continues at coordinate 19,156,017 of NC_088407.1, forward strand.
TTCACTGACACACCCAATGATGCGCAGCTCACTCATGCATTCGTAACAAAATAATATCTCCCTCTCTCTATCTCTCATGTAAAACATATTTTCAAGCTGATTAAATATTTTGGTGGCCTACAGCATAGTCTTATCTTTTCAGCAGAAGTTGTTGCTTTTCACGCTGTGTTTTCGCTCAATTGTATTTGAAATGTTTGTCTGCGTGCTGTTTTTTCACTGCCCGGTTTGCCACGTGTTCCCGACTGTAGGCTATTCCTTATTATTGGGCTACAATCCACAAGTAGGCTATTTTTAAAAGCAGCTATTGTTCCTCTGTGGCTAAATTATAGGCCTTATCGTGGTGTAGTGGGCTATTCTGAATGATTAAATGTATTTCTGAACAACCAGCAGTAATTCTATAACTTTGGCAAATGTATTTGAATTCATCAGGGGCGCTGTAGTTTCCCAAGAAACCTTCGCGAAGCTTTGATTCTACACGGAAATAAACGATGAAGTGCAATGCTGGAAAAATGAGAGTTGCAGGCTCATGTCTATCAGAGCAGAGACGGAGAGAGATCATAGAAAGTGAATTTCATTCAAGTTATGTGAGAGATACAGGCGCGCTTCTCACACAGCCACGCGTTGGTCTTAAACATATATGGTTACAATGTTGAGCAAAACATAAACATGGGCCGGCCCAACCCAAATCAATTCATAGAATATTAGGCCCGGTCTGAAAATCTATTTTTTCACATTACGTTTTTTTGAGGGTAAAGGAACATTTACGGAGAGGCAACTTTGATCGCTTTTATTTAACATTTTACATTGCAAATAGTGACAATGATTTTCCATGCCACGATAGGTACCGGATCCGTCCAAATAGGTTCCGGTACAAAACGGAGACTCGGGAGTAGCCTACTGTCGGGTATCCTCTTCCGACAGGATTCGGGTCAAATTAAGCATTGAAGAACTGGCACAAAAGTATATCTGAGTAAACTTGTTGACAAAGGTTTTGTTGAAAGAGTATTTGCAAAATAAAGGAATGCTAATCATGCTTATTATTTTACAACATTATCTTAATAATCTTGATGCATGCAGAGATTACAGGTCGTGCTTTTATGTTCCTTGGCAGGTGCATCATGGGACCTTTGATCCAGCAAGTCTGTTTGGTAACATGCCTTATTTTTTTCCCCTGTTCATCTGCTCCAGGTAATAAGTTAATAGTAACGTCTTGGGAAGGGCTATGGGGGCTTACTAGGTCATTTACACGGGTACCACATGTCCAAATGTTTGTTGTCATTGTCCATTTGAACCATAAAGCTACATCAAAAAACAACATATCAGGTCCATCACCACTTATTTCAATCAACAGCTGAGGGATGATTTATTTACTAACAAAGAGGACACACATTTAAATGTTGAGTTCAAGACCTAATTCTGATGAACCATTTCAGTTACAGATGGAACAGAGACTGAGAGGCAATCAACTATCGAGTCAACCAGTACACTGTATGGTTTGAATTGCACTGTGTGGTTTGCTGGATGTGTTACATTTGGGATCATTATTATCCTGGGAGTGGTTTTCTTGGTATGGTATAAGTGCTGTAGAGGTAAAGCTTCATTCGTTATACTCTTTTACTTTTTAAATTAATATAATTAAATTGAGGAAATCCACTAATTTACTTTGAACCTAACATTCATTATCTCCAACATCTCCAGACTATGAGGTTATGAAGTGGTGGAAATCCCCCTTAAACCCTCCATAAATCATTTTGTCTTGCTCTTTTACTGTTATCAATACAAAAACATATTATGAACAACTATCAGAGGATATGCACACCACCCATACAGGTTCTTCTCAGAATAATGCAAAAACAAAACAGAATAATAAGTAATAATAACTTTTATTAAGCCAATAATAAACTGTTTATAATTAGCATATGAACGAATGTGAATATGACAACATCTATAAACATTTATAAACAGTAAATAATATGCCACTGTTTCAGATACACAGAACCCTCCACAGCCAGACACTGCTAGCCAACCAGATGAGCAAGGTGAGGTAATAGGAAGGCTACACACATGCTGATGTCAGCAGGTACTGATTATGTTACCAGAGTAAGGGGTAATCAATGACAAGCAGTACATGTTACATGAAGTTGCACCTCAATTCAGAGGGTGTGAGACCTGCATTTGCATATATTGTACAGGCCAGAATAGATGTTCTAAAGCCACGGCTACTTGTCAAAGAAAACTATACTAATACTAAATCAAGATGGTAACTTTACAAGTAAACTTGTGAGGCTTTCCTTAGCTCTTTTAAAAATGTTTTTGTGGTAATGGAAGAATTGTAAAAGTGTTACATTACTATTTAAAGTAAAGCACTTACATATAGTTACATTTCTGTCTGATTATTTTGATAGACAACTAGATCAACCTTATACTTAGGATTGTGGGGCAGTTAGATCACAACAAAATTGATTTATTTGATTTATTGATCAGTAGTTGTGTTGCAAGTTCTTTGGGCCCTAGAGCATGGACATGGTCAGTAGCTGTGGTCAGTCGTTCTGGTCAGTAGTTGTGGACAGTAGTTGTGTGGTTGTGGTCAGTAGTTGAGTAGCTGTGGTCAGTAGCGTGGTCAGTAGTTGTGGTCAGTAGTTGTAGTCAGTAGTGGTGGTCAGTAGCTGTGGTCAGTAGTTGTGGTTACTGTGGTCCATATTTTTCCAGGCAGCAAAGTTAGTTATCTAACAGTAATGTTAGACTCTAACATGAAATGAAACCACCTTTTGTCAAAATTACAAATGTGTACTATCTGAAAATATGGCTAGCTAGACTATCTTGCCAGTGCTCTGAATCAAAGTAGATAGCTGAGCGAATTTACAAGCTACGTCTATCAACAGTTGTCGCAGTGACATTCTACTGAAATGCATACTTGAATAGTAGTCTTTTTTTAAGACGTGTAGCTAGCTAGCTAAGAAATGAACCATAATCCCATCTCATGACATTGCTACTCAACATGAATCTGAAGGTAGCTAACCAACCAGGTTCAATGTTAGCTACGTAACAATAGGCTATAACTAGGAAAGCAAATGGCTCTGAGATACGAATAATAAGATCATACAGCCAGCCAGCCAATTTACGTTAGCTAGCTAACAGTACACTTTAACTTGAAATGAAACCACTTTTTGTCAAAATTAGAAACGTGTAATATCTGAAAATGTAGCTAGTTAGACTATCTTACCCGTATACAAAATGGATGGACACGTGTCCCTCACGGATGCCATGGTTGCCCTTAGTTTGAAGATGTAATCTGGAGACTGATGTTTTCATACTTTAATTCCACTGATTGCAAAACTCGGTCCTCCAGAAGGTGGAGAGCAATACTTATGCAGTTTTACTACACTATATATTTAAAAAAGCAAAGTTAGACAGGATTACCAACATTACCCAGCTCAAATAGACAGAGCGCGCTATATACCAGACCAATCCAAACTCATCTCTCGGCATGTCCATCCCACTCTTTATGTCAGCCAATCATGGCTAGCGGGAAGGTTGTTGACTTTTTCTGTCGTTAAACCAACTAGGGTCATAACTTAACACTTTTATTTGTATTTATAGATGGCATACAAGTTTGTTATTAAGGCACATGAAAGTTCACATGCCCCAGAAGGAATTATGTTCAAATGGCTCTCCTGTGAAGTAGTGACCCGCGACATATGCCTGTTTCCTCAAACAAGTCACATATCATGATTGTCTGCTTGTTTCATATCTGCAAAGTAGTTGGAACTCTGTCAGTTCCACTTTGTCCTTAATTTTGTCCTCTTTCCACTTTCATGGCATTTCCTTAACATTCTAAAGGCCCCATTATGACATCATCACTACTTCACAAACATTCCATTCTCTGTAAATGTAACAATGGATGACTGTAACTAAGGCTGGAAATGTCAATGCAATCAAACTAGCAAGGGCAATGATCACAAGTCATTCATAACGTGGTAATAGGCTAGCGCACATGTGACAAACACAAGACCCGCGGGCCAAATAGGAAACACAAGCGAGTATAAATGAGTCAACAGTTGAGTCACCTACTTTATGAAATTGCAGCCTGATGTGCTCACGTTGGTGAATTCAAATCAAATTGTATTTGTCACATACACATGGTTAGCAGATGTTAATGCGAGTGTTGCGAAATGCTTGTGCTTCTAGTTCCGACAATGCAGTAATAACCAACGAGTAATCTAGCTAACAATTCCAAAACTACTACCTTATCCACACAAGTGTAAAGGGATAAAGAATATGTACATAAAGATATATGAATGAGTGATGGTACAGAGCGGCATAGGCAAGATGCAGTAGATGGTATCGAGTACAGTATATACATATGAGATGAGTATGTAAACAAAGTGGCATAGTTTAAAGTGGCTAGTGATACATGTATTAAATAAAGATGCAGTAGATGATATAGAGTACTGTAAGGGTTTTCCTGTGGTGAAGGAGAAGCGGACCAAAATGCAGCGTGGTGGTTATTCATGTTCTTTAATAAAGGAACTAGACATGAAATAACTAACAAAACAATAAATGTGCGAAAACCTAAACAGTCCTATCTGGTGCAAACACAGAGACAGGAACAATCACCCACAAACACACAGTGAAACCCAGGCTACCTAAGTATGATTCTCAATCAGAGACAACTAATGACACCTGCCTCTGATTGAGAACCATACTAGGCCGAAACATAGAAATACCCAAAACCTAGAAAAACAAACATAGACTGCCCACCCAACTCACGCCCTGACCATACTAAATAAATACAAAACAAAGGAAATAAAGGTCAGAACGTGACAGTACCCCCCCCCAAAGGTGCGGACTCCAGCCGCAAAACCTTGACCTATAGGGGAGGGTCTGGGTGGGCGTCTGTCCGCGGTGGCGGCTCTGGTGCGGGACGCGGACCCCACTTCACCATTGTCTTAGTCCGCCTCATTGTCCGCCTCCATGGCTCTCTAACCATGGCAACCCCTCTCAATGACCCCACTGGACAGAGGGGCGGCTGCTCAGGACAGAGGGGCGGCAGCTCGGGACAGAGGGGCGGCTGCTCGGGACAGAGGGGTGGCTGCTCGGGACAGAGGGGCGGCGGCTCGGGACAGAGGGGCGGCGGCTCGGAACAGAGGGGCGGCGGCTCTGGCACCTCTGGGCTGAGGGGCTCTGGCGCCTCTGGGCTGAGGGGCTCTGGCGCCTCTGGGCTGAGGGGCGGCGCTGGGCAGACTGGCGGCGCTGGGCAGACTGGCAGCGCTGGGCAGACTGGTGGCACTGACGGCGCTGGGCAGACTGGCGGCACTGGCGGCGCTGGGCAGACTGGCGGCACTGGCGGCGCTGGGCAGACTGGCGGCGCTGGGCAGACTGGCGGCACTGGCGGTGCGGGGCAGACTGGCGGCGCTGGGCAGACTGGCAGCACTGGCGGCACTGGGCAGACTGGCGGCACTGGCGGCGCTGGGCAGACTGGCCGCGCTGGGCAGATGGGTAGCTCAGACGGCGCTGGGCAGACGGGTAGCTCAGACGGCGCTGGGCAGATGAGTAGCTCAGACGGCGCTGGGCAGACGGGTAGGTCAGACGGCGCTGGGTAGACGGGTAGCTCAGACGGCGCTGGAGAGGAAGGCTCTGGCAGTGCTGGACTGAGGGGCTCTGGCGCCTCTGGAATGAGGGGCGGGAGCTCTGGCAGCGCCGGACAGGCGGGAGACTCCGGCTGCGCTGGAGAGGAGGAAGGCTCTGGCCGCGCTGGACAGAGCTGCTCTGGCGCCTCTGGACTGAGGAGCGGGAGCTCTGGCAGCGCCGGACAGGCGGGAAACTCTGGTAGCGCCGGACAGGCGGGAACACCTGTGTTGATGGGACGGAGAGACAGCCTGGTGCGGGGTGCCGGCACTGGTGGTGCCCGGGCTGGGGACACACACCTCAGGGCGAATGCCTTGCATACTACGCCAAATCAACTGCTCTCTCTCTTCACACTCCCACAATTCTATTAACACCTCCTCGAGTGTCTCCTCATCTCCTCCATTCTGTCCAATAACTCCTCGACCCTCTCAGACTCAGCCCTCAGCTTCGCCGACAGCTCCGATAACATCCATGGCTCCTTATGGTAAACAGGGGGAGTTGGCTGAGGCCTGGCTCCTGACTCTGCCACACTCTCCCTGTGCCCCCCCCAATACATTTTTGGGGGTGCCTCTCGGGCTTCCAGCCGCTCTGCCGGGCTAGCTCCTCATAATGCCGCCTCTCTGCCTCCAGCTCGGCTTTGGGGCGACAATATTCCCCTGGCTCTGCCCAGGGTCATTTCCCGTCAAGGATCTCCTCTCAAGTCCATCTCTCCAAATAGTGCAGCCTCTGTTGCTTCTCCTGCTGCTGCTTTTGCCGTTGCCCGTTACCATGCCGCTTGGTCCTGTTGTGGTGGGTGATTCTGTAAGGGTTTTCCTGTGGTGAAGGAGAAGCGGACCAAAATGCAGCGTGGTGGTTATTCATGTTCTTTAATAAAGGAACTAGACATGAAATAACTAACAAAACAATAAATGTGCAAAAACCTAAACAGTCCTATCTGGTGCAAACACAGAGACAGGAACAATCACCCACAAACACACAGTGAAACCCAGGCTACCTAAGTATGATTCTCAATCAGAGACAACTAATGACACCTGCCTCTGATTGAGAACCATACTAGGCCGAAACATAGAAATACCCAAAACCTAGAAAAACAAACATAGACTGCCCACCCAACTCACGCCTTGACCATACTAAATAAATACAAAACAAAGGAAATAAAGGTCAGAACGTGACAAGTACAGTATATACGTATACATATGAGATAAATTATGTAGGGTATGTAAACATTATATTAAGTAGCATTGTTTAAAGTGGCTAGTGATATATTTTACATCAATTCCCATCAATTCCCATTATTAAAGTGGCTGGAGTTGAGTCAGTGTGTTGGCAGCAGCCACTCAATGTTAGTGGTGGCTGTTTAACAGTCTGATGGCCTTGAGATAGAAGCTGTTTTTCAGTCTCTCGGTCCCAGCTTTGATGCACCTGTACTGACCTGGCCTTCTGGATGATAGCGGGGTGAACAGGCAGTGGCTCGGGTGGTTGTTGTCCTTGATGATCTTTATGGCCTTCCTGTGACATCGGGTGGTGTAGGTGTCCTGGAGGGCAGGCAGTTTGCCCCCGGTGATGCGTTGTGCAGACCTCACTACCATCTGTAGAAGTTTGTGAGTGCTTTTGGTGACAAGACGAATTTCTTCAGCCTCCTGAGGTTGAAGAGGCGCTGCTGCGGCTTCTTCACGATGCTGTCTGTGTGGGTGGACCAATTCAGTTTGTCTGTGATGTGTATGCCGAGGAACTTAAAACTTACTACCCTCTCCACTACTGTTCCATCGATGTGGATAGGGGGGTGTTCCCTCTGCTGTTTCCTGAAGTCCAGAATCATCTCCTTAGTTTTGTTGACGTTGAGTGTGAGGTTATTTTCCTGACACCACACTCCGAGGGCCCTCACCTCCTCCCTGTAGGCCGTCTCGTCGTTGTTGGTAATCAAGCCTACCACTGTTGTGTCGTCCGCAAACTTGATGATTGAGTTGGAGGTGTGCGTGGCCACGCAGTCGTGGGTGAACAGGGAGTACAAGAGAGGGCTCAGAACACACCCGTGTGGGGCCCCAGTGTTGAGGATCAGCGGGGTGGAGATGTTGTTACCTACCCTCATCACCTGGGGGCGGCCCTTCAGGAAGTCCAGGTCCCAGTTGCACAGGGCGGGGTCGAGACCCAGGGTCTCAAGCTTGATGACGAGTTTGGAGGGTACTATGGTGTTAAATGCTGAGCTGTAGTCGATGAACAGCATTCTCACATAGGTATTCCTCTTGTCCAGATGGGTTAGGGCAGTGTGCAGTGTGGTTGAGATTGCATCGTCTGTGGACCTATTTGGGCGGTAAGCAAATTGGAGTGGGTCTAGGGTGTCAGGTAGGGTGGAGGTTATATGGTCCTTGACTAGTCTCTCAAAGCACTTCATGATGACGGAGGTGAGTGCTACGGGGCGGTAGTCGTTTAGCTCAGTTACCTTAGCTTTCTTGGGAACAGGAACAATGGTGGCCCTCTTGAAGCATGTGGGAACAGCAGACTGGGATAGGGATCGATTGAATATGTCCGTAAACACACCAGCCAGCTGGTCTGCGCATGCTCTGAGGGCGCGGCTGGGGATGCCGTCTGGGCCTGCAGCCTTGCGAGGGTTAACACGTTTAAATGTTTTACTCACCTCGGCTGCAGTGAAGGAGAGTCCGCATGTTTTGGTTGCGGGCCGTGTCAGTGGCACTGTATTGTCCTCAAAGCGGGCAAAAAAGTTATTTAGTCTGCCTGGGAGCAAGGCATCCTGGTCCGTGACTGGGCTGGTTTTCTTTTTGTAATCCGTGATTGACTGTAGACCCTGCCACATACCTCTTGTGTCTGAGCCGTTGAATTGCGATTCTACTTTGTCTCTATACTGACGCTTAGCTTGTTTGATTGCCTTGCGGAGGGAATAGCTACACTGTTTGTATTCGGTCATGTTTCCGGTCACCTTGCCCTGATTAAAAGCAGTGGTTCGCGCTTTCAGTTTCACGCAAATGCTGCCATCAATCCACGGTTTCTGGTTTGGGAATGTTTAAATCGTTGCTATGGGAACGACATCTTCAACGCACGTCCTAATGAACTCGCTCACCGAATCAGCGTATTCGTCAATGTTGTTGTCTGACGCAATACGAAACATATCCCAGTCCACGTGATGGAAGCAGTCTTGGAGCGTGGAATCAGATTGGTCGGACCAGCGTTGAACAGACCTCAGCGTGGGAGCTTCTTGTTTTAGCCTCTGTCTGTAGGCAGGGAGCAACAAAATGGAGTCGTGGTCAGCTTTTCCGAAGGGAGGGCGGGGGAGGGCCTTATATGCATCGCGGAAGTTAGAATAGCAATGATTCAAGGTTTTACCAGCCCTGGTTGCGCAATCGATATGCTGATACAATTTAGGGAGTCTTGTTTTCAGATTAGCCTTGTTAAAATCCCCAGCTACAATGAATGCAGCCTCAGGATATATGGATTCCAGTTTGCAAAGAGTCAAATAAAGTTCGTTCAGAGCCATCGATGTGTCTGCTTGGGGGGGAATATATACATACGGCTGTGATTATAATCGAAGAGAATTCCCTTGGTAGATAATGCGGTCGACATTTGATTGTGAGGAATTCTAAATCAGGTGAACAGAAGGACTTGAGTTCCTGTATGTTGTTGTGACCACACCACGTCTCGTTAACCATATAGCATACGCCCCCACCCCTCTACTTACCAGAAAGATGTTTGTTTCTGACGGCGCGATGCGTGGAGAAACCAGCTGGCTGCACCGACTCCGATAGCGTCTCTCGAGTGAGCCATGTTTCCGTGAAGCAAAGAACGTTACAGTCCCTGATGTCCCTCTGGAATGCTACCCTTGCTCGGATTTCATTTACATTTACATTTAAGTCATTTAGCAGACGCTCTTATCCAGAGCGACTTACAAATTGGTGCATTCACCTTCATCAACCGTGTTGTCAAGGGACTGGACATTGGCGAGTAGTATGCTAGGAAGTGGCGCGCGATGTGCCCGTCTCCGGAGCCTGACCAGAAGACCGCTTCATTTGCCTCTTTTACGAACTCGTTGTTTTGGGTCGCAGGCTGGGATCCATTCCGTTGTCCTGGGTGAAAGGCAGAACACAGGATCCGTTCCGGGAAAGTCATATTCTTGGTCGTACGTACTGATGGTGAGTTGACGCTGCTCTTATATTCAGTAGTTCTTCTCGAGTGTATGTAATGAAACCTAAGATGACCTGGGGTACCAATGTAAGAAATAACACGTAAAAAAAACAAAAAACTGCATAGTTTCCTAGGAACGCGAAGCGAGGCGGCCATCTCTGTCGGCGCCGGAAGCTGAAACCAACTTCAATTGCCCTGTTTCTCATGTGCCGTTTACGACACGCAGCGGCGGGAAAGTGTACAGACAAATGCCTCAGTCCTAGCTAGTGTCATGACGTTGCCCTCTTTGGGTACAGCGAGCCCCATCCCCCTCTCCCTGTCTCCTACACACAGGCTGCTGTGGTCAGAGAGGTCGTAAATTCCTGGAGGAGATTATCTCCTCGTGGCCACAGTATAGAGAGAGAGTGAATTTTCATAGAAGAGAACAAAGGAATTTCTTCCACCTCAAAGAACTTGAGGTCCGAACAACATTTATGTTCTGGAAAAGGTATAAAAGATCGGTGAAGAATCCAGCAACGAAATGGTCCGTTTGGTACAATTTTGTGGGGCTCATGGGAGACGGTGCGGCCACATTACCATAACGCTGTTTATATAATAATTGTTGTATAAGCATGAGGATGATACTGTTTGTAAAATTGTGTAATGTCATTTTTGAATGTTTAATGAAGGAAACACCAATTCCCCTTTGAGTTTAACTAAATCAGAGGACCGCCCATGAGCCCAGTTAGGGTCGGGCATCCTGGGAAAGGCCCTTTTCTGCAACTCCCGAATAAAAACCCAACTTTGAGAATTTCCCAACAGACCATGTTTCTCTCAATCACGAGAGGACAAAGGTTGCAGACCAGCTTACCTCGATAATGAGAGGGCCAATGTTTGCGTAGATGTCTGAATCTTTTAATCACACCACGTGGTTAAACTCTTAGACTATTGATACCGACAGAATAAGAACAAGTCTTTGATATGAATTACTAGTCTGCAGCTAGGAATTCGGTATCATTGAACACGAAAACCGACAACCGCCAACACATCTATCCATAACGACATGAATGAATGTCACGCTGAACTATCCATTCTAACCACAACAGAGAGACAGAGGACGGACACTCACCAAAAGAATCAACAGAGACCCTGATGACACACTGAGCGTAAATATATATATTGATTGCAATTGTTCCCGAATGAGTGAGCGTTCATGTGCAAAGGATTAGCATTTCAATTGTTATAATTATCAACTGTGTGTTGTCTTATCTCAGTCGACCCCCACTTCCCTTTTGTACACCAAGCCATGATGGCGGTTTATCCCACTAGGGAAACTCCGTTATCATTTCCTTGTAACTATCTACTGTTTGTTGAAGCATTTCTGTGAATTACTTAGTTAGTAAATAAATGATTTAAGACAATTGATGTATGGATGACTCATAGTGAAGACTGGGTTCGTGCAGATCACCAACAATTTATGACGTTTGGAATGAGACTAACGTGATGTAAAATAGATAATTCATTAATCAGAAGACTATTGATCAGATATGAAAATATCTGAAAAGTTATATTGGGAAAATTATAACTTTGTAATCTGAATATTTTCCTTGGTGCCCCCACTTCCCTAGTTAATTACAGTTACATAATTAATCAGTTTAACCGTGTAACACTAATTACAGAGAATCTTTGATAAAAACTAAAAGTCTTCATTTAATGATAGTAAAGACACAACACTAGGCTACTAAAATGATGCAGTCTGGCTTCGGTTTTTAAAGCTACAATGAATAAACAGAAAACAAAACCTGTAATAAAACACAATGCAAAGGAGAAACATTTTGGCTTAATACTGTAACATTTAGGCTTATTATAGTATCATTTGAGCAATAGCCTAGACTGGCTACTCAACAACGAGACATTTTGAGTGCACCATCCAACCGCACCGGTGATCCATGCAGTGCAAAACAAGGAGAAACATATTTTAAGTTTAAATGTTACAACAACCTATAGCTACATTTTTGTTATTTGGAGATTAATTAAAAACATTTTGATTAGGGTTGCAGCATTTACGCATATCTGCAAGCATAGCAGCAAATGCTGGACAAATAATATTTATTTCTTATTTTGTTTTAATATGTTAAAATTATATATACTGCATCCTATGGACATTATAATCCTGTTGACATAAAACAATGGCCAGTTTGGGTTGCAGTTGCTATTTCTGGCATGCAAATTCAATGTATTTTTTTCAATATGGCCAGTGTGCTGTTTGAGTTTGGTTTCTGGACTTGCGTATCTATTCATAGAGCTAGCTAGCTATTTATTTAGCAAGCTAAAAACAAAGAGCCTAATATTAGCTAGCTAGCTGCTGGGAGGATGTCATGTTATTGGAGGAGTGGCTGAGTGACCAATTTTTTTCCCCCTCATCGTTTTTGTGTGGCTACATGTAGAGATGCAGGTGTCATTTGGTTAGCTAGCAAGAAATGTGAATCACTTTGCTAGCTTGCTAGTTAGCTATGCTGAACTTGAACAACAGTTATCCACAGTTAGCATATCTCTTAGTTGTCAATCAAATGTATTTATCTTCAATCAAATCGGAGGGTAGTTAGGACCATTCAGTTGATATTGTTGTTGTTGTTGATCTGAATAAACTACCCTTTCATGGTTGTTTGATCAATAGGACTTTGAAGTTCCTAAATGTTAGAGGACTCCTGTGGTATTTACATATTTGCAGAAATTCATTCAAGTATATTTTGTGGCTTTTGGCGAATATGTTCTAGTGATCTAAAGTCACGCAGTTGCTACTGCCTGCAAACACACAGTCCAGTTCAAAGAAAATTATCAATTCATATCAAATTGTTTTTGTCACATGCACCGAATACAACAGGTAGACCTTACAGTGAAATGTTTACTTATACAAGCCCTTAACCAACAATGCAGTGTTTTAGAAAAATATGTTTTAAGTAAAAAATAGATAAGTAAAAGAGCAGCAGTAAAATAACAGTAGCAAGGCTATATGGAAGGGGTACCGGTACAGAGTCAATGGGCGGGGGAGCAGGTTAGTTGAGGTAATTGCGGTAATAAGTACATGTAGGTAGAGTTAAAGTGACTATGCACAGATAATAAACAGAGAGTAGCAGCAGCAAGGGGGGGGGGGGCAACAATGGAGAAAGTCTGAGAAGCCATTTGATTAGCTGTTCAGGTTTCTTATGGCTTGGGGGTAGAAGCTGTTAATAAGCCTTTTGGACCTAGAATTTGCGCTCCGGTACTGCTTGCTGTGTGGTAGCAGAGAGAACAGTCTATGACTAGGGTAGCTGGCATCCTTGACTATTTTTAGGGCCTTCCTCTGACACCGCCTGGTATAGAGGTCTTGGATGGCCGGAAGCTTGGCCCCAGTGATGTACTGGGCCGTAGGCACTACCCCTCTATAGTGCCTTGTGGTCGGAGGCCGAGCAGTTGTCATACCAGACAGTGATGCAACCGGTCAGGATGCTCTTGATGGTACAGCTGTAGAACATTTTGAGGATCTGAGGACCCGTGCCAAATCTTTTCAGTCTCCTGAGGGGAATAGGCTTTGCCGTGTCCTCTTCCCGACTGTCTTGGTGTGTTTGGACCATGATAGTTTGTTGGGGATGTGGACTCCAAGGAACTTGAAGCTCTCAACCTGCTCCACTACAGCCCCGTCGATGAGAATGTGGGCGTGCTCGGTCCTCTTTTTCCTGTAGTCCACGATCATCTCCTGTGGCAAATGGCATATTTGCATATAGGCCTACTGTAGCTATGATTAGCTTTGGTGCACTGGTCTGTGTAGACTCCGGTCCTGGACAAGTCTGATGTTTTTATTAGGTTTCCTTTACTGCAGTGTCAATTAATTGTTCAAACGCATGACTGTTTCCTGCTCAATATTGCTATATAAAATGCCTTTCTCTACATCATTCCCAAACATTATATGGATGTATGAAAACATGAAAATGACCATATCTACGTGCTTGCTTCTCTGAAAATGTTTTTAAAAAAACTTTTTCGTATTCTTCCCGGAGCAGACAACCTGCAATGATTCTACATTTCTAATACAGTCGGCTAATGTGATAATAGGAACACTTTTGTTATTAACTCTGTATATTTTCTGGTTACTTTGTGTTTTAATCAGGGAAGTCACATTGAGATTGACATATCTGAGCCCTGCTTATTAGCTTTGGGAATAACAATATATTCTGATTTACCATTGCAGCTGATCAATTATTGCAGACCGTCAATCAGCCAACCGGTAATTATTATACTGTATTTTTATAGTCTGGTAATCAGAATGTTAATAAAAATGTAAATGTGGGACTTAATGTAACTATTTTCATTGTATTCCTAATTGCAAAATAATTATGCAGATATAATCCTGAGATGCTCACCAGAAAGTTATGTAGTAATCTATCTAATCAGCATCTTGTCTTTATTGTACAGTAGATTATATTTGGTAACCTTTATACAGTTGACACATAGAATGATAATACTGACATTTTGTACTAGTTCTATTTGTGTAATTGTCTAATTTCATTCTGCTTTTCAGATATAGATGTGAAGCACTTAAATGAAGGTACTAAGCTATAGGCTTTAAACATACAGTACAATGCCCACGTCTTCAGCAAAATGTTGTCATATTTTCAAAATAATGACGATTGATTAAATTGTTGTTTTGTAATGACCATTTAAACATGTATTTTCAAGTCATTTCTGTACTGTAAACTGAATCGGTATGGAAAACGTATTATTCAACTGTGTGTAACTTTCTTTCTCCTCAGTGGATGTAACTCTGGATGTGGACACAGCTCATCCTAACCTACTGATAGATGGGAAAACAGTAAGCTGGATAAAGGAAACACCACAGAGACTGTGTAGTGAGAAGATGTTTGATGAGGATCCCTATGTGCTGGGCATTATGGGCCGTGCTTGGAGGGCCTACTGGAAGGTGAATGTGGAGAAGAAGGAGGACTGGGTACTTGGTGTTACCAAGGCAACATCTAACAGGAAGGGACAATTGGTTCTTAGCCCTGCCAATGGCTTCTGGGTAATCAGGCTGTCCAATGGGGGAACACTGAAAGCCATGGATGATAAGGAGCATGTTCTTGACAAAGATATTCCAGATAAAATTGGGATTTATCTAGATTATAAGGAAAAGAAGGTGACTTTCTACAATGTAGAAGACAGCTCACTCATCTACTCATTTACCAACGGACCAAGTTATCAGGATGATGTCCGCCCACTTTTCTCACCCTGGAACAATGATGCAGATCCAATCACAATTTTGTCCATTGTTTAGAATAAACATAATACACCATAAACGGTCAGATGCCTGATTAAAGCATTACATTGATGTTTTAACTATTATTTCATCACTTGATCAAAGCAGTTTGATCTCTATCATTGGATCTCTTGATCCCTAAGAATATACTGTACTGTAAATGTTTGCCACTTTTCATGTTGAGTTGTTATACACAAACATTCCACATGATGTGGATGATGTGGAAACTAAGCTACAGTATGGAGAGGTTTTCTTTTGTTGAACGACTTCAATTTTATATTTACAATGAAAGGGAACCAATATGGGGTCGCCCGTGGCACCCACTTTGATGCCATTGGCAATCCCATCGTGGTCCCCTTTGAATGTTTAACGAAAAATGTGAGTTTTGTCCACCCTGCCTCAAAACAGTCTAGATTAATACAAATATGGGAAACATTTGTATCTTGTCTATATCTGTCAATGTGTATTGTGATGCAGTCCCTGTGACTTTTGAGAAATTGGAATATCATTCACTTCAGCTGTAATTCATAACATCTCCAAATGAGTGGTCACTAAATGCAGTCATCAAGTAAAACAGGTGGAGTCAATCAAGTTGTAGAAACATCTCAAGGATGATCAATGGAAAAAAGATGCACCTGAGCTCAATTTCGAGTCTCATACAAAAGGGTCTGAATTACTTGTGTAAATAAGGTGTTTCTGTTTTTGAGTTTTTCTACATTGCAAATATGTCTAAAAACTTGTTTCCGTTTAATCAATAATGGATATTGTGTGTAGATTGCTGGGGATTTATACTTTTATAAGTCTGTTTTAGAATAAGGCTGTAACGTATCAAAATGAGGAAAAAGTCAAGGGGTCTGAATACTTTCTGAAGACACTGTATTACATTTTTTACCCATCTTTGCCATGACCTGTGTACTATGTCAAAATGATGTATGTAGGCTATTCAAATGTATGATGTACACAGTCAGGTCCAAAATTATTGTCACCCTTGATTAAGATGAGAAAGAAAGACTGTATCAAATAAATCATACAAATAATGAGCTGTTTTGTATGCTACATTTTTTTGACATGTTATATGATTTAATAGTAATATAACTGCTTGGATAAAAATATTTTGTTGACATGCAATATTTGTTTTTCTCAAAAAGACAACGGCACCCATGTTTTCAATACCTTTCAATACCTCACCTTGCAAAGATAACAGCACAAAATGTAGAATTTGTGGTCAATTAAACGTGTGCTTGGGGTTATTATCTTGCTGAAAGATCCACTTGCGGCCAACTTTCAGCCTTCTGGCAGAGGCAACCAGTTTTTTTGAAAAAATGTCCTGGTAATGGGTAAAGTTCATCATGCCGTTGACCTTAACAAGGGCCCCTGGACCAGCGGAAGCAAAATAGCCTCATAACATCACAGATCCCTACCACCATATTTTACAGTAGGTATGGGGTACTTTTCTGCTTATGCATCCTTATTCCGACACTAAACCTTCCAATAGTGGGCGTGGCCAAAGTGCTCTATTTTCATGTCATCCAACAAATGTAAACACCTGAAGTCTTCTAAATGGCATTGGTACTTGGATTGGAACCAGTGCTATGGTCAAATGACATGAACGTAGAGCTCTGGGTGGCAAGTTTATTTGTTCACATGCTTTTTTCAGCCTCAAAAAATAAGCGTAATATGAAAGTGATAGGAGATACAGTATTGTGATTGGGTCTGATGATGTATGCTACATATTTTCTTCACCAAGCTATAAGATATAGAAGATACTCTACATTCTGTATCTTAATTTACAAGTTACAGTAATGCCTTATTCCTTTATTATTTTTTTTACACTTACATTATCCTGTACTTCTACCTATGTTTTTTTTCTTCATTTTAGTCAACTCAATGAGTTTTTACTACTGACTACAAGTAGTAACTCATTGAACTTCTGTCTTTTTCTCTCTTTGGCTGAGAATGTCAGGTTATATTTTAATTTACAGGTGGTTTACGGTTTCACATTTTCTTGGTTGTAGCTTCAGTGCTGTATTGTACCCCATGGCACCAGGATCATGTGGTAAACAATCACCACAATGGAAAGGTCACCGGTTTGTGTCAAGAACTGCAACACTGCTGTGTTTTTTTACCCTCAACAGTATTAAGAATGCGCCACCACCCAGAGGACATCCAGATAACTTGACACAACTGTGGGAAGAATTGGAGTCAACATGGACCAGATGCCCGGTGGAACGTTTTCGGATGTTCTGAGGGCAACACTCAATATTAGGAAGGTGCTCTTAATGTGTTTTACACTCTATACACATCACTATACACATCAATATTCACATCAATATACAAATAGAGAAACACATACAGAGAAAAGGAGGTAGAGAAAGGGAGCAGTGGTGATTAAGGATATTTATCCTTAATTAATCTGTATGTTATACAGTTCCTTAATGTGTTGGTACAGAAACCTTTGTTGGCAATTACAGAGATCACACGTTTCCTGTAGTTCTTGACCAGGTTTGCACACACTGCAGCAGGTATTTTGGCCCACTCCTCCACCGGGAAAGCCCTTCAGATCCTTCAGGTTTCGGGGCTGTCGCTGGGCAATACGGACATTCCGCTCCCTCCAAAGATTTTCTATTGGGTTCAGGTCTGGAGACTGGCTAGGGCACTCCAGGAACTTGAGATGCTTCTTACGGAGCCACTCCTTAGTTGCCCTGGCTGTGTGTTTCGGGTCGTTGTCATGCTGGAAGACCCAGCCACGACCCATCTTCAATGCTCTTACTGAGGGAAGGAGGTTGTTGGCCAAGATCTCGCGATACATGGCCCCATCCATCCTCCCCTCAATACGGTGCAGTCGTCCTGTCCCCTTTGCAGAAAAGCATCCCCAAAGAATGATGTTTCCACCTCCATGCTTCCCAGTTGCGATGGTGTTCTGGGGTTGTACTCATTTTCTTCCTCCAAATACGGCGAGTGAAGTTTAGACCAACAAGCTCTATTTTTGTCTCATCAGACCTCATGACCTTCTCTCATTCCTCCTCTGGATTATCCAGATGGTCATTGGCAAAATTCAGACGGGCCTGGACATGCGCTGGCTTGAGCAGGGGGACCTTGCGTGCGCTGCAGGATTTTAATCCATGACGGCGTAGTGTGTTACTAATGATTTTCTTTGAGACTGTGGTCCCAACTCTCTTCAGGTCATTGACCAGGTCCGGCCGTGTAGTTCTGGGCTGATCCCTCACCTTTCCCATGATCATTGATGCCCCACAAGGTGAGATCTTGCATGGAGCCCCAGACCGAGGGTGATTGACCGTCATCTTGAACTTCTTACATTTTCTAATAATTGCTCCAACAGTTGTTGCCTTCTCACCAAGCTGCTTGCCTATTGTCCTGTAGCCCATCCCAGCCTTGTGCAGGTCTACAATTTTATCCCTGCTGTCCTTACACAGCTCTCTGGTCTTGGCCATTGTGGAGAGGTTGGAGTCTGTTTGATTGAGTGTGTGGACAGCTGTCTTTTATACAGGTAACGAGCTCAAACTGGTTCAGTTAATACAGGTAATGAGTGGAGAACAGGAGGGCTTCTTAAAGAAAAACTAACAGGTCTGTGAGAACCGGAATTCTTACTAGTTGGTAGGTGATGAAATACTTATGTCATGGAATAAAATGCTAATTAATTACTTACTTATCATACAATGTGATTTTATGGATTTTTGTTTTAGATTCCGTCTCTCACAGTTGAAGTGTACCTATGATAAAAATTACAGACCTCTACAGGCTTTGTAAGTGGGAAAACCTGCAAAATCGTCAGTGTATCAAATACTTGTTCTTCCCACTGTATATATTAAACTCCCTGAGTCAATATGTTCGAATCACCTTTGGCAGTGATTACAGCTGTAAGTCTTTCTGGGTAAGTCTGTAAAAGCTTTGCACACCTGGATTGTACAATATTTTCACATTATTCTTAAACAATTTCTTCTAGCTCTGTCAAGAGGGTTGTTCATTGCTTGTCATGACTTCTGCCGAAGTTTTCCTTGTTCATGTGGCGTTTGGAGGTCGACTTCACCGACCTTCTAGCCATCGCCGATCCACTTTTAATTTTCCATTAGTTTTGTCTTGTCTTCCATCACACCTGGTTCCAATTCCATAAATTACATGTTGTGTATTTAACCCTCTGTTCCCCCCACCATGTCCTTGTCCGTAATTGTTTGTTGTAAGGGCTTGTGCACATTATGTTCTGGTGTGCATCGGGTTATGTACCCATTTATTTATTATTCTGTATCCGGTGGGTTCTGATTATTAAACTGAGCCATTGGAAACAGTTTTTTGCTCTCCTGCATCTGACTTCTCTGCCTCCAGTACGCACTCCTTACAGAATTACAGACCACTGCTATGGAGTCAGCAGGTGCAGGTACACCGGTATTAGGGGTGGAGGAGCGCATCCAGGAGCACGCCATAATCTTGGCACCACCATGGATTGCGTTGTCCAGACAATGGACCGCTGGGAAAGACAGGGAGTTCTTCCAGCGCCTCCACCAGCACAACCAGGGTTTCCAGTGAGTGCCACCCTCTTCATCCTGGTCCCAGTGGGATTCGTCTGTCCCTGCCCCAGGAATACGATGGGAAGGCTGCAAACTGCCAGGGGTTCCTTCTCCAACTGGACTTATACATGGCCACCGTCCACCCGGCTCCGTTGGGCCGTGAGAGGGTGTCCGCCCTCGTCTCGTGCCTCACCGGGAAAGCCCTGGAGTGGGCCAACGCCGTATGGAGAGAGGGAGATGCAGCAGTGGACCAGTTTGAGGAGTTCACCTGCCGTTTCCGGGCAGTCTTCCATCTGAGGCAGGAGATGAGAAGCGCCCAGGAGTTCACCCTGGAGTTTAGGACCCTGGCTTCCGGCGCGGGATGGAACGACAGGGCCCTGATCGATCATTACCACTGCAGTCTGCGCGAGGACGTCCGTCAGGAGTTGGCTTGCAGAGACACCACCCTTACGTTTGATCAGCTGGTGGACCTGTCCATCCGGCTGGACAACCTGCTGGCTACCTGTGGACGTTCAGATTGGGGTCTGATGGTTCCATCCCCCTCTCCGATACCTATGGAGCTGGGAGGTGCGGTGCGCAGAGAGACCGGATGGGGTTCCAGCTTGTGCACCATCTGTGACAGCAGAGGTCACACTGCCGGTCGGTGCCAGGTTGGTTCCTCTGGTGATCGAGGTAACAGGCTGGGCGCTCTGGCATCACCCCAGGTGAGCCAGCACCATTCTCACCCAGAGTCCTCTGTTGCTCATATGTTTGTCTATGTTACTTTTTCTGAGTTTTCCCCGCATTCCCAGCATAAGGCACTCGTCGATTCAGGCGCGGCTGGGAACGTTATAGATAGAGCGTTCGCCTATAGTTTAGGAGTCCCCATTGTTCCCGTGGCTGTGCCCTTCCCCGTTCACGCCTTAGATAGTCAACCATTAGGCTCAGGTTTGATCAGGGAGGCCACCGCTACTCTAGGCATGGTGACGCAGGGGGGAGGCACAAGGAGAGAATTAGTCTCTTCCTTATTGACTCTCCTGCGTTTCCAGTGGTGCTAGGCCTACCCTGGTTAGTTTGGCATGACCCCACTGTTTTTTGGCCACAGAGGGCTCTCACGGGGTGGTCGCGGGAGTGCTCAGGGAGGTGTTTTGGGGTTTTCGTTGGTGCTACTGCGGTGGAAAGTCCAGACCAGGTCTCCACCGTGCGCATTCCCATCTGAATATGCCGATTTGGCTCTCAATTACCACCCCATCGAAGGGGCGATTGTGCGGTAAATCTCCTGATAGACGCTGCACTTCCCAGGAGTCACGTGTATCCCCTCTCACAGGCGGAGACGGAGGCTATGGAAACACATGTCTCCGAATCCCTGTGCCAGGGGTACATTTGGTCCTCCACTTCACCAGCCTCCTCGAGTTTCTTTTTTGTGAAGAAGAAGGAAGGAGGTCTACGCCTGCGTATTGACTATCGGGGTCTGAATCAGATCACGGTGAGGTATAGCTACCCGCTACCATTCATAGCCACAGCAATTGAGTCAATGCACGGGACGCGCTTCTTCACCAAACTAGATCTCAGGAGTGCTTACAACCTGGTGCATATCCGAGAGGGAGACGAGTGGAAGACGGCTTTCAGTACCACCTCAGGGCACTATGAGTATCTCGTCATGCCATACGGGTTGAGGAATGTGCCATCAGTCTTCCAAGCATTTGTAGATGAGATTTTCCGGGACCTGCATGGGCAGGGTGTAGTGGATTATATTGATGACATTCTGATATACTCCGCTACACGCTCCAAGCATGTGTCCCTGGTACGCAGGGTGCTTGGTCACCTGTTGGAGCATGACATGTAAGTAAAGGCTGAAAAACGCATTTCAGCCGTGCGTAATTGGCCGACTCCCACCACGGTAAAGGAGGTGCAGCGGTTCTTAGAGTTTGCCAACTACTACCGGAGGTGTATCCGAGGTTTTGGTCAGGTAGCGGCTCCCAAAACCTCACTGCTGAAGGGGGGCCCGGTGCGTTGGCAGTGGTCGGTTGAGGCGCAGAGGGCTTTTAGTCACCTGACGGCTTTGTTTACTTCAGCTCCCGTGCTGGCACATCCGGATCCCTCTTTGGCGTTCATAGTGGAGATGGACGCGTCCGAGACTTGGATAGGAGCGGTGCCCTCTCAGCGCTCGGGTATGCCACGGAAGCTCCGCCCCTGTGCCTTTTTCTCGAAGAAGCTCATTCCGGCAGAGCAAAACTGTCACGTGGGGGACTGGGAGCTGTTAGCTGTCATTAAGGCCTTGAAGGTGTGGAGACATTGGCTTGAGGGGGCCAGACACCCTTTTCTCATCTCGACTGACCACTGCAATCTGGAGTACATCCGGGCAGCGAGGAGACTGAACCCTCACCAGGCAAGGTGGGCCATGTTTTTCACCCGTTTTGTGTTTACCCTGTCCTACAGACCAGGCTCCCAGAACGTGAAGGCAGATGCACTGTCCCGGCTGTATGACACAGAGGAGCGGCCCATGGATCCCACTCCCATACTCCCTGGTGGCGCCGGTAGTGTGGGAGCTGGACACAGACATTGAGCAGGCGTTCCGTGCAGAGCCCGCTCCCATCCAGTGTCCCGCTGGGCGTCTGGACATCCCGTCTGCTGTTCGTGACCGGTTGATCTATTGGGCCCACACGTCACCCTCCTCTGGTCATCCTGGGATCGGTCGGACAGTGTGCTGTTTGAGCGGGAGATACTGGTGGCCCACCTTGGCTAAGGACGTGAGGGTTTATGTTTCCTCCTGCTCGGTGTGTACCCAGTGTAAGGCTCATAGGCACCTGCCCAGAGTTAAGTTACACCCCTTACCCGTTCCACAGCAGCCTTGGTCGCACCTGTCGGTGGATTTTCTGACTGATCTTCCACTCTCACAGCGTAACACCGCGATCCTGGTCGTTGTGGATCGTTTCTCTAAGTCCTGTCGTTTCCTCCCTCTGCCCGGTCTCCCTACGGCGCTACAGACTGTGGAAGCCATGTTTACACACGTCTTCAGGCACTACGGGGTGCCTGATGATATAGTGTCTGATCGGGGTCCCTAGTTCACGTCTTGGGTCTGGAAGGCATTTATGGAACGTCTGGGGGTCTCAATCAGCCTACTTCAGGTTTTCACCCCGAGAGTAATGTGCAGGTGGAAAGAGTGAACCAGGATGTGGGTAGGTTTCTGCAGTCCTATTGCCAGGACTGGCCGGGGGAGTGGGCAGCATACGTGCCCTGGGACGAGATTGCACAGAACTCGCTCCGCCACAGCTCCACTAACCTCTCTCCCTTCCAGTGCGTACTGGGGTACCAGCCGGTTCTGGCACCTTGGCATCAGGGTCAGACCGAGGTGTCTGCGGTGGACGACTGGTTCCGGCGCGCAGAGGAGACATGGGAACTTCCGGCGCCGACTGAGATGGCCGCCTCGCTTCGCGTTCCTAGGAAACTATGCAGTTTTTTGTTTTTTTACGTGTTATTTCTTACATTAGTACCCCAGGTCATCTTAGGTTTCATTACATACAGTCGAGAAGAACTACTGAATATAAGATCAGCGCCAACTCACCATCAGTACGACCAAGAATATGTTTTCCGCGACGCGGATCCGGTGTTCTGCCTTACAAACAGGACAACGGAATGGATCGCATGCAGCGACCCAAGGAAACGACTCCGAAAAAGAGGGAAACGAGGCGGTGTTCTGGTCAGACTCCGAAAAAGGGCACATCGCGCACCACTCCCCAGCATTCTTCTTGCCAATGACCAGTCTCTTGACAACAAGGTTGACGAAATCCGAGCAAGGGTAGCATTCCAGAGGGACATCAGAGACTGCAACGTTCTCTGCTTCACAGAAACATGGCTTACTGGGAAGACGCTATCCGACGCGGTGCAGCCAACGGGTTTCTCCACGCATCGCGCCGACAGAAACAAACATCTTTCTGGTAAGAAGAGTGGCGGGGGCGTATGCCTCATGACTAACGAGACATGGTGTGATGAAGGAAACATACAGGAACTCAAATCCTTCTGTTCACCTGATTTAGAATTCCTCACAATCAAATGTAGACCGCATTATCTTCCAAGAGAATTCTCCTCGATTATAATCACAGCCGTATATATCCCCCCCAAGCAGACACATCGATGGCTCTGAACGAACTTTATTTAACTCTTTGCAAACTGGAAACCATTTATCCGGAGGCTGCATTCATTGTAGCTGGGGATTTTAACAAAGCTAATCTGAAAACAAGACTCCCTAAATTTGACCAGCATATCGATTGCGCAACCAGGGGTGGTAAAACCTTGGATCATTGTTACTCTAACTTCCGCGACGCATATAAGGCCCTGCCCCGCCCCCTTTCGGAAAAGCTGACCACGACTCCATTTTGCTGATCCCTGCCTACAGGCAGAAACTAAAACAAGAGGCTCCCACGCTGAGGTCTGTCCAACGCTGGTCAGACCAAGCTGACTCCACACTCCAAGACTGCTTCCATCACGTGGACTGGGACATGTTTCGTATTGCGTCAGATGGAAATATTGACGAATACGCTGATTCGGTGTGCGAGTTCATTAGAACGTGCGTCGAAGATGTCGTTCCCATAGCAACGATAAAAACATTCCCAAACCAGAAACCGTGGATTGATGGCAGCATTCGCGTGAAACTGAAAGCGCGAACCACTGCTTTTAATCAGGGCAAGGTGTCTGGTAATATGTCCGAATATAAACAATGCAGCTATTCCCTCCGCAAGGCTATTAAACAAGCTAAGCGTCAGTACAGAGACAAAGTGGAATCTCAATTCAATGGCTCAGACACAAGAGGCATGTGGCAGGGTCTACAGTCAATCACGGACTACAAGAAGAAACCCAGCCCAGTCACGGACCAGGATGTCTTGCTCCCAGGCAGACTAAATAACTTTTTTGCCCGCTTTGAGGACAATACATTGCCACTGACACGGCCTGCAGCGAAAACATGCGGTCTCTCCTTCACTGCAGCCGAGGTGAGTAAGACATTTAAACGTGTTAACCCTCGCAAGGCTGCAGGCCCAGACGGCATCCCCAGCCGCGCCCTCAGAGCATGCGCAGACCAGCTGGCCGGTGTGTTTACGGACATATTCAATCGATCCCTATACCAGTCTGCTGTTCCCACATGCTTCAAGAGGGCCACCATTGTTCCTGTTCCCAAGAAAGCTAAGGTAACTGAGCTAAACGACTACCGCCCCGTAGCACTCACTTCCGTCATCATGAAGTGCTTTGAGAGACTAGTCAAGGACCATATCACCTCCACCCTACCTGACACCCTAGACCCACTCCAATTTGCTTACCGCCCAAATAGGTCCACAGACGATTTTTTATTTATTTATTTCACCTTTATTTAACCAGGTAAGCAAGTTGAGAACAAGTTCTCATTTACAACTGCGACCTGGCCAAGATAAAGCAAAGCAGTTCGACACATACAACGACACAGAGTTACACATGGAGTAAAACAAACATACAGTCAATAAAACAGTAAAAAAACAAAACAAAAAAAACAAGTCTATATACAATGTGAGCAAATTAGGTGAGAAGGGATGTAAAGGCAAAAAAGGCCATGGTGACAAAGTAAATACAATATAGCAAGTAAAACACTGGAATGGTAGTATTGCAATGGAAGAATGTGCAAAGTAGAAATAAAAATAATGGGGTGCAAAGGAGCAAAATAAATAAATAAATTAAATACAGTTGGGAAAGAGGTAGTTGTTTGGGCTAAATTATAGGTGGGCTATGTACAGGTGCAGTAATCTGTAAGATGCTCTGACAGTTGGTGCTTAAAGCTAGTGAGGGAGATAAGTGTTTCCAATTTAAGAGATTTTTGTAGTTCGTTCCAGTCATTGGCAGCAGAGAACTGGAAGGAGAGGCGGCCAAAGAAAGAATTGGTTTTGGGGGTGACTAGAGAGATATACCTGCTGGAGCGTGTGCTACAGGTGGGAGATGCTATGGTGACCAGCGAGCTGAGATAAGGGGGACTTTACCTAGCAGGGTCTTGTAGATGACATGGAGCCAGTGGGTTTGGCGACGAGTATGAAGCGAGGGCCAGCCAACGAGAGCGTACAGGTCGCAATGGTGGGTAGTATATGGGGCTTTGGTGACAAAACGGATAGCACTGTGATAGACTGCATCCAATTTGTTGAGTAGGGTATTGGAGGCTATTTTGTAAATGACATCGCCAAAGTCGAGGATTGGTAGGATGGTCAATTTTACAAGGGTATGTTTGGCAGCATGAGTGAAGGATGCTTTGTTGCGAAATAGGAAGCCAATTCTAGATTTAACTTTGGATTGGAGATGTTTGATATGGGTCTGGAAGGAGAGTTTACAGTCTAACCAGACACCTAAGTATTTGTAGTTGTCCACGTATTCTAAGTCAGAGCCGTCCAGAGTAGTGATGTTGGACAGGCGGGTAGGTGCAGGTAGCGATCGGTTGAAGAGCATGCATTTAGTTCAGTACTTGTATAGTTTAGTACTTGTATAGTTTAGTACTTGTATTTAAGAGCAATTGGAGGCCACGGAAGGAGAGTTGTATGGCATTGAAGCTTGCCTGGAGGGTTGTTAACACAGTGTCCAAAGAAGGGCCGGAAGTATACAGAATGGTGTCGTCTGCATAGAGGTGGATCAGAGACTCACCAGCAGCAAGAGCGACCTCATTGATGTATACAGAGAAGAGAGTCGGTCCAAGAATTGAACCCTGTGGCACCCCCATAGAGACTGCCAGAGGTCCGGACAGCAGACCCTCCGATTTGACACACTGAACTCTATCAGAGAAGTAGTTGGTGAACCAGGCGAGGCAATCATTTGAGAAACCAAGGCTGTCGAGTCTGCCGATGAGGATGTGGTGGTTGACAGAGTCGAAAGCCTTGGCCAGATCAATGAATACGGCTGCACAGTAATGTTTCTTATCGATGGCGGTTAAGATATCGTTTAGGACCTTGAGCGTGGCTGAGGTGCACCCATGACCAGCTCTGAAACCAGATTGCATAGCAGAGAAGGTATGGTGAGATTCGAAATGGTCGGTAATCTGTTTGTTGACTTGGCTTTCGAAGACCTTAGAAAGGCATGGTAGGATAGATATAGGTCTATAGGTAAAGGTCTATAGATATAGATATAGGTCTATAGATATAGGTAAATATATCACTAGCCACTTTAAACAATGCTACCTTATATAATGTTACTTACCCTACATTATTCATCTCATATGCATATGTATATACTGTACTCTAGATCATCGACTGCATTCTTATGTCACTAGCCACTTTAACTATGCCACTTTGTTTACTTTGTCTACATACTCATCTCATATGTATATACTGTACTCGATACCATCTACTGTATGCTGCTCTGTACCATCACTCATTCATATATCCTTATGTACATATTCCTTATCCCATTACACTGTGTATAAGACAGTAGTTTTGGAATTGTTAGTTAGATTACTTGTTGGTTATCACTGCATTGTCGGAACTAGAAGCACAAGCATTTCGCTACACTCGCATTAACATCTGCTAACCATGTGTATAAGACAAATAAAATTAGATTTGATTTGATTACATATCTCCCTGCCATATTACATAATTTGTGCGGCAGCATGCAATACATTTTTGGACTCACTTTGTTGTGCTGTGCTCAATTGAACAGGAAGGTGGCACAGCAATCCTTCGTGGGCAAAATGTGTCATTAAACTTTGTCATCAAATCTGGCAATCTCTGGATTTATGGTGCATTCAAGACATCTGGGAACTCTGAAAAAAACTATGTTGAATTCTGAGTTGGATTAACGATCAAAATGTATATTCCCAAGATGCTAGTTGTGTTGAACTCACTGAAGTCTGATTTCCCAGTTTTGAGTTAACAGTTGTTTTGAGCGCGGTAGAAATCCTGATGGATTGACAGCATGGCCAATGTTGAATGATTATCATTTTAAGCTGGAAAAGAGACCCTTAAACAGAGACTTGGGACCGTACACCTACTCCACTGAATAGCAGGCTAGTGATTGCTTTGCAATGCTTGTAGTTAGCCACTGATTCCTTCCAAACCACTTATTGTTGATTTTGCAATTTCCAACTTTTTTGTGATGTTTATGTCCAATGGTCGATGAGCACGATACGTTTTATCCGTAATTTCTCTTTATATTTTCCCTTCATATGACAAGGATTAAAAAGGATTTGCCAGTAGATTGTTGACTTGATTCATGATGATGACTGCCAGCTAAGATGTTGAAGGTATGATGTCCAATCAAAACTACTGTAGATAAAATGTTATTTGAAGTCATTTTATCTATGTCCAATGACCTTGAGCCTTCTTGGATGGGCACTTCTAATGTATCTCTATGGCAGCACCCAAGGTGCTTTAATTTTCAAGCTCTACTTTACTCAAGAAAGCAAAAAAGAGACCATGTTTGTATGAGGCTTTATTAACTCAAT
Source organism: Oncorhynchus nerka (assembly GCF_034236695.1). Classification (NCBI taxonomy): domain Eukaryota; kingdom Metazoa; phylum Chordata; class Actinopteri; order Salmoniformes; family Salmonidae; genus Oncorhynchus; species Oncorhynchus nerka. The sequence goes on from NC_088407.1 coordinate 19,183,990, forward strand.
GATTTAGATTTTTTTTTACATTGTTTGATATATGACATGTACTACTGCCAAAATACCATGCAAAAAAACAGGCAACCCCAAAATCAACCTTTTTAAACAACAACGAGGACTAATGCATTTACTAGCCACACATCCTACGCATTTGCCTCATTGGAAAAATTATCCTATTCATCGTTACTGTTATTATTGGCATGTTCGGGATTATTGGCACGTCTGTCATTCATGTTATCAATTCATATTTACCATGCAGGGACTGATACATCCAACCTTGTCTGATATTGAAAAAGTTGTTTTATGGTACAGTGTTTTGATGTCACAGTGGTCATCATATGTAGCTGCATTCTGCCCTGTATCTAAGATACATGTAGACCCAACCTATCGCTTTACTAGGGCTGCATCTGAAATGACATGCTATTCCGTATTTAGTGCACTACTTGATAGGGCTCTGGTTAAAAGTAGTGCACTCTGCAGAGATTTGGGACGCAGTCTATAGATGATCCGTGATTCTCAATGTGATGATCATGAGGTCTTTCGCCTTAGATCCAAACACCTAAATGGTTGTTAAAACGATATGCTTCTTTGCTGACAGTATCTCACCTTGTTGTAAAATGTCGCTTGACACCTCTTTAGTCTAAAGATTTCCTTCTACAACGAAGGAAACAACCTCTAGAGTCAGAGACCAAAGCAGAAGATGCATTGCTTTAGTCTTGTCAATGTTCAGGTAATAAGTATCAATAGAACGCTGTAGGACTTATGGAAATGTAACATTGGGTTCGGTCTATGTCAGGTAAGAAAAGCAGGTGAGTTTGGGGTTAGTTGGTTTGTCTTCCTCTTATGTAGTAAAGAAGTGACAGCGTACCTGAGTCAGCAAAAAAGGATCCAGAGACTGGAAAATAAAATCAGGTGGCATATTTAACTGACAGCCCTCTCATACCTGTGGCTTAACATCTTATGGCTGCAGGGGCAGTATTGAGTAGCTTGGATGAAAAGTTGCACATTGTAAACAGCCATTCCTCTGCCTCAGTTGCTAATATATGCATATTATTATTAGTACTGGATAGAAAACACTCTAAAGTTTCCAAAACTGTCAAAATATTGTCTGTGAGTATAACAGAACTGATATTGCAGGCGAAACCCTGAGGAAAATGAAAACAGGAAGTGGCTTCTATTTTGAAAACTCCATGTTCCATAGCCTCCCTTTGCTGGATTTAAAGGGATATGAACCAGATTCCTTTTCTTATCGCTTCCTCAAGGTGTCAATAGTCTTCAGACATAGTTTCAGGATTTTATTTTGAAAAATGAGCCAGAACGATAACATCGTGTCAAGTGGTCACATGAGTTTTGCTCACGCAACAGAATTTGGATAGGTATTGCTTTTCCCTCTCCTACTGTGAAAGACATTTGCGGTTGATATATTATCAATTATATATTTTAAAAACAACCTGAGGATTGATTATAAAAAACGTTTGACATGTTTCTGTGGACATTATGGAAACTATTTGGAATTTTCGTCTGTGTTGTCGTGACCGCTCTTTCCTGTGGATTTCTGAACATAACGCGACAAACAAACGGAGTTATTTTGGATATAAAAATAATATTTATGGAACAAACGGAACATTTGTGTAACTGGGAGTCTCGTGAGTGAAAACATCCGAAGATCCTCAAAGGTAAACGATTAATTTGATTGCTTTTCTGATTTTCGTGACCAAGCTTCCTGATGCTAAGTGTACATAATGTTATGTTATGCTATCGATAAATTTACACAAACGCTTGGATTGCTTTCGCTGAAAAGCATAATTTCAAAATATAACCCGACAGGTGGATTAGCAAAAGGCTAAGCTGTGTTTTCCTATATTGCACTTGTGATTTCATGAATATAAATATTTGTAGTAATATTTATTGAATGTAGCGCTATTGCTATTCAGCGGTTGGTGATGACACTTATCCCGATATCGGGATTTTAAAACAAAGGAATGTTTGCCATTTAAGATCATGAGACTTGAAGTGTGTGTGTGTGTGTATGTGTGTTTGTGTATGTGTGTGTGTGAGGAGACGTCCACAAACACGATGGTCATCTCCGTTTTTCTGTACAACCCCCACAAGTGTCACTAGACTCAAAAGCAAATCGAAGTACAGCATGGAGGTAGTTTGGCACCCCAAAAATATATATTTACAGTAACAGTCAAAAGGTTGGACACCTACTCATTCCAGGGTATTTCTTTATTTTTACTATTTTCTACATTGTAGAATAATCAAAACTATGAAATAACACATGGAATCATGTAGTAAACAAAAAAGTGTTAAACAAATCCAAATGTATTTTATATTTGAGATTCTTCAAATAGCCACCATTTATCTTAATTACAGCTTTTGCACACTCAATCAGGTTCACCTAGAATGCTTTTCCAACAGTATTGAAGGTGTTCCCACATATGCTGAGCACTTGCCTGCTTTTCCTTCACTCTGCGGTCTGACTCATCTCAAACCATCTCAATTTGGTTGAGGTCGGGGATTGTGGAGGCCAGGTCACCTGATGAAGCACTCCATCACTCTCCTTCTTGGAAAAATAGCCCTTTCACAGCCTGGAAGTGTGTTAGGTCATTGTCCTAATGAAAAACAGATGATTGTGCCCAAACTATGCCCAAACCAGATGGGATGGAGTACCGCAGCAGAATGCTGTGGTACACATGCTGCTTAACTATGCCTTGAATTCTAAATAAATCACAGATAGTGTCACCAGCAAAGCACCCAGACTACAGTTTGCAACTGCACATGGGGACAAAGGACAAAGATCATACTTTTTGGAGAAATAGCCTCTGGTCTGATAAAACAAAAATAGAACTGTTTGTTAATAATGACCATCGCTATGTTTGGAGGAAAAGGGGGGAGGCTTGCAACCTGAAGATCACCATCCCAACCGTGAAGCATGGGGGTGGCATTATCATGTTGTGGGGGTGCTTTGAAAATGATGTGGATATATTGAAGCAACATCTCAAGAAATCAGTCAGGAAAATAAAGCTTGTTCGCAAATGGGTCTTCTAAATGGACAATGACCCCAATCATACTTCCAAGGTTGTGGCAAAATGGCCTAAGGACAACAAAGTCAAGGTATTGAAGTGGCCATCACAAAGCCCTGATCTCAATGCTATACAAAATTTGTGGGCAGAACTGAAAAAGCGTGTACGAGTAAGGAGGCCTACAAACCTGACTCAGTTACACCAGCTCTGTCAGGAGGAATGGGCCAAAAAGTCACCATACTTATTGTGGGAAGCTTGTGGAAGGCTACCCAAAACATTTGACCCAAGTTAAACAATTCAAAAGCAATGCTACCAAATACTAATTGAGTGTATGTTAACTTCTGACCCACTGGGAATGTGATGATAGAAATAAAAGCTGAAGTGAATCATTCTCTCTACTATTATTCTGACATTTCACATTCTTAAAATAAAGTGGTGATCCTAACTGACCTAAGACAGGGAATTGTTACTAGGATTGAATGTCAGGAATTGTGAAAACTGAGTTGAAATCTGTTTGGCTAAGCTGTATGTAAACTTCCGACTTCAACTGTGTATACAGTGCCTTGCGAAAGTATTCGGCCCTCTTGAACTTTGCGACCTTCTGCCACATTTCAGGCTTCAAACATAAAGATATAAAACTGTATTTTTTTGTGAAGAATCAACAACAAGTGGGACACAATCATTTATTGGATATTTCAAACTTTTTTAACAAATCAAAAACTGAAAAATTGGGCGTGCAAAATTATTCAGCCCCTTTACTTTCAGTGCAGCAAACTCTCTCCAGAAGTTCAGTGAGGATCTCTGAATGATCCAATGTTGACCTAAATGACTAATGATGATAAATACAATCCACCTGTGTGTAATCAAGTCTCCCTATAAATGCACCTGCACTGTGATAGTCTCAGAGGTCCGTTAAAAGCGCAGAGAGCATCATGAAGAACAAGGAACACACCAGGCAGGTCCGAGATACTGTTGTGAAGAAGTTTAAAGCCAGATTTGGATACAAAAAGATTTCCCAAGCTTTAAACATCCCAAGGAGCACTGTGCAAGTGATAATATTGAAATGGAAGGAGTATCAGACCACTGCAAATCTACCAAGACCTGGCCGTCCCTCTAAACTTTCAGCTCATACAAGGAGAAGACTGATCAGAGATGCAGCCAAGAGGCCCATGATCACTCTGGATGAACTGCAGAGATCTACAGCTGAGGTGGGAGACTCTGTCCATAGGACAACAATCAGTCGTATATTGCACAAATCTGGCCTTTATGGAAGAGTGGCAAGAAGAAAGCCATTTCTTAAAGATATCCATAAAAAGTGTTGTTTAAAGTTTGCCACAAGCCACCTGGGAGACACACCAAACATGTGGAAGAAGGTGCTCTGGTCAGATGAAACCAAAATTGAACTTTTTGGCAACAATGCAAAACGTTATGTTTGGAGTAAAAGCAACACAGCTCATCACCCTGAACACACATCCCCACTGTCAAACATGGTGGTGGCAGCATCATGGTTTGGGCCTGCTTTTCTTCAGCAGGGACAGGGAAGATGGTTAAAATTGATGGGAAGATGGATGGAGCCAAATACAGGACCATTCTGGAAGAAAACCTGATGGAGTCTGCAAAAGACCTGAGACTGGGACGGAGATTTGTCTTCCAACAAGACAATGATCCAAAACATAAAGCAAAATCTACAATGGAATGGTTCAAAAATAAACATATCCAGGTGTTAGAATGGCCAAGTCAAAGTCCAGACCTGAATCCAATCGAGAATCTGTGGAAAGAACTGAAAACTGCTGTTCACAAATGCTCTCCATCCAACCTCACTGAGCTCGAGCTGTTTTGCAATGAGGAATGGGAAAAATGTTCAGTCTCTCGATGTGCAAAACTGATAGAGACATACCCCAAGCGACTTACAGCTGTAATCGCAGCAAAAGGTGGCGCTACAAAGTATTAACTTAAGGGGGCTGAATCATTTTGCACGCCCAATTTTTCAGTTTTTGATTTGTTAAAAAAGTTTGAAATATCCAATAAATGTCCTTCCACTTCATGATTGTGTCCCACTTGTTGTTGATTCTTCACAAAAAAATACAGTTTTATATCTTTATGTTTGAAGCCTGAAATGTGGCAAAAGGTCGCAAAGTTCAAGGGGGCCGAATACTTTCGCAAGGCACTGTATACCTGGAGAAAGAAAAAACTTTTTTAAGCGTAACAGTGACAAATTCATTGTCTCACATTTCACATGAATATTATTTTGTATTATATTGTATTTACAAGAGACACATTACCGAACTCTGCAGTGTTCTTCCTGGATCTGGCTGATGCATCTACAATTGCAATGATAAACCAGAATGGTTTGGAACACAAAGTTAATAACTGTGAAAGATACTGTGTAATTACAAAATATATACTGACTTAATACAGATGCGCTTGGGTAAGAGTGTGCACTAGGGTAAGTTGGTGCAACATTGGTGCTTACACAGAATATACACAGCACCAACTGTATTGATGTAATATACTTCACACCTTTCTTAGGAGATGGTTTGAACTGAGTTCCTGTCTGTAAAGGGTTTTCTTGCCTTGCAATTGAGTCATATCCTTCATATCACCAAAACAATAGAATTCTCCTTAAATCATTTTAAATATACAATCTTCATCTGAAATATTTTGACAGACACTAACTGCACATGCTTTCCATCAATTGCATGATTCTGTTGTTTAATGTGAAAAAAAATGATAGGTTAATACATCAAACACTAAAATAGAATCTACCGACTCATGATTGTCTTATTTTAAATGATCCACTAAATGATCCACTAAAAGTATTTATATTAACAGACTAAAAGCTTACTCTTATCCTTTGTTTAATCCCTGATGATTGGCACTGTATAAAAAATACATTTTATTATTTTGAAAGACAAATATCCATCATAATCATTTCATGCAGAGAAGAGAAGAAAACAAACTTACTCTGGTCTTCTGTTTTTGAGCCACAACATCCTGTAAAAGAAAAAAAGAGTTGTGCCTTATTTTGATCCAGTGGTATATGTACTATAGTTGTAATGAATATAGTAGTCAGGGGTAAATTCATGTATTTAGGGTAATGATTTAGGTTTGTAACCAAGCAGCTTTACCCATGGTGGTGGTGGCTAATTGGTAACAGCTAACAATTAAATAGTCCTAAGTAGTCCCAGAATAATTCTGTTTTTTTCCAATTCTCAGCCACAGCGCCTATAAAGATATTGTCAGCCTCATTTCACGTCCACTAAACCTGATTCACATTGCTAACAATAACCAAGAGACACATTTAAAGGAAGCATGATGCCATAAACTTTTATATTGTTACCACAAAAAAAGAAGTGAAAGAAATGCTTACCGTGACATTTTACTAAGTAGACTGTATCAGAGAGAGAGAGAGATTTCCAGTTCTTATGGTGATTATTTTTCAGATAGTTACGTTGTGTATAAATGTCTGTCCTGTTTTGTTGTATATCACCACTTATAGTCTCAGATATGATTTATACCAAGTACCCATTTACCAAATTGCTAATGCTAAATGCTGTGGCCATATGAGATCAGAAAAAATAGATAAGGAGACAACATACTGCAGCTCCTCTGGTTCATGTGTAAGCAGTCCGTTGTCAACTTCCAGCAAGAATCACATGGGAGGAAACTGGGAGGGTTTTATCAAGACTTCACATTGTATCCTATTGGCTTCCTCAGTACTTTATAGGAAAGCTTCCCCCCATGGCCATTTTAGTTACTGCAAGTTTTATGTATACTCAGTGTGTGCTGTATCATAACACCTATTCATGTGTTGTAGATCTTAGGAAAAAAGTGCTATCTAGAACTTAAAAGGGTTCTACATGGAACCAAAAAGTGTTCTACCTGGAACCAAAAAGGGTTATCATATGGGGATAGCTTAAGAACCCTTTTGGAGCCTTTTTTCTAAGACTGCGTTGTGCCTCTTGGCATTGAGGTAGTAACACACTCTTAGACAGATTTACCAAATGGTTATGCCTGTAGGGAATGTCGCAACTGAAAGTATAAAGGATTTGGCTATTGATGATGAGGCTATTGATTGGAAGGATGTCCACCTAAGGTGGTAATTGTGGTCTGTAATTATAGTGGTGTAACAACAAATGCTTGTTAACATGCTTGTTACAAATGTGCAAGTTTCAATTAATTCACCAATGTATTATTTTGGTTTTCCTCAGTTGCATCCGACATAGACATAGATTGTCTTTTTCTCCCGTTTATAGCATTAAAAGTCAGAATGGAAATTGACAAAATATGAAGTATTTTAAATACAACATAGGGTCTCATGGTCCCCTTCTGTGTTTTGTTTCATTTCTTGTTAGCATTTTCCCATCCTGGAGTCTGAAACCTTGTGGGTTCTACCAAATTGACTTCAGATTCTGAAGATTATCCACGTTTCTCCAATTGTCAAATTTCAAACTGTTTTTTACACCCTGGACTGGGTTGCTCAGCATCGTTACGTTTCTCCAAACGTCAAATTTCGAACTTGCTAAAACCTAAAACGTTACATTTCGGCATTCGTTACCAACGGTTAAGGTAAAGGTTTGGGATAGGGTTCCGAAAGTTTAAAGTAAGTGTTAAAACAAAATAAAGAAAGAAACACTGGTCTACCACTGGCATTGAGCACAAAACCATCCAATCCGGAGTCACGGGACAACGCCCACAGACCCACATCCACAACTCTAGCAAATCCAAAACCTTACTTGATGGTAGAGTGACCATTGGGTCTTGGTCACCTCCCTGACCAAGGCTCTTCTCAGCCACTGTGTTCTTGGGTATCGTCAATGCTGCAGAACTTTTTTGTTACCCTTCCCCAGATCTGTGCCTCAACCCAATCTGTCTCAGAGCTCTAAGGACAATGCCTTCGACCTCATGGTTGGTTTATGCACTGTCAACTGTGGGACCTTATAAAGAAATGTGTGTGCCGTTCCAAGTCATGCCCAATCAATTAAATTTACCACAGGTGGACTCCAATCAAATTGTTTAAACTTTTCAAGGATGATCAATGAAAACAGGATGCACCTGAGCTCAAATTCGAGTCTCATTGAAAAGGGTCTGGATACTTCTGTACTGTAAATAAGACATTTCTGTTTTTTAGTTTTCAATAATTAGCAAACATTTCTAAAAGCCTGCTGTCGTTATTGGGTATTGTGGGTAGAGAGAGTGATGAGGATATTTTTTTTCTTCATCCATTTTAGAATAAGGCTGTAACGTAACAAAATGTGGAAAAAGTTAAGGGTTCTGAATTCTTTCTAAAGGCAATGTACAGTACATGCATCTTCAGTGTCCAGAGGGATTTCTGCACTAGGTACTGGAACTGTAGTTATCTCCAGAGGCTGAACCTCCAATATGCCCTCCTATAGTGAAGATATTATTACATTGTTATATTATTACTATTCAGTTTAATATGAATTCATATGAAATTCAGGAAACAACAATTTGAGTAAAAAAGACATGGGTGACTGAGAGAAAATGGAAGAGTGAAAATAGGGTGGCCTTTGCTCCATAGACAAACAGGACACCAGGGAGAATCCTTAGCTTCATAGCCGAACAGGGCACCAGGAAGAATCCTTAGCTCCATAGCCGAACAGGGCACCAGGAAGAATCCTTAGCTCCATAGCCGAACAGGGCACCAGGAAGAATCCTTAGCTCCATAGCCGAACATGGCACCAAGGAGAATCCTTTGCTCCATAGCCAAACAGGGCACCAGGGAGAATCCTTAGCTCCATAGCCGAACAGGGCACCAGGGAGAATCCTTAGCTCCATAGCCGAACAGGGCACCAAGGAGAATCCTTTGCTCCATACCCGAAAATGGCACCAGGGAGAATCCTTAGCTCCATAGCCAAACAGGGCACCAGGGAGAATCCTGCAGAGAAGAATGGGAGAAACTCCCCAAATAAAGGTGTGCCATATTAGATAATATTAACATGTTATACGATATATATACATGTTTAAATTACAAGTATATGGGCATTTGACATTAAAAAAAACGATGTCATCGGTTTAAAACACATTTAACTCCTGTTTAATAGTACAATAATATCCATAATATTCAAACAATTCCCCGACTCCAAATCTAATATATTATTTTCACTAACTCACCTTCAGAAAGCTCCATTAGGAGGGATTCACGGATGATATTTTTATCTGTTGGCCTGTGGGTTTGTAGATGCGCTAAAGCGGTGCGAACAGAGTGGGAAAGTATCTGATTCACTAGACTCGTTCGCGGTCGTGTCCTTAACTAGAGATAGTACCCATATCCTGTATGCAACACCCTGTATATTTGGTTTAGATTACAAAGGTAGTGATTTCATGTATTGCCTTTTGATTTCCTACATCCTCAGGGGTAGCAACTTGGGGGGTGTCCGATGTAAATTTATAGACCGGGGTGGCGGGACCTGGCGCTGATTAGAAATAACATTGTTTTAAACCCTAGGAGGCTATCTCGCCATACTGTATTATTTCTGGGATGTTTGACTTTTTAGCCCCCACATCCTCTGGGTGTCTGACTTTTTAGCCCCCACATCCTCTGGGGTGAGATAAATTCAGATTTGAAAGACCTATGTGTTAATGAATCGAAAGTGCCCATTTTAAGAGACGCCGTCACACACTTTTTGATGGGGGGTAGGCAGATATCTGGACATACAGTATGCATGATAGTGCAAACCTTGGTTTCAAACGATCCCTACAGAGACACACACCCCCATACCCTTTTTGTTTTTGAAACACACACACATACACGCCAGCGCACGCACGCACGCACACACATGCACACACACACACACACACAATCCCCCTCCCAGTCATTCCTGCTTCATAGACAACAACTCTAAGGGCAATAAAATAGAGGGTGTGGGGCCATTCTCTTTCCAACGTTCAAACACAGACACCACCCCAGTTCAACCAGGTCCCTACACATCAATCATCATGACAACTTCAAAGGAATAGATACAATATATGCATAAATTAGCACTCCCCCTAAGGCATGAGAACAGGAACAGGATGTCCTGACCGGATGTCCAAATATGGGCACTCCCTAGAGCATGTGATCACTTCCCGGAATTATATACATAATTTCACACTCCCTCTAAGGCGTGAGAACAGGAACAGGATGTCCTGAGCGGATGCCCAAATGTGGGCATGCACACGTCATCCTGACATAGGGTCATAAATCATACGTTTGACGTGTGCCGTCTACTTTATTCTCTGACAGGCAATACTGTATTAGTCACGTAGAAAAGGTGATCTTGTACAATGTTGCACGAGGAAGAAATGGCATACAACACCATGCTACGTTTTTACAGTAGCCAACTGCTTTACAATACCCATATTTCTGATTATTTGTCCAAGTATTTATTGTATAAGGATAATGAAACTGTAAGACTGACACATTTCTCAACGTCCTCATAACCTGCCTTTGGATACAAATTATTATTTTTAATTGTGCGTGTCAAGTTTTAGTCAAATACTGTTTGGAAAATTATATTTACCATCTACTATTCGTTCTATTCAGCACAAAAATAACAGCTTTGAAATGTGTATCTTGTATTCTTTGCTATTAGATGTAATGGTAGTTAAAATGATTACATGGTGAGCATGTCATTATCTGATGTTTTGGTGACTAAACTAAATGTTCTCATTTTATTTAGTGGAAAACAGATTTTTCCTGAATGACTCAGTGTTGAAAGATGTGTGAAACCGCAATGAATGTGCAAATTAAGGTTCTGAACATACGATAACAGGCAATACAAGTGTTATCATTTTAGAGTTTTGTACTTTAGAGTTAAAAAATGTACCACATACTTGTGAAAATACCACCACTCCTAACAGCTAGACAGAGAGAGAGAGAGAGAGAGAGAGAGAGGGAGAGCTCGATAACCTTTCATTCTTGTGGTGAACCTTGATTCAGTGTTAAGGCCCCTGTCATGCTGCTGAACAGGTGGGACTGCATTTTTGTGGGGCATCAGAAGCTGATGAAGATCTAATCACCCAACCGGTCTATCTCTTATCCTGGTAGCCGGATCTGTTTGTGCTTTTACCAACACTTACAACATTTACTGTCATGTGATCCAGCAGTTGGTTAAGAACCAGGCAATATCCAACCTATGGCATACACTAGTTTATTAGTAACCAAAAGGTTGGTGGATTGAATACCTGAGCTGACAAGATAAAAATCTGTCGTTCTGCCACTGAACAAGGCAGTAACTCACTGTTCCTTTGCCGTCATTGTAAATAAGAATTTGTTCTTAGCTGAATTTGCGTGTGTGCGTGCGTGCGTGTATGTGTGTGTGTGTGTGTGTTTGTTCCATTGCCAAACTTCACTAACGCCATAGTCACACTGCTTTGTGAGTATGACCCTAATGTGTAATCTTTATTTTACAAGTAGTCATGCTGAGAACAAGGTCTCTTTATACAGATGACCCCTGTGACTACAAATATACCCAAATCAAATACAACATGTAATACAAATACTGATAGCCATGTTACTTGACACTCTGTGCTTGCCTACAACCAACAACAAGGAAGAATGCAGCTACTATTCACACATCCTACGCATTTGCTTTCAGTGGAAAAAATGTTCTATTCGTCAATGTTGTTATTATGAGCATGTTTGGGACACTTATTGTCAGTCAGGTTATTCAATTCATATTGACAATCCACTCAACCTTGTCTGATATTGAAAAAGTTGTTTTATGGTACAGTGTTTTGACGTCACAGTGGTCATCATAGGTAGCTGCATTCAGTCCTGTATGTAAGATACATGTAGAACCAACCTATGGCTTTACTAGGGCTGGAGCTGAAATGACATGCTATTCCCTACTTAGTGCACTACTTTGATAGGGCTCTTGTCAAAAGCAGTGCACTGTACAGTGATTTGGGACACAGTCTATAGGTGATCCGTGATTGTTTCTCAATGTGATGAGCATGAGGGCTTTCCTCTTAGATACTGTTACGTTCCAAGAAAACCAAAAATCGTCGCTCAAAAAGAAGGAGGAAGTAACAAAGAGTCACCGGTAACAACCAAAATGAAACAGCTGAGGTTTTAGTAGGGGTTCTGAAAGACACTCATGGGAGTGTCCACTGAAAGTTGACTAGCAAAAACAGCATTTTGTCACGGAGGGATAAGAAATTGTTTTTGAGGTATTGGCTGAGCTGTCTGAGGCCAACGGTGTTGCTTCCATGATTCTGGTTGGCTGAACCTGTGCTCAAACGAGTGACTCCCTGAACACATTGACACGTGTCACCGACAAAGTAGTGTTAACAGCAGTGTCACAAAAACCCTTGCACAGCAAAGGAAACAACTACTTCTAGGTCTCAGAGCAGGTGATTTCACCGCTAGCACACTGCTAATTAGCTAGCCAATTCACATAAACACACATATGAAAATCAAATCAAATTTGTCACATGTGCTGAATACAACAGGTGTAGGACCTTACAGTGAAATGCTACGAGCCCATAACCAAAAATTCAGTCTCCAAAAATACAGATAAGAATAAGAGATAAAAGTAACAAGTATTTTAGAACAGCATTGAAATAACAACACTATATATAGACTATATACAGGGGGGTACCATTACAGGGTCAATGTGTGGGGGCTGTCACGTTCTGACCATAGTTCTTATGTGTTTTCTTTGTTTTAGTATTGGTCAGGACGTGAGCTGAGTGGGCATTCTATTTTTTGTGTTCCTACGTTGGGTTTGTTGTTTGGCCTGCTATGGTTCTCAATCAGAGGCAGGAGTTTGTCATTGACTCTGATTGGGAACCATATTTAGGTAGCCTGTTTTGTGTTGGGTTTTGTGGGTGGTTGTCTTCTGTCTTTGTGTCTATGCACCAGATAGGACTGTTTCGGTTTTTCACATTTGTTGTTTTGGTATTTTGTAGTGTCACGTTTATGGTCTTTATTAAACATGTTGAACACTAACCACGCTGCGCTTTGGTCCGATCCTTCGTCCACAGAAGAAAGCCGTTAGAGAACCACCCACCAACCAAGGACCAAGCGGCGTGGTAACAGGCAGCGGCAGCAGGAGCAGCGCAAGAAGGAGGAATAGACATGGGAGGACGAGTTGGACGGAAAAGGAGGGGAAAATCGCCGCCCCAAAGCAGAGCTGAAGGCAGCGAAAGCAGAGAGACGGCATTATGAGGAGCCAGCACGGCAGAGCAGCTGGAAGCCCGAGAGGCAGCCCCAAAAATGTATTGGGCGGGGGCACAGGGAGAGTGTGGCAGAGTCAGGAGTCAGACCTGAGCCAACTCCCCCTGTTTTCCATAAGAAGCGAAGGAGAAAACCAGAGCCGGTCATGGCGGCAATGGAGCAGTCGGCGATTGTCGAGGAGTTGTTGGACAGATTGGAGGAGAGTGAACGGAGGGGAGATTATGAGACATTTTAGGAGTTGTTGATGAAATTGGAGGAGAGTGAGGAGAGAGAGCTGTTGGTTTGGCGCAGTATGCACAGCACTCGTCCTGAGGTGCGTGCTAGTCGTCTGGTGAAGACTGTGCCAGCCTCACGCACCAGGCCTCCTGTGCACCTCCCTAGCCCTGCACGTCCTGTGCCAGCTCAGCGCTACAGTGCTCCTAGAAGTGCAAACCGTGGCCGGGCGTTGTACTGGTCAGGCACCGTGTTATGCGGTGGAACGCACGGTGTCCCCAGTACGCATGCTTAGCCCGGTGCACTACATCCCAGCTCCCCACATCTGCCGGGTTAGGGTGAAGATCCAGCCAGGGCGGATGGTGCCAGCCCTGCTCTCAAGATCTCCAGTACGCCTTCACGGTGCGGTCCATCCAGTGCCACCTCCACGCACCAGCCCTCCGGTGGCAGCCCCCCGCACCAGGCTGTCTCTCCGTCCTTTGTCTACAGGTGCTCCCGCCTGTCCAGAGCCGCTAGAGTCACCCGCCTGTCCAGAGCCGCTAGAGTCTCCCGCCTGTCCAGAGCCACCAGAGCCGCCAGTCTGTCCTGAGCCTCCAGAGCCGCCATTCTGTTCTGAGCCGCCAGAGCCGCCAGTCTGTCCTGAGCCACCAGAGCCGCCAGTCAGCATGGAGCTGCCAGATCCGCCAACCAGCCAGGAGCCGCCAGAGCCATCAACCAGCCAAGAGCCGCCAGAACCGTCAACCAGCAAGGAGCCGCCAGAGCCGTCAGCCAGCCAGGAGCCACCAGAGCCGTCAGTCAGCCAGAAGCTGCCAGAGCCGTCAAACAGCCTGAACTACCTCTCAGTCCTGAGCTACCCCTCAGTCCTGAGCTACCCCTCAGTCCTGAGCTACTCCTCAGTCCTGAGCTACCCCTCAGTCCAGAGCTGCCCCTCACTCCGGAGGAGTTTGTTAAGCAAAAGGTGTCCCTCAGTCCTGTGGGCCTATTTATTAGGGTTTCCAGGTCAGGGTCGGCGGCAAGGGTCGCCGTTCCTAGGAGGACACTAAAGTGGACAAAGACTATGGTGGAGTGGGGTCCACGTCCTGCGCCAGAGCCGCCATCGCGGACAGATGCCCACCCAGACCCTCCCCTATAGGTTCAGGTTTTGCGGCCGGAGTCCGCACCTTGGGGAGGGGTACTGTCACGTTCTGACCATAGTTCTTTTGTGTTTTCTTTGTTTTAGTATTGGTCAGGACGTGAGCTGAGTGGGCATTCTATGTTTTGTGTTTCTATGTTGGGTTTGTTGTTTGGCCTGATATGGTTCTCAATCAGAGGCAGGTGTTTGTCATTGTCTGATTGGGACCTATATTTAGGTAGCCTGTTTTGTGTTGGGTTTTGTGGATGGTTGTCTTCTGTCTTTGTGTCTATGCACCAGATAGGACTGTTTCGGTTTTTCACATTTGTTGTTTTGGTATTTTGTAGTGTCACGTTTATGGTCTTTATTAAACATGTTGAACACTAACCACGCTGCGCTTTGGTCCGATCCTTCGTCCACAGAAGAAAGCCGTTACAGGGGCACTGGTAGTTTGAGGTCGTATGTACGGGGGGGGGGGGGAATCACTGGTGCTTCCTGCTTTAATTCTTGCTTGTAACCAGGAATCAGGAGGCAATAATTATGGTCAGATTTGCCAAATTGAGGGCAAGGGAGAGCTTTGTATGAATCTCTGTGTGTGGAGTATAGGTGGTCCAGAGTTATTTTTCCTCTGTTTGCACATTTAACAAGCTGATAGAAATTTGGTCAAACGGAAATAAGTTTCTCTGCATTAAAGTCCCCGGCTACTAAGAGTACCGCCTCTGGGTGATCTTCTTCTTGTTTTCTTATGGCAGAATAAAGCTCATTCAATGCTGTCTTAGTGCCAGCTTCTGACTGTGGTGGTTTGTAAACAGCTACAAAGAATACAGATGAAAACTCTCTCGGTAGGTAGTGTGGTCTACAGCTTATCATGAGAAACTCTAACTCAGGCGAGCAATAGCTCGAGACTTCCTTAGATATCGTGCACCAGCTGTTTACAAAAATAAATAGATGGCGCCCCTTGTCTTACCAGGTGCCGCTGTTCTATCCTGTCGGTACATCGTATAACCAGTCAGCTGTATACTGATGTTGTCATCGTTCAGCCACGACTACGTGAATCATAAGATGTTACAGTATTTAATGTCCCGTTGGTAGTTTAATCTTCCGTGTAAATCTTTGATTTTATTGTCCAAAGATTGCACGTTTGCTAGCAGAATGGAGGAAAGTGTGGGTTTATTCGATCACCTACGAATTATCAGAAGGCCTTCAGCCTCTCTTTTTCCGCCTCCTCTTCACTTAGATCACGAGGAAGCAGTGTATTCTTCGCATTGTGCTCGTCAGAGTCATGAAAGGAAAAAAAGGATTCTGCTAGTCCGTGCTTGTCATGAATACGATGGGAGACAGAGTGCTGGTTTAAAGTGCAGGGCGCAGCAGGTGTTTAATTGTAAAGTACCACAGGAGGAGGCAGGTAACTGGGTCCAGGGGCAGGCAGATGGTCATACACAAGGGCTCCAAAAAGGTAACAGTACAGGCAGGGAAAAGACTAATAACGTAGTCTGGGAGATCAAGAAAGAGGTTGATGACAGGAAATCCAATAGGCAAAAGTACAGGCAGGGAATAGGCAAAAAGGCATTGTTAGTGAGGATCGCCAAAAACTACGATACACAGGAGGACTAATACAGGACAAAACAGAGCTCCGAATAGAAATGTGTATCAAAACAAACAATACCTCACTATGATGGGGTGCAAATAACTGACCTAAATAGTGTATGTAAATGACATACAGGTTATCAGAATTCAGGTGATTGGGATCTGGAGAGTTAGCTCCAGGGGATCTATGTGTTTGAGAGTATGAGTTGGAAGCAGACAGTTACAGTGGTGAGTAATCGCAGTCCTGATGTCTAGAAGTTATTTTTGGTCAAAAGAGACGGTAGAGGCAACATTATGTACAAAATAAGTAAAACAATTAATTACAAACAACTCAAATCAACAAACAAAAAACACAATCGTCTGGGGGCACGTAAAACGTTTGCCATCTTCTCCGGCGCCATCGTACAGTGTTCCAGAGACCCACGAGCTACAGCCCATGAAAGCAGCATCTCATTTGGGAGTCAGTATTAGTTAAACGTCATGGTTCCTACACTGTACGTCATGGCATCCCGGATGTAACACATACTGACTAACAAGGTGATACCAATCGGTGCACCCTACGTGCTAACGTGCTATAAGTGCTAAAGGTTCGAACCTCAAAACATAAATTGAAAAGCCAAAACCAGTAACAATACAAACACCTAAATGTTTGTTGAGTGTATGATTGGGCTTTTTGCAACGTGTCAAATGTCACTTGACACAAGGATGTAAACAACATCTTGAGGAGTTGTTTTATGAGACAGAGAAAAAAGCAGAGGCATTGTTTTATCCATGTGTCATCAAAGTTTAGGTTCTCAGTATCAGGACCCAGAGAAGAGAGTTTCAAACCTCCAAATGATTCCAGAGAATGCCTACTGGAGCATAGATGTGGAAAACAAAGTATTGAAAATAGTTGACTGGACTGAAACCTGAAAAGCTGGGAGTGTTAGAGGACTCTTCGGCCCTTTGTTAGGTTGTAAAAAGGAACTCAAAAACGCACCTGTCTGACAAGCGAAATCCTCCTCAAGCTGCAAAGTGAACCTGTAAAAGATTGCAGTTAACAGGCAAGGCCATAGCATTGTTTGGTCAGTCTTTAGTTACTACTGCCTGTAGCTTTATTATGTATTAGTACCTTAAAACCACACAACTCCGTGGTGTAATTAGTACTCTAAAACCACAACTCTCTGTGGTTTTATTAGTACTCTAAAACCACACAACTCTGTGGTTTTATTAGTACTCTAAAACCACACAACTCTCTATGGTTTTAATAGTACTCTAATACCACACAACTCTCTGTGGTTTAATTAGTACTCTAATACCCCAAAACTATCTGTGGTTTTATTAATACTCTAATACCCCAAAACTCTTTGTGGTTTTATTAGTACTCTAATACCCCAAAACTATCTGTGGTTTTATTAGTACTCTAATACCCCACAACTATCTGTGGTTTTATTAGTACTCTAATACCCCAAAACTATCTGTGGTTTTATTAGTACTCTAATACCCCACAACTATCTGTGGTTTTATTAGTACTCTAATACCCCAAAACTCTTTCTGGTTTTATTAGTACTCTAATACCCCAAAACTATCTGTGGTTTTATTAGTACTCTAATACCCCACAACTATCTGTGGTTTTATTAGTACTCTAATACCCCACAACTATCTGTGGTTTTATTAGTACTCTAATACCCCAAAACTCTCTGTGGTTTTATTAGTACTCTAATACCCCACAACTATCTGTGGTTTTATTAGTACTCTAATACCCCACAACTATCTGTGGTTTTATTTGACGATGGGAAAAACAGCTGATGCACAGAGTGCAATGTGGAGTATCTTCCATTGTTTAAGCTTTTTTTTTAGCTTTAGCAATTATTAACTTTTTGAAGATTGAGTTACTTTAATCTTTTACTTCTTCACTGATCTGAGCGATTTGAGATGGAACGTTTTCCCCTTGATGTAGATGTAACTGACAACTTATTGATGTAACTGTAGATGTAACTGTAAAAATCTACAAATATCTCTGTTTTGATCCTGTATATACTCATTACTGTAAAGTGAGACAATATCATCTGCTGTAATGACTAACATAGTTTGTTTTGTCATACTCATTTGTCATATTAATGTTTTGACATATTCATAGTGTTTGGTCATATTTTTTTTTTTTTTTTAAATCATATAATTACTTTATATCCCAGACTGATAGAACTAGAATGTCGGTAGAAATATCTGTAATGACAATATGATCCAACTAGATGTTACACTGTACAACTAACTACAGGCTTCACTGGGTCAATATATTGTGTCAAGTATCTGGCTAACTAGCTTGCATTGTTGGTCATTGTAAAGATAATCAAGGTTTTATGTGATGGATGATTATTAAACTTGTCAAAACAACTACAGTAGATGGCAGTTGTTTCTTTCAATCCTAGTCATCAACACATTGACAACCAGATACCAAATAAGAACTTGTATTTTTCACAAATCAACATGTTTTAAAACAAAAATGCATGTTTAATGTCACACACAATAATACCCTACTGAAATAATGAATGTCTAATATATTAAAGAATAGGGAACACAACATTGATGCCTGGTTAGATGACAGCAAAGGATGAGAATGAATCCACAATTCTGTATATTACTTAATCGAAAATTATTCACATAGCCACATATACCAGAATAAGCTATTGACATACAGGGTATGTCAACAGGGGCGGCAGGGTAGCCTAGTGGTTAGAGTGTAGAGGTGGCAGGGTAGCCTAGTGGTCAGAGTGTAGAGGCGGCAGGGTGGCCTAGTGGTTAGAGTGTAGAGGCGGCAGGGTAGCCTAGTGGGTAGAGTGTAGAGGCGGCAGGGTAGCCTAGTGGTTAGAGCGTTGGACTAGTAACCGGAAAGGTTGCAAGTTCAAATCCCCGAGCTGACAAGGTACAAATCTGTCGTTCTGCCCCTGAACAGGCAGTTAACCCACTGTTCCTAGGCCGTCATTGAAAATAAGAATTTGTTCTTAACTGACTTGCCTAGTAAAATAAAATAAATGTGATGAATTATGTTTTTCTATTTTGCCTTGAAGGGCAAAATTGTGATTGGTTTTGCATCGTTGTTCCAGGGTGAGAAAAGTGGGCGGACATCATCCTGATAACTTGGTCCTTTGGTGAATGAATAGATGAGTGAGCTGTCTTCTGCATTGTAGAAAGTCACCTTCCTTTCCTGATAATCTAGATAGATACCAACTTTATCTGGAATACCTTTGTCAAGAACGTGTTCTTCATCCTCCATGGCTTTAAGTCTTTGCCCATTGGATAGTCTGATTACCCAGAATCCATTAGTTGGACTGAAAGCCAACGGCCCCTTCCTGTTAGCTGTTTCCTTGGCAACGCCAATCACCCAGTCATCCTTCTCCTTCACATTCACCTCCCAGTAAGTCTTCAAAGGACTGCCCATTTTGCCCAACACAAAAGGCTCTTCATCAAAACAGTTTTCAATGTCAATGTTTCTCTGTGGTGATTCATCTATCCACTGTAGTGAGTTCCCATGTATCTTCAGCTTAGGGTGAGCAGTGTCCACATCCAGAGTAACATCCACTGTGGAGAATGGGAAGACCAAATATTTATTTACTCATAATTTTCATTGCAATTTAATCTTCAGTGATTTAAAGCTTAGTTATATAGGACAGAGAAAGTATTTTATTTTATTAGGTATTTTAATTGAGTTGAAAAACAGATTCTGTTGTCACAGCCCATTACCTTCATGTGAGCGTGCTTGATTTATATCTGGAAAAAAATACATTTAAAAAAGAATAGCAATGAGAAATTCAATGTCTCACATATCAGATGACTATTATCTGAAATTATATTGTATTTTAAAACTTTGCAGTCTTCTTGATGGATCTTGCTGATGCATCTACAATTGCAATGATAAACCAGAATGAGGTATGGAACACAAAGCTAATAACTGGGAAAGATAATGTGTAGCAAAAATATACTGACTGTCACGTTCGTTATCGGATCAAGGCGCAGTGTGGGTTGCGTACATTCTTATTTATTTAAAGAATGAACACTGAACAAACTAACAAAATAACAAAACGAACCATGAAGCTATACAAACAAGTGTTAACAGGCAACTACACAGACAAGATCCCACAAACACCAAAGGGAAATGACTACCTAAATATGATCCCCAATCAGAGACAACGATAAACACCTGCCTCTGATTGGGAACCATAACAGGCCACCATAGACATACAAATCACCTAGACCTACAAAACCCTAGACATACCAGAAACCCTAGACAATACAAAAACTAGCGTACCCACCCTAGTCACACCCTGACCTAACCAAAATATAAAGAAAACAGAGATATCTAAGGTCAAGGCGTGACACTGACTTAATATTGTGTAAATTGGTGCAAAGTTGGTGCTTAACCAGAAGTTATACAGCATCCTCTGTATTAATGTACAATATTTCTCACCTTTCTTAGGAGATAGTTTGACATGAGTATCTGTCTGTAAAGGGTTTTCTTGCTCTGCAGTTGAGTCATAACCTTCATATCACCAAAACAATAGAATCATGTAAATTAACACTCTTCATCTGAAATATTTTGCCAGACCCTATAACTGCACATGCTCCAAAACCCACCCCCCACCCCACACAAACATTTCCTCCACTATTTATAACATCAAACACTAAAAAATTAAGTGCTGAAGAGTCAGAGATAATGTATTTAAATATACCAACTCATGATTATCTTCTTTTGTAATAAGTAAGCTTACCCTTCTTTGTTGAATCCACTGTGCTCTCTCCGGTATAAGGTAACATGTAATTGAATAATACATTTTCTTCTTTTGAAAGACAAATATCAATATTTTTATGGCAAGGACAAGAAAACAAACTTACTCTGTTCTTCTGGTTTTGAGCCACAACATCCTGTAAAAGAAAGAAAGAGTTGTGGCTTATTTTGATCCAGTGGTATATGTACTATAGTTGTAATGAATATGGTAGTCAGGGGTAAATTCATGTATTTAGGGTCATGATTTAGGTTTGTATATGCAAGCAACTTTACCATGGTGATGGTGGCTATTGCCATGGAGATGGTGGCTAAACGGTAACAGCTAACAGTCAAATATTCCCCAATACATCACATCATGTATTTAGGGCTAATGATTGAGGGCTGGATTCAATCCATATCGCAGAAGTGTTGCAGATCCACGTTATAGCTCGATTGAATTTTAAAGACAATGTTCAAGAATTTGCGGAGACTGCATTAACGGTAAATGCTGCATACCGTATGTCGGCTCAATCGGAAAATTGCTTTTACATTTGAACGGGATCTTTCACAATACAGATTTAATACAGCCCTTAAGTATCTATATCTGAGACAGCTTTACCCATGGTGATGGTGGCTAAATGGTAATAGCTAACAGCCAAATAGTCCCAGAACAACGCTGTGTCTTGTCCTTCTCCAATACTGAACCACGGCACCTATAAAGAAACGATCAGCCTTATTTCACGTCTGCTAGACCTGATTCACAATGTTAACAAAAACCAAGAGACAAGTGTAAAGGAAACATGGCGCCACAAAAACGATGGAAAATGTCTTGAGTACAGAGGAAGACAAACTTTATCTCTCCTTAATATTTTAATTGGAAAAAGTAACTTGCAATGCCTTTGGTCAGTCTCAAACACAGAATTGTTATTGTGTTACCACCAAAAGAAGTGGGTGATCTTGAATGGTTTTGTGATACGCTCAACTCTGTGGTACACCTCAAATTAATGTCACTTTATTTAAAGTGTCTGTGCACACTCCATAACGGCCTATGACATGGTTATGACACCCATAATTCCATTTAATATATTAATGTGACACAGAGTTTGATAAATTCTATAACGCCCCTATTATAACATCTGGTACGTAGACACTTATGTAGCATGTAATAACACATGAAATAAGTTGTCATGCAGACTGTCATGCAGACTGTGTAATATCAGTTGTTATTAAAAGGTGACATAAGCACATATGACAATGTGTGTTCTCTATAAAACCCATTATAACTAGTTTCATAACATCTAATGCCGTTAATAATAACTATTTAAAACTACTCATTACATTACATTACTTATGACAAATGTAATAATGTGTTATATGGCTGTTATAAAGGCTTTATTAATACATGAATAAGGTCACCTATAGTAAACTGTTACCTTTGGGACTCATTGGAACAAGCACTAAAAGTTACCAATTGTGTACATTTATTTGAAGTAAGTACCTGAAAGTACCCTATACCTTATAATGTCCTAGCAAATATGTAATTTATATACCCGTAAAATAAAGTACTACCGAAATCACTCCCTACTGTGCTAATTCAATTCCAGAGACATTTCAAGAAAGGATTACATTCTAGAAGTGATTAGTTAGTTTTACAAAGGCAGTACTTCAGTTATCCTGTTGAAGGCTTGTCATTCATGGATATTTCAAGTTGTCTCATGTCAAAATGATTATTGTTTAACCCACTAGTATAAAAGATAAAAGATACAGTAATAAAACAATAACGCTGAATGGTTAGTCAGCAAGGGGAAGGGAGAGAGAGAGAGAGAGAGAGAGAGAGAGAGAGAGAGAGAGAGAGAGAGAGAGAGAGAGAGAATCAAGGAAGATTCATATCAGGACAATATGGTGATTATTTTTCAGACACTTACCTTGTGTATATATGAATGGCCTGTTTTGTTGTATATGTACCACCTATAGTCTCAAATATTATTCATTCCAACTTCCCATTTACCAAATTGCTAATGCTAAAGGCTATTGAGTAGCCATAATTTTGAAAACATAAATATTTGATAATGAGACAGCATACCCCAGCTCCTTTGGTTAATGTGTAAGCAGTCAGTTGAACCTTCCAGCAAGAATCACGTAGGGAAACTGGGAGGGTCCAGGTTTCATCAAGACATCTGTATCTTATTGGCTTCCTCATTACAGTACTTTAATAGGAAAGCTGCCCCTCCCCCTGGCCAGTTTAGTTACTGCAAGCCAAATATATACTCTATGCCAGTGATCCGCAAACTTTTTTGTCCCACGAACTCATTTTGATATTTGAAAATGATCGCCTAAAACAATTCAAATTAACCCCAAAAATGTGTTTTTTTTAAATGCCATTCATACTTTTTTTGTTTGGTGCTGTGGCAGTCAATTGAAAAACATTCTAAAAGTATTTCTGATTTCTGATTTTCACATATTTGTAATGTGGGGCTATGACAGTGAATTGCAAATTAGACTGACATGATCAGTGGCAATTTTAGCATGTAAATATTGGTGTGGCATTTTTTTACTTTTGATTTATGCATGCCAGAAAAGCCACTACACAACACAACAATAAACAAAACATGAATTGCAATATAACGGTGACAAACCGTGCTCACAAACTGGTAGGGCCTACATAAAGCTGTCCCAACAGCAGAGTCCCAACAGCTGTCCCAACACCTTACCACTGCTACACCTGGCTATCAGCGGAGCCTTGTCTGGCATCGAAACAGTTCATTCAGCCTCATTTCCTGCCTTTAAAAAAAGCATAGCTGATATGGCTAACTTGCTAAACAGATGTGGTGTCTTCTTGCAATTGAGATGTACAAACTATTGCATAAGGGGACAATGAGCGGATAAGAGGCAATCCATAACATTGATTAAGACATTAATGAGCGAGCTAGGACTGACGTAGTCAATATAACTATTTGTTCAGCACTTTTGAAATGTACTGCGACAGAATTGAGAACATGGGCCGTTCTTACAGTGTTCTCCCTGTACACCAAGTCATAAGTGTGGTCTATAAGCAGACAATGAAAGCTCTTACAATATTTGATGGTAACATTTCTCTAAAACAGACTATAGGCTGAATGTGCACCACCAAGTCAGAACAGTAGGCTAAGTTACGAGGGGAAAAGGGAGCAAATTATTATGGTGAAGCACATGGGCTACTAACAGCTTACTAACACAACATACATTGTTTGCAAACTGATATGTTACCTGTATTAAAATAACATGCAAAACAGGCCCCCCAAAAATAGGTGGTGGATCACCTGTCGTGGCTTCTGCCCCACCTGCCCTGAACGAAGGGTCGCCACTGGACATGGTGTATCTTTTCTCACCAGCACTAATGAGATGGTTGTGCTTTATGCATGTTGTGTTGGAGCTTCTCAAAGTCAGGGGGGGATGTCGACAGTGCGCAACTCATCTCTGCTGTCACATCCAACCTGGATCGATATTTGGTTTTAATGCAGATGAGAGCATTGAGTCAAGCTTCACACAGATATGGCCTGGCGAAGGGTACCATGAGTTTTATAGTGCTTTCACGACAACAGGGAACTCAGACAAATACGAGGTCAAATCATGATGTCAGTAATCTTCAAGTCGGAAAGACAGAGCATTAATATATTAACGAAAAATATGGACACAACGTTGATACCTGGTTAGATGACAGCAAATGAACATAGAAAGTAATCCACAATTCTGGATATTACTTAATAAAAAATGTTTCGCATAGCTTTAAACCACGACAAGCTATTGACAGACAGGGATTGCGATCATTTATGTTTTTCTATGTTGCTGTGATGGGCAAAATTGTGATTGGTTTTGCATCATTGTTCCAGGGTGAGAAAAGTGGCAGGACATCATCCTGATAACTTGGTCCATTGATAAATGAGTAGATGAGTGAATCTTCTTCTGCATTAAAGAAAGTCACCTTCCTTTCCTGATAATCTAGATAGATACCGACTTTATCTGGAATACCTTTGTCAAGAACATGTTCTTCATCCTCCATGGCTTTAAGTCTTTGCCCATTGGATAGTCTGATTACCCAGAAGCCATTAGTTGGACTGAAAGCCAACGGCCCCTTCCTGTTAGCCGTTGCCTTGGCAACGCCAAGCACCCAGTCTTCCTTCTCCTTCACATTCACCTCCCAGTAAGTCTTCAAAGGACTGCCCATTTTGCCCAACACAAAAGGCTCTTCATCAAAACAGTTTTCAATGTCAATGTTTCTCTGTGGTGATTCATCTATCCACTGTAGTGAGTTCCCATGTATCTTCAGCTTAGGTTGAGCAGTGTCCACATCCAGAGTAACATCCACTGTGGAGAATGGGAAGACCAAATATTTATTTACTCATAATTTTCATTGTTATTTAACCTTCAGTGATTTAAGTATTAGTTATATAGGGCCGATAAAATATTTTATCTTAGTAAGTATTTTAATTTAGTTGAAAAAACAATTCTGTTGGCAGAGCCCATTACCTTCATGTGAGCGTGCTTGATTTATATCTGGAGAAATATATATATTTTAATATATACTCTACATTAATATATACTCTGCATGAGTATCACATTTCATATTAATATTTTCTGAAATTATATTGTATTTAAAAGAGATGCATTACTGAACTCAAGTAGAATATTCCTCACCTTTTTCTGGAGATAGTTTGAGCTGAATTTCTGACTGTGAAGGGTTTTCTTTGTCTGCAGTTGAGTCATAAGATTCATATCAACAAAATAATAGAATTCTCCTTAAGTAATTTAAATAAACATTCTTCCTCTGAATTTTTTTGTCAGATCCTATGCTTTCCATCAATGTCATGTTTTTGTTGTTTATTAGTTAACAAATGTTAGGTTAAAACTTCAAACCCCAACATATTAAATCCTTATGAGTCAGAGATCATGTACTTAAATATACCAACTCATGACTATCTTTTTGTAAAAAAAATCCACAAAAAATATTTACATGAAGAGATTAATAGCTGACCCTTCGTTGTTGAATCCACCGGGCTCTGTGCTGTATAAAGTAATATAGTGTTGAATAATACATTTTCTTCTTTTGAAAGACAAATATCCATATTTTTATGGCAAAGACAAGAAAACTAACTCACTCTGTCCTTCTGTTTTTGATTCCAAACATCCTGTAAATGAAGGAAACAGTTTTTGACCCAGTGGTATATGTACTATAGCTGTAATCAATATTGTAGTCAGGGGTAAATTCATGTATTTAGGGTAATGATTTAGGTTTGTATACGCGAGCAAGCTCTACCCATGGTGATAGTGGCTATTGCCATGGTGATGGTGGCTAAATGGTAACAGCTAACAGTCAAATATTCCCCAATATATCACATAATGCATTTAGGGGTAATGATTGAGGGCTGGATTCAATCCATATTGCAGAATTATTGCGGATCGGCGTTATGGCTTGATAGAAATTGAACTGCAATGTTCCAGAATTTGCGGCGACTGCATTCACGGTAAATGCTGCATACCGTATGTGGGCTCAATCGGAAATTTGCTTTTAAATTTGAACGTGTATCTTCCACGATACGGATTGAATCCAGCCCTTAAGTATATCCGGGCAGCTTTACCCATGGTGATGGTGGCTAAATTGTATTCGTTAACAGTCAAATAGTCCCAGAACAACTCTGTGTCTTGTCCTTCTCCAATACTCAGCCACGGCACCTATAAAGAAATTATCAGCCTTATTTAACGTCTGCTAGACCTGATTCACAATGTTAACAAAAACCAAGTGACAAGTGTAAAGGAATCATGATTCCACAAAAACGATGGAAAAGTTATTGAGTTGGGAGGAAGGCAACTTGCAATGCCTCTGGTCAGTCTCAAACGCAGAATTGTTATTGTGTTACCACCAAAAGAAGTGAGTGATGTTGAATGGTTTTGTGATACGCTCAACCTTGTCACTTTATTTAAAGTGTCTGTGCACACTCCATAACGGCCTATGACACCCCATAATTCCATTTGATATATATATATATCAAGTCAAGTCATTTAAGAACAATTTTTTATTTTCAATGACGGCCTAGGAACAGTGGGTTAACTACCTGTTCAGGGGCAGAACGACAGATTTGTACCTTGTCAGCTCGGGGATTTGAACTTGCAACCTTCCGGTTACTAGTCCAATTAGTCCAACGCTCTAACCACTAGGCTACCCTGCCGCCCCTGTGACACAGAGTTTGATAACTTCTATAACGCCCCTATTATAACATCTGGTACGTAGACACTTATGTAGCATGTAATAACACATGAAATAAGTTGTCATGCAGACTGTGTAATATCAGTTGTTATTAAAAGGTGACATAAGCACATATGACAACAGGATGAACAGTTCTCTATAAAACCCATTATAACTAGTTTCATAACATCTAATGCCGTTAATAATAACTATTTAAAACTACTCATTACATTACATTACTTATGACAAATGTAATAATGTGTTATATAGCTGTTATAAAGGCTTTATTAATGTATGAATAAGGTCACCTAAAGTAAACTGTTACCTTTGGGACTCAATGGAACAAGCAGTAAAAGGCATTTGGTATCAGGTAGTTATCAATTGGGTACAGTTATTTGAAGTAAGTACCAGAATGTACCCATTGATACCTTAAAATGTCCAAGCAAATGTGTCATTTAAATACTGTAAAAGAAGTACTACCCATATCCCTTTCTACTGTGCTAGTTCAATTCCAGAGACATTTGAAGAAAGGATTACGTTCTAAACGTGGGTATTTCGTTTCAGAAAGGCAGTATAGTTATCCTGATGAATGTGTTCTGTTTCAGAGATATTTCAAGTTGTCTCGTATCAAAAGGATTATTGTTTAAAACATTAGTATAACAGTTCTAAGACCCAGTAATAAAACAATAACGCTGAGTGAATCAAAGAAGATTGATTTCAGGACCATATGGTGATTATCTTTCAGACACTTACCTTGTGTACAAAACCTGTCCTGTTATGCTGTATATGTACCACTATAGTCTCAAATATTATTCATACCAAGTACCCATTTACCAACTTACTAATGCTAAATGCTAGCGAGTGGCCATAATTACGAGAACAGAAAGATTTGATAATGAGACAGCATGCCCCAGCTCGTTTGGTTAATGTGTAACCAGTCAGTTGAACCTTCCAGCAAGAATCACATAGTGAAACAGGGAGCGTCCAGGTTTTATCAAGACAGCATTATCTTAGTTACTTTGTCAGTACAGTACTTTATAGGAAAGCTGCCTCTCTCTCATGGCCAGTTTAGTTACTGGAAGCATTATATATACCAGGGGTTCCCAAACTTTTTGGGCCCACGACCCCATTATGATATCTGAAAAGGATCGCGACCCCAACCATGTAAAAAACATGCTATTAACAGCCTTTGTTTACTTTATATTTTGGGGCTATGGCAGTCAATTTCGAAAAATTCTAACAGTGTTTCTGAATATCTTCTCAACTCACCATCACATATTTTTAATGTGGGGCTGTGACAAATCAGTCTGACATGATGTATCTCACCAGCACTAATGAGATGGCTTTATGCACGTCGCGCTGGAGCTTCTCAAAATCAGGGGATGTGGTCGATAGTGCGCACCTCATCTCTGCTGTCACATCCAACCTGGATCGATATTTGGTTTTAATGCAGATGAGAACACTGAATCTAGCTTCACACAGATATGAGCTGCCGAAGGGTACAATGTTTTTTATTGTCCTTCTAAGACAACATGGACATCGAGGTCAAATCATGACGTCATTGACTTTCAAGTTGGATATTCATGCTCTAGAAAAAGGCCTGAGTTCTCGAGTTAGAATTCCGAGTTGAATGACCGTTCAAAATAGTTGAATGACCGTTCAAAATATTTTCCGGAAGTTGAAGATTTCCGAGTTCCAGTTCCAAGTTCCCAATTGTTTTGTAGGCGACATTAAAGGTGAAAAGCAGATGGAACGGGATTCCATTTGAATCAGGAACCAAAACTCCTTCGTAGTGACCCGTGAATGTATTTGGTGACATGAAAGCTCAATCAGCTGTTTGATTTCAACACCCATTATAGCTAGTTTTGTAACATCTTATGCCGTTACTCATAAACTATTTGAAACTACTAATTACGGCAAACATTATAATGTGTTATATAGCTGTTATAAAGGCTATATGAATGTTTGAATAAGGACACCTACATTAAACTGTTACCTTTGGGACTCATTGGAACAAGCACTAAAAGTTACCAATTGTGTACAATTATTTAAAGTAAGTACCATAAAGTAACAATAGATACCTTATAATGTCCTAGCAAATGTGTAATTTTATATACCCGTAAAATAAAGTACTACCGAAATCACTTCCTACTATGCTAGTTCAATTCCAGAGACATTTGAGAGACTGCTAGCCCATGCTAACTGCTTGCTTGCTAACCCGGCCTGCTAACTGCTAGCTTGACCTGGTCTACTAGTTGCTAGCTTATTTAGCTACGGCCTACTAACTGTTAGCTTGTTAACTGTCTGAATCGCCGTGTCCCCGGCCAGCCCAACCACTCTCTGGACCCATATGTTCACTTGGCTACGCATGCCTCTCTCTAATATCAAATGCCTTGTCCATTACTGTCCTGGTTAGTGATTACTGTCTTATTTCACTGTAAAGCCTCTAGCCCTGCTCAATATGCCTTAACCAACCATGTTGTTTCACCTCCTACATATGCAATGACATCACCTGGTTTAAACATCTCTAGAGACTATATCTCTCTCTTCATTACTCAATGCCTAGGTTTACCTCCAATATACTCACATCCTACCTTACCTTTGTCTGTACACTATGCCTTGAATCTATGCTATCGTGCCCAGAAACCTGCTCCTTTTACTCTCTGTTCTGAACGTTCTAGACGGCCAGTTCGTATAGTCTTTAGCCGTACCCTTATCCTACTTCTCCTCTGTTCCTCTGGTGATGTGTTAATCCAGGTCCTGCAGTGCCTAGCTCCACTCCCACCCCCCAGGTGCTCTCAATTGTTGACGTCTGTAAACGTAAAAGCCTTGGTTTCATGCATGTTAACATTTTTTATTTTTTTATTTTTTTATTTCACCTTTATTTAACCAGGTAAGCAAGTTGAGAACAAGTTCTCATTTACAATTGCGACCTGGCCAAGATAAAGCAAAGCAGTTCGACACATACAACGACACAGAGTTACACATGGAGTAAAACAAACATACAGTCAATAATACAGTAAAAAAAACAAGTCTATATACAATGTAAGCAAATTAGGTGAGAAGGGAGGTAAAGGCAAAAAAGGCCATGGTGGCAAAGTAAATACAATATAGCAAGTAAAACACTGGAATGGTAGTTTTGCAATGGAAGAATGTGCAAAGTAGAAATAAAAATAATGGGGTGCAAAGGAGCAAAATAAATAAATAAATTAAATACAGTTGGGAAAGAGGTAGTTGTTTGGGCTAAATTATAGGTGGGCTATGTACAGGTGCAGTAATCTGTAAGATGCTCTGACAGTTGGTGCTTAAAGCTAGTGAGGGAGATAAGTGTTTCCAATTTAAGAGATTTTTGTAGTTCGTTCCAGTCATTGGCAGCAGAGAACTGGAAGGAGAGGCGGCCAAAGAAAGAATTGGTTTTGGGGGTGACTAGAGAGATATACCTGCTGGACCGTGTGCTACAGGTGGGAGATGCTATGGTGACCAGCGAGCTGAGATAAGGGGGGACTTTACCTAGCAGGGTCTTGTAGATGACATGGAGCCAGTGGGTTTGGTGACGAGTATGAAGCGAGGGCCAGCCAACGAGAGCGTACAGGTCGCAATGGTGGGTAGTATATGGGGCTTTGGTGACAAAACGGATAGCACTGTGATAGACTGCATCCAATTTGTTGAGTAGGGTATTGGAGGCTATTTTGTAAATGACATCGCCAAAGTCGAGGATT
This sequence comes from Oncorhynchus nerka, assembly GCF_034236695.1. Taxonomy (NCBI): domain Eukaryota; kingdom Metazoa; phylum Chordata; class Actinopteri; order Salmoniformes; family Salmonidae; genus Oncorhynchus; species Oncorhynchus nerka. The sequence continues at coordinate 19,214,781 of NC_088407.1, forward strand.
GGTAGGATGGTCAATTTTACAAGGGTATGTTTGGCAGCATGAGTGAAGGATGCTTTGTTGCGAAATAGGAAGCCAATTCTAGATTTAACTTTGGATTGGAGATGTTTGATATGGGTCTGGAAGGAGAGTTTACAGTCTAACCAGACACCTAAGTATTTGTAGTTGTCCACGTATTCTAAGTCAGAGCCGTCCAGAGTAGTGATGTTGGACAGGCGGGTAGGTGCAGGTAGCGATCGGTTGAAGAGCATGCATTTAGTTCAGTACTTGTATAGTTTAGTACTTGTATAGTTTAGTACTTGTATTTAAGAGCAATTGGAGGCCACGGAAGGAGAGTTGTATGGCATTGAAGCTTGCCTGGAGGGTTGTTAACACAGTGTCCAAAGAAGGGCCGGAAGTATACAGAATGGTGTCGTCTGCATAGAGGTGGATCAGAGACTCACCAGCAGCAAGAGCGACCTCATTGATGTATACAGAGAAGAGAGTCGGTCCAAGAATTGAACCCTGTGGCACCCCCATAGAGACTGCCAGAGGTCCGGACAGCAGACCCTCCGATTTGACACACTGAACTCTATCAGAGAAGTAGTTGGTGAACCAGGCGAGGCAATCATTTGAGAAACCAAGGCTGTCGAGTCTGCCGATGAGGATGTGGTGGTTGACAGAGTCGAAAGCCTTGGCCAGATCAATGAATACGGCTGCACAGTAATGTTTCTTATCGATGGCGGTTAAGATATCGTTTAGGACCTTGAGCGTGGCTGAGGTGCACCCATGACCAGCTCTGAAACCAGATTGCATAGCAGAGAAGGTATGGTGAGATTCGAAATGGTCGGTAATCTGTTTGTTGACTTGGCTTTCGAAGACCTTAGAAAGGCATGGTAGGATAGATATAGGTCTATAGGTAAAGGTCTATAGATATAGATATAGGTCTATAGATATAGGTAAATATATCACTAGCCACTTTAAACAATGCTACCTTATATAATGTTACTTACCCTACATTATTCATCTCATATGCATATGTATATACTGTACTCTAGATCATCGACTGCATTCTTATGTCACTAGCCACTTTAACTATGCCACTTTGTTTACTTTGTCTACATACTCATCTCATATGTATATACTGTACTCGATACCATCTACTGTATGCTGCTCTGTACCATCACTCATTCATATATCCTTATGTACATATTCCTTATCCCCTTACACTGTGTATAAGACAGTAGTTTTGGAATTGTTAGTTAGATTACTTGTTGGTTATCACTGCATTGTCGGAACTAGAAGCACAAGCATTTCGCTACACTCGCATTAACATCTGCTAACCATGTGTATGTGACAAATAAAATTTGATTTGATTTGATTTGATTTGATTTGGAAGCCGTCCGTGTCTACCTTCAGCAGGCCGTGACGCGCCAAAAGAAGAACGCAGATCGCCACCGCAGTGAGACCCCGGTGTTCGCACCAGGGGACCGGGTCTGGCTCTCGACCCGAAATCTGCCACTCCGCCTGCCCTGCCGGAAGCTGGGTCTGCGGTTTGTGGGGCCATTTAATGTCCTGAGGAGAGTGAACAAGGTTTGTTACAAGTTACAGCTTCCACCCAATTACCGTATTAACCTCTAGTTCCATGTGTCTCTCCCCAGGCCGGTGGTGGCTGGCCCGCTCCAGGAGTCTCAGGTGCGGGAGGTTCCTCCGCCCCCTCTGGACATTGGGGGGGCCCCAGCGTACTCCGTTCGCTCCATACTGGATTCCAGGAGTCGGGCGAGGGGCCTTCAGTATCTCATGGAGTGGGAGGGGTACGGTCCGGAGGAGAGGTGTTGGGTTCCGGTCAAGGAACCATAGAGTTCCATAAACTTACCATAGACTTCCGCCGAAGTTGGTACCTCTCCTTGTCCGGGCGGTGTTCAGAGGTCGACGTCACCGACCTTCTGGCCATTGCCAATTCACTTTTCATTTTCCATTGGTTTTGTTTGTCTTCCATCACACCTGGTTCCAATTCCATCAATTACATGTTGTGTATTTAACCCTCTGTTTCCCCCCATGTCCTTGTCCATAATTGTTTGTTGTAAAGGCTTGTGCACGTTATGTTCTGGTGTGTGTCGGGTTATGTACCCATTTATTTATTATTCTGTATCCGGTGGGTTTTGATTATTAAACTGAGCCTTTGGAAACACAGTTTTTTGCTCTCTGGCGTCTGACTTCTCTGCCGTCAGTACGCACTCCCTACATTGTCTTGCCATAGAGTTTCAAGCTGTAACTAGAACATTCAATTTGTCTTGGTAAGCAACTCCAGTGTATATTTGTCCTTCTGTTTTAGGTTATTGTCCTACTGAAAGGTGAATGTTTCCCAGTGTCTGTTGGAAAGCAGACTGAACCATGTTTTCCTTTAGGATTTTGCCTATGCTTAGCACTATTCAGTTTTTTAAAATCCTAAATAACTCCCTAGTCCTTGCCGATGACAAGCATACGCACAACATGATGCAGCCATTCCCATGCTTGAAGATTTGAAGAGGGGTACTCAGTAGGGTTGGGTGGTATTCCTTATATACCATTACCGTAAATACCGTTGAGAACGATTTCTTTGAAGTTTTTTTATTCATTTTTTTAATATTTGTAGCCACTTATTAAGTAAATACCTGCAGTCAACTTGTGCAGTAAATTAGGAGATAAAATAAGTTTGCGTTCTTCATTTCACCTGTCATATAATTTTTCATTATGAAGCTTACCAGTTGTCGCCAGTCACGTGGTGTTTGTTTACAAGCACACAACGACGAGACACCGGAGCCTTGTGAGTCACTCAATGTTGTACAGCATGTGCCAGGTGATCGAATTACAGTATGGAATTCACAACTAAATGTTTGCCAGCTAGAAATGTGCTAAACGCTTTGTAGTTGTATATTTGGTTTGCTAATATAGTAGCTAGTTAGCTACCTAGCTAAGTGGTTATCTTCTTCCAAAACCAAGCATTCGTTTGATAATAGCAGAGAATGCCCTCCTGGATTCTTGATTTAGGAGGGGATTCTCTGCTATTACCAAACGAATGCCTTGCTGTCTAATATTTTGTTTGTGCGTACAGCAAACTGTGAGTAGCAGTTTTTGTTATTTGTAAAGTTTCGGTCATGGACTGTATAAAATGTTTGCAATGTGCTCGTTAGCATTTAGTTCGCTTTGGATTTTACATGTACTTGCTAGCATTGCTAACCATCGGATTTCAGAGTATCATTCGGGTTTGAAATTAGCGCACCCTTATGTTCAGTTCCGGTATTACTGAATATCCCGGTATGGCACAAGATCGGTATGAAGGTATGACAATGTGGATACCGCCCAAGCCTAGAACTAAGTGATGTATTGTGTTGGATTTGCTTCAAGTATAACACTTTTATAACACTTTATGAAGTTAATTTCTTTTCCACTTTTGTAACAGTTTTACTTGAGTGCTTTATTGTGAACAGGATGCATGTTATAGAATATTTGAATTCTGTACTGGCTTTCTTCTTTTGGGTTAGTATTATGGAGTAACTACAATGTTGTTGATCCATCCTCAGTTTTCTCCTATTACAGCCATTAAATTATGGAACTGTTTTAAAGTCAACATTGGCCTCATGGTGAAATCCCTGAGCAGTTTCCTTCCTCTCCGGCAACTGAGTTGGGAAGGACGTCTGTATCTTTATCATAACTGGGTGTATTGATACACCATCCAAAGTGTAATTAGATACTTCACCATGCTCAAAGGGATATTCAGTGTCTGTTTTATTTCATTAAATTGAAATAACACACTAACACTGTGTTGGGAGGTTCTGAATTAGAGGCTACTAATGCAGATGATGCACTTATTTTATTGGGATGGTAGTATTGTACTTTGTGACAACTGATTAAGTAAAAAGGGCTTTTTAAAAAACTGACATATGGAATTGTTATGAGCTGACATATGGAATTGCCAGAAGATGGTTATACCTTGGATCATTTAGCTATTTGATTTAGAATTTTAGGACCCATTTAGATATAAAAACATATTTAAAATAATTATTTGATAGAATATTGAATTTGGCCTTCACTACTATTGCCCATAGAAACGCATTGAATAACACATTCATAAATTACAAGAAAAGACAGTGTCATGACGTTGGCGTGATGGCGGAGGTTTATGACCCCAGAAATACCTTTCCAATTTTCTCTCTCCCTACTCTACAGAGTGTCTCTTGGAAAGTCCTTTGTTAACCTCTTCAACCTATGGGGGCGCTATGTCATTATTGGATAAAAAAACGTACCCGTTTTAAGCGCAATATTTTGTCACGAAAAGATGCTCGACTATGCATATAATTGGCAGCTTTGGAAAGAAAACACTCTGACGTTTCCAAAACTGCAAAGATATTATCTGTGAGTGCCCCAGAACTGATGCAACAGGCGAAACCAAGATGAAATTTCAAACAGGAGATGAGCAGGATTTTTGACGCTCTGTTTTTCCAAGTCTCCTTATATGGCTGTGAAAGCGCCACGAATTAGCCTGCCCTTTCTATCGTTTCTCCAAGTTGTCTGCAGCATTGTGACGTATTTGTAGGCATATCATTGGAAGATTGGCCATAAGAGACTACATTTACCAGGGGTCCGCCCGGTGTCCTTTGTTGAAATTGTTGCGTAATCTCCAAGCTGCTCGCATTCATCCACGTGATTGAGACAGAGAGGAGACTTCCAGGAATGATATATCATGAAGAGATATGTAAATAACACCTTGAGGATTGATTCTAAACAACGTTTACCATGTTTCAGTCGATATTATGGAGTTAATGTGGAAGAAAGTTTGGCGTTTGGATGAATGAATTTTCGTTTTTTTTTGGTAGCCAAACATGACGCAGAAAACGGACCGATTTCTCCTGCACAAATAATCTTTCAGGAAAACTGAACATTTGCTATCTAACTGAGTCTCCTCATTGAAAACATCCGAAGTTCTTCAAAGGTAAATGATTTATTGAATGTTTTTGCTGGTTATTGTGAAAATGTGGCCTGCTAATGCTAACGCTAAATGCTAATGCTAAATGCTAGTTTGCTATGGTTGAGAAGCATATTTTTGAAAATCTGAGACGACAGTGTTGTTAACAAAAGGCTAAGCTTGAGAGCTAGCATATTGATTTCATTTCATTTGCGATTTTCATGAATAGTTAACGTTGCGTTATGGTAATGGGCTTGAGGCTGTAGTCATGATCCCGGATCCAGGTTGGCTCGACGCAAGAATTTAACATAAGAGAGAGTCTTATAACATCAAAAGAGTGGGGAAAGGAACCATATTTCAGTAATCCAACCAGTTGAAAATATGCATTGGTACTTAAAGAATATGATGCCAGATCAATTGGTGTCTGAGACATTATTACTAATGATAGGACAACATAAACTCTATCTTGGAAAGTCTACACATTATAGTTATCAGATTCACATGGAATTGTTGTGCAATTTAAAGGTTTAAATATGACACTATTTGTGAAAAGATTAAATGTAATTTTAACTTCTTAAATGAGAGAACGGTTTATCACACACCACTCTGCTCACTCAGAGGCCCCGTCCAAGTGAACAGACATGGGTTGTGAACTATGAAGCACGCCCTTCTTTCACCACTATATATACCCGTTGACTGGCAGTCCCCACTTTGAAAGGACAAAGACCACCTACAGAACTAAGCCAACATCAACAAGAACCAAACGAAATTGGCATCGAATTTCAATGTGAAGGTGACGACCTACACGCCGGAAGGATGAATTTAGACTATACCAGCCAGAATATAGCATGAGCTTAAAGTATGGCAACTTGGTATGAACTTTGAACTCTTATTCACTAAAGAAGTGCTACCCCCCTCCGCCCGCTAAACGTGGGCTAGGAGAGGATGGACAGAGTGTCCATTCTACCATGCTCCAGTTCACCACTAGACAGTCTTCAGAGGATCAGAGATCCATGCTGCACCACCCAGCCTCCCATCTACGAACAATCTAGCAAAGCGCAGCTCAGAGTAAATATTTATTGCATTCTCCTTTTTCAAATGGGCAATAATTTAGAATGCATGAGATACTGTATTTACGATAGCATAGCTTCTCCCTTTGTTACTCAGTCTTCCCGCTCTTTCATTCAAAACCCAACCCCCTTTCTTTGTGTAATCAGCCGTCATATCTGTTCTGTCCACTAGGGATGTTTTCCTTTATGACATAATTTGTAATTAATGTATGATCCATTCTGTGTTGATGTAATTCTGTGTGATTATTTAGGTATTTAGTAAATAAATAATTAAACCAAATGTTGTATTGCTGATTCAACTTGTTAGCTAGGGTTCGTGAAGATATCCAAGAATTTACAACTTTCAAATGAGACTAAGTAAGGTGAATATTAAATATTGACTGCTACTGATATAAAAGATGACTAGGTCTTTAAGAGTTTATTCGGAAGACAACAGCTATATAAACATTATTTCGTGGTGTCCTCACTTTTTAGTTAATTAATTACCTGATTAGCTTAATCAGGTAATATTACTTACAGGGAAATTATTTTATAGAATAGCATGTCATATCACTTAATCCGGCATAGCCAAAGACACGACAACAGTCAAAATATAAATCATAAGAAATAAAGTTTAGAAGTGTCTGTCCTCTAGGAGATATAAGAAAGGCTCAGAAAATATGTTTGTTTTTTTAAACACATATTTAACCCCTTATTGTTTGGGGAACAAAACTACCTCCATACTTCCATTGTCAAGGTATGCGTGAAGGGCTGTAGGAAGTCAGGCGCAGGAGAGCAGATATTTGGTAGTAAAACTGAGCTTTTTATTTGGCGAACCAAAAGCACACTGCACAAATGAACACTAAATACAAATATGGGTTGAACATAACCCAGCGCAACCAGCCTAACGTGCGCATACATGAAAACACATAAACAATACCACACAAACACATGGGGGAAACAGAGGTTTAAATACACAACACATAATGAGGGAAATGAGAACCAGGTGTGTGGGAAAATGAGACAAAACAAATAGAAAATGAAAAATGGATCGGCGATGGCTATATATATTAATTTCCACAAAGTTTGCTGCTTCAGTGTCTTTAGATATTTTTGTCAGATGTTACTAAGGAATACTAAAGTATAATTACAAGCATTTCATAAGTGTCAAGGGTTTTATTGACAATTACATGAAGTTGATATAAGGAATCAATATTTGCAGTGTTAAGCCCTTCTTTTTCAAGACCTCTGCAATTTGCCCTGGACTGCTGTCAATTCATTTCTGGGCCACATCACTGATGGCAGCCCATTCTTGCTTGGAGTTTGTCAGAATTTGTGGGTTTTTGTTTGTCCACCCACCTCTTGAGGATTGACCACAAGTTCTCAATGGGATTAAGGTCTGAGGAGTTTCCTGGCCATGGACCCAAAATATCAATGTTTTGTTCCGCAAGCCACTTAGTTATCACTTTTGCATTATGGAAAGGTGCTCCATCATGTTGGAAAAGGCATTTTTCGTCACCAAACTGTTCCTGGATGGTTGGGAGAAGTTGCTCTCGGGATGTGTTGGTACCATTCTTTATTCATTCGTGTTCTTAGGCAAAATTGTGAGTGAGCCCACTCCCTTGGCTGAGAAGCAACCCCACACATTAATGGTCTCAGGATACTTTACTGTTGGCATGACACAGAACTGATGGTAGCGATCACCTTGTCTTCTCAGAAAGGGGATTCATCAGAGAAAATGACTTTACCCCAGTCCAAAGCAGAATATCAGTCTGTCCCTGATGTTTTTCCTGGAGATACAGTGCGCCAAAAAAGTATTTAGTCAGCCACCAATTGTGAAAGTTCTCCCACTTAAAAAGATGAGAGAGGCCTGTAATTTCAACTATGACAGACACTTCAACTATGACAGACAAAATGAGAAAAACAAATCCAGAAATCACATTGTAGGATTTTTAATGAATTTATTTAGCAAATTATGGTGGAAAATAAGTATTTGGTCACCTACTAACAAGCAAGATATCTGGCTCTCACAGACCTGTAACTTCTTCTTTAAGAGGCTCCTCGGTCCTCCACTCATTACCTGTATTAATGGCACCTGTTTGAACTTGTTATCAGTATAAAAGACACCTGTCCACTACCTCAAACAGTCACACTCCAAACTCCACTATGGCCAAGACCAAAGAGCTGTCAAAGGACATCAGAAACAAAATTGTAGACCTGCACCAGGCTGGGAAGACTGAATCTGCAATAGGTAAGCAGCTTGGTTTGAAGAAATCAACTGTGGGAGCAATTATTAGGAAATGGAAGACATACAAGACCACTGATAATCTCCCTTGATCTGGGGCTCCACGCAAGATCTCACCCCGTGGGGTCAAAATTATCACAAGAACGGTGAGCAAAAATCCCAGAACCACACGGGGGGACCTAGTGAATGACCTGCAGAGAGCTGGGACCAAAGTAACAAAGCCTACCATCAGCAAGGGCATTGAAGATGAAACGTGGCTGGGTCTTTCAGCATGACAATAATCCCAAACACACCGCCCGGGCAACGAAGGAGTGGCTTCGTAAGAAGCATTTCAAGGTCCTGGAGTGGCCTAGCCAGTATCCAGATCTCAACCCCATAGAAAATCTTTGGAGGGAGTTGAAAGTCTGTGTTGCCCAGCAAACATCCCCAAAACACCACTGCTCTAGAGGAGATCTGCATGGAGGAATGGGCCAAAATACCAGCAACAGTGTGTGAAAACCTTGTGAAGACTTACAGAAAACGTTTGACCTCTGTCATTGCCAACAAAGGGTATATAACAAAGTATTGAGAAACTTTTGTTATTGACCAAATACTTATTTTCCACCATAATTTGCAAATAAATTCATTAAAAATCCTACAATGTGATTTTCTGGATTTTTTTTATTCTCATTTTGTCTGTCATAGTTGAAGTGTACCTATGATGAAAATTACAGGCCTCTCTCATCTTTTTAAGTGGGAGAACTTGCACAATTGGTGGCTGACTAAATACTTTTTTGCCCCACTGTATTTGTGATGAATTTTGGGGACAAAACTCCCTTTTCTATTTGATTTACACTGCATGCATAATTCATTTAATTCATTAAGTTACGTAAAATAATTTAAGCAATTGAAGCTTTAAATGAAAAGGCACTTATTATACTTATTATTCACTCCTTCAAAGTCCCAGAGTTTTCACCAATTTATTTTCTGATTAGACATCATTAAAGATGAAGAGAAGGCAAGTTCTTGCAGAAATCACCAAAAAGGATGCAGCCCTTGTTAAAAACAATGCTATGAGTATACACAGTATTATAAATGATAGTTACCATAATTTCTTACATCAATGCCCAGTACTTATTGATATAGGAAATTATATTTAAATATGGTTATGTGTACAGGACTTACTGGATACATTTCTGGCTTTTATGTTACTAGGCTAAATAAACGTTATTTATAATTTTGTTTACCATGTTGTTTAGTTGAACAATTGTATTTTTTCGTCATATTTTGGAGCCTAATTATTGGTCATTCAGGTCATTTCAAACCAACCACTTTCTTTTCACTCAGGCACGCACACACACACACACACACACACACACACACACACACACACACACACACACACACACACACACACACCACAGAGTGTTTTATGATTTAAAAAAAAGTTTACTAAATATTGTTTAACATATTTTAGGATAAAATAAAAACATATATAATAGTACTAAAGATTTGAAAATATATTTTTAACTGGATTACCAGTTTATGATGGAAAACTAAATAACAGGTCCTGGGAAGAGGTTTCTGGGAAGGAAGTGTGTCTTGTGAATGGAGGGATATGATACAGGTAAACATTAGTGGGAGGTTGACCTGGGGGAGGAAGACTCAGTGGAGTGTTGGAGTCACACAGGACCCAGAGAACAGAGGTTCATCCAGTGGTGTAAAGTACTTTAGTAAAAATACTTATAAGTATTACTTAAGACGTTTTGGGGGTTATCTATACTTTACTATTTATATTTTTGACAACTTTTACTCCACTACATTCTCAATGTAAATAATGTACTTTTTACTCCACACATTTCCCTGACACACAAAAGTACTCGTTACATTTTGAATGCTTAGCAGGACCGGAAAATAGTCTAATTCACACACTTATCAAGAGAACATCCCTGGTCATCCTTGGCAGACGCACAAAACACAAATGCTTCATTTGTAAATTATGTCTGAGTGTTGAACTGTGCCCCTGGCTATCCGTAAATTTAAATGTAAAAAATAAAATAATTGTGCCGTCTGGTTTGCTTCATTTTAAATCATTTATAATTTTACTTTTGATACTTAAAAGTACATTTAAAACCAGACACTTTTATACTTTTACTCAAGTAGTATTTTACGAGGTGACTTTTACTTTTACTTGAGTAATTTTCTTTTAAGGTGTAATATTCATATGTAATATTCATATATATATATATATAAGGTCTCTTTACGTTTACTGAAGTATGAAAATTGGGTACTTTTTCCACCACTGGGTTCATCTAACCCACTAAAGCACATATGTCAGAGTCAAGGCCCGCGGGCCACATCCGGCCCGCAAGAAGGTTTTTTACGGCCCCTGGGATGATCTTGATTTATTATTAGAACCGGCCCGCAGCAAGCCGGCAGCCCGCAGATCTTTTACACGCACCAATACTACATTTCCCACAATGCAAAGGTGACGCACCGAGCAGTAGGCTGCTTCATTTCAATATTTATTGGCACAGCAGTCGTCAGCATCACAGTAAAATTAACTTTCAGATACCCATCAAAAATGGCAAAACGGAAGGTGGATACTGAGAACCGGGGTTTCAAACAAGGTGGGAGTCGGAGTATATGTTCACGAAGGTAGCTGGAAAACCTGTGTGTCTTCTGTGTGGAGAAAGTGTGGCGGTACTGAAAGAGTATAATCTGAGACGACATTATGAAACGAAACACGCGGACAAAAACAAGAATATGGACATGGAACAAAGGCTACAAAAGGCAGAGGAATTAAAACGAGGCCTCAAATCTCGACAGGCTCTGTTCAAAAAAGCCAAATCACAAGGCCAGGCTGCTGTCAAGGCCAGTTTTATTTTGGCAGAAGAGATCGCTAAATCAGCCCGGCCATTTACGGAGGGGGATTTCATCAAAAACTGCATGATTAAAGTTTGTGACGAAGTTTGCCCAGAAAAAGGCAACTCTTTTTAAATGTGAGTCTGAGCAGAAACACCATTGCCGAGAGAGTAGACCAGTTGTCCATCAATCTAAAAGAGCAGCTTGTGAAAAAGGGAAAAGATTTTATTGCATATTCCTTGGCTGTGGATGAGAGCACCGACATTTCTGACATTGCCCAGTTGTCAATTTTCATCCGCGGAGTGGACTCCAACCTAAGCGTGACAGAGGAGTTTTTGGCTTTACGTCCTATGCATGGCACAACTACGGGCATGATTTGTATGAAGAGGTGTCAAGATGTGTAAATGAGATGGAGCTGCCTTGGGAAAAACTCGTGGGTTTGACAACCGACGGAGCACCTGCGATGTGTGGACACAGGAGCGGACTGGTGGCGAAGATACGGGAAAAGATGCAAGAGGAAAACGCGACAGGTGAGCTGACAGCTTATCATTGTATCATACACCAGGAAGCGTTGTGCGGTAAAGCCTTGAAAATGGAGCATGTAATGAGCATCATCACGCGCACAGTTAACTTTATCAGAGCCAAAGGTTTGAATCACCGCCAGTTCAAGGCATTTCTGACGGAGTTAGAAACGGAGCATGGTGATTTGCCTTATCACACAGAGGTGCGATGGCTAAGCCAGGGAAAGGTGCTTCAAAGATGTTTCGAGCTTCGTGAGGAGATTTGTCTGTTCTTGGACAGCAAAGGGAAAGACACAACACAACTCCGAGACGAAATGTTTCTGTGTGAAATGGCTTTTCTGTGTGACATTACGAGTCATCTGAATGCAATAAACTTGCAGCTGCAGGGTCGGGATCGTGTCATCTCTGATATGTACAGTACAGTGAAGGCATTTAAAACCAAACTGACTCTGTGGGAGACGCAGATGCGGAAAGAAAATTTGAGCCACTTTCCCAGCTGCCAGACCATGAAAGAGAAGCTCTCTACCAGTGCGTTCCCGAGCACACAGTTGGCTGATAAAATAGGTATGCTTGCCGCTGACTTTCGACGCCGATTTGCTGACTTTGAAGCACAAAAAAGCAGGTTGGAACTGCTCGGTAACCCATTTGCTGTTGACGTGGAAAGCTCACCACCAAACCTCCAAATGGAGTTGATTGACCTCCAATGCAATGATGCACTGAGGGCAAAATATGCGGCAGTGGGTGCTGCGGAGTTCGCCCGTTTCCTCCCGGCACAATGCCCCAGCTGCGCATCCAGGCTGCTCAAACGTTGTCTATGTTTGGCAGCACATACCTGTGTGAACAACTGTTTTCTTTGATGAACCTGAACAAAACATCACACAGAAGTCGACTTACTGCTGAACACCTCCACTCAATTCTGAGGATTTCTTCAGCTCAGAGCCTTACCCCGAACATTGATGAACTTGTGGAAAAGATGGGACACCACCAAGTATCACCCTCAACCTCAAACAAGTGAACATTACTGTGCAATCACATATTTAGAGTTTTTACTCAGTTCAAGTTTAAAAGTTAAAATTTAATATTTGTTTTCACTGCATGTTACTTCTCCTTAAACAAAGTGTTGTTTTTGATTAATAGATTTTTGCACTTTATTTTTTGTATTTCAATCCAATTATATTTTAAAAATATTTCAGTTGAGTGGATGATAGAAAATTGCTATTATTGTTTTTTCTTTGAAGTAAATTTAGCCCACTTTTGCTAAAATAGAAAATATAGTCTACTGATGGTGCCTTGAATACCGGTTTCTTTCATTTAATGTTCATGTTATGGGGATATTTATATAAAGGAAATTTGTCTTTTGTGTCTGTTGAAAATTAAAGATTACTGACAGAGCCATAAGAAAATATTGCTTTATTTATCTGATCATATTGTAATATATTTGTTAGGTTTTCAGTAGGTTCAATTAGGTTCACTAGACTATATGCGTCATTTAAAAATTTTTCAATGAACATTCGAACAGTCCGGCCCTCGTCTTGTAGCTGATTTTTTTATTTGGCCCTCCGTCCATTTGACTTTGACACCCCTGCACTAAAGTATCCAGAGAATGGCTACTGGAGCATGTTATCATCATGGAGAACTGAGAAGTGTTGATGAGCTTCCCATAGAACTGAAACCTGAGAAGCTGGGACTGTTAGTGGACTAGTAGGGAGGACAGATACCATTTTTCAACGTGGCGAAAAGGTGCCACATCCACTCCTTTCTGGAACATGTACTAAGATAGTCTATCTTTCTTTTGCCCTAATGAAATTTGTAAAGAGTAACTAAAAATCGTACAAGTGCATAAATGTATTTTCGGAAACCTAATCCAAACACGGAAATGTACATTATAATTTATGCTCATCCATTAAAGCTACACATCTTTAATTTGTAAATATAAATAGAATTAAAGGCAGTTCCACTCAGATTTGCTGTAAATATATATATATGTATTTTTTTTTACAAAATATAAGTACTGAGTGTGGCTGTAGATATCTAGCATTTCGTAACCCCCTCAAGCGCTGAGAACTATTGACAAGACCCCACTAAACCAAAATAATTAATAAAGGCATAGGACATGTGTAGTAGTATCTTATCTAAAGATGAACATGTACATTCTAATTCTGCTAGCATAAATTAAGGACATGTATTTTCATGATTTAACAGGGCTTTACAAGAGGAATAATAATTTACAATGACAACTCTCACATTTTTTCAGTATAACATTTCAATATCACCGATTTCTATTGAATTAAATGATTTGTTTAATGTCACGAGGGCCATTTGTTAAACATTTAATTCCATTTGAATGGCCTGACCTGTTTTAACGTGTACTGCTGGAGAAACCTGTAGAGGGTGCCTCTGAACCTTTGAGCTTCAAAGTCTACAGTAGGTGTGCATAAAAATGATTATCATCGTTTCATATGTGAAACGTACACTCCGTTATAGCTCCGTACTCTTATCTGAATTCAGGTTAGAGGTTCTAGAGAATTAATTCATTTCTAAAAGCGTATTTTTTATCTATTGCGAAATAATTGGATATGTAACGTACATTTAATAATGCTTTCAAATGTCTTGATGGTTTAATTGCATATTACTCTGGTTCATAATGAACAACAAAAAGTGAGCGGTAGAGGGGCTGAACTGGGGAGTTCTGAGATATCCGAACGCATGAGGGGAAAACAATACCTTTGTCATAAAGCATTTCATGCATATCATCACATTTTCGTAGTGGCATAAAGCAGTAGAGTATAGATGCACTTACAGAAGTTGCACACATGGGGAACATTTTTAGTAACCTAAGGTCCGGGAACATGTCGGCCTTTTAAAAACGCATTTCATGCAATTCCACGTAATTTTACCTGACTGGAGACTTTGGCAGAATCATTTTTAATACCGCACAAATGATAAAAATGACAGGCTACTTTGACACTGACAAACTGAGATAAATAAAAACGACCTTGTCTTGAATTCATCAATAGCGTAGGCCTAGGTTAAATAAAGGTTTAAAAAATAGGTGTTTGGAGACGCATATTGTAGGCTACAATATGAGGAAAATATAGTCCTAAAAATGCTTTCCAGTTTCACAGACTCACCCAATGATGCGCAGCTCACTCGCTGGTGATTGTCGATGAGCTCGTACCAGAAGCTTATCTCCCTCTCTCTTTATTTTGTGAAAAATATTTTCAAGCTGATTAAATATTTTGGTGGCTTACAGCATAGTCTTATCTTTTCAGCAGGAGTCGTTGCTTTTCAAGCTGTGTTTTCGCTCAATTGTATTTGAAATGTTTGTCTGTGTGCTGTTTTTCACTGACCGGTTTGCAACGTGTTCCCGACTGTAGGCTATTCCTTATTATTGGGCTACAATCCACAACTAAGCTATTTTTAAAAGCAGCTATTGATCCTCTGTGGCTAAATTATAGGCCTTCTCGTGGTGTAGTAGGCTATTCTGAATGATTTCATTTATTGCTGAAGAGCCATCAGTAATTATATAACTTTGGCAAATGTATTTCAACTTGTCAGGGGTGCTGCAGGTACCCCAGAACCCTTCGCGCAGCTTTGATTCAATATGTAATTCTAAACTCATAGAATATTAGGCCCGGGCTGAAAATCTATTTTTTCACATTAAGTTTTTTTTTGTTTAGAAAGGAAACATTAGCTAAGAGGCAACTCGAATGAACTTCGATTGCTTTTATTATAATTTTTACATTGCAAAAAGTGTACTGTATATATGCCCTTATTACTCCCATGTTGAGACAGTTTACTAGTAATCTGTATCTCATCTAACTTGCTCTTTAAGAGTGAAAGTTTTAAGAGTACAGTTTTAATTGAAATGTTCAAATCATCACTGAATGTCTGGTTATGTGTTTATTTCATGAAAATAACTGTGTATATTCAGTATATCACAAAAGTGAGTACACCCCTCACATTGTTGTAAATATTTGAATATATCTTTTCATGTGACAACACTGAAGAAATTACACTTTGCTACAGTGTAAAGTAGTGAGTGTACAGCTTGTATAACAGTGTACATTTGCTGTCCCCTCAAAATAACTCAACACACAGCCATTAATGTCTAAACCGCTGGCAACAAAAGTGAGTACACCCCTAAGTGAAAATGTCCAAATTGCGCCCAATTAGCCATTTTCCCTTCCCGGGGTCATATGACTCGTTAGTGTTACAAGGTCTCAGGTGTGAATGGGGAGCAGGTGTGTTAACTGGTCACTGGAAGTTCTGACTGGTCACTGGAAGTTCAACATGGCACCTCATGGCAAAGAACTTGTTGCTCTACATAAAGATGTCCTGGGCTATAAGAAGATTGCCAAGACCCTGAAACTGAGCTGCAGCACGGTGGCCAAGACCATACAGCGGATTAACTGGACAGGTTCCACTCAGAACAGGCCTCGCCATGGTCGACCAAAGAAGTTGAGTGCACGTGCTCAGCATCATATCCAGAGGTTGTCTTTGGGAAATAGACGTATGAGTGCTGCCAGCATTGCTGTAGAGGTTGAAGGGGTGGGGGGTCAGCCTGTCAGTGCTCAGACCATACGCCGTACACTGCATCAAATTGGTCTGCATGGCTGTCATCCCAGAAGGAAGCCTCTTCTAAAGATGATGCACAAGAAAGCCCACAAACAGTTTGCTGAAGACAAGGATTACTGGAACCATGTCCTGTGGTCTGATGAGACCAAGATAAACTTATTTGGTTCAGTTGGTGTCAAGCGTGTGTGGCGGCAACCAGGTGAGGAGTACAAAGACAAGTGTGTCTTGCCTACAGTCAAGCATGGTCGTGGGAGTGTCATGGTCTGGGGCTGCATTAGTGCTGCCGGCACCGAGGAGCTACAGTTCATTGAGGGGAACCATGAATGCCAACAAGTACTGTGACATACTGAAGCAGAGCATGATCCCCTCCCTTCGGAGACTGGGCCGCAGGGCAGTATTCCAACATGATAACGACCCCAAACACACCTCCAAGATGACCACTGCCTTGCTAAAGAAGCTGAGGGTAAAGGTGATGGACTGGCCAAGCATGTCTCCAGACCTAAACCATATTGAGCATCTGTGGGGCATCCTCAAACAGAAGGTGGAGGAGTGCAAGGTCTCTAACATCCACCAAGACCCCAGTGGCAACCTGTGAAGCTCTCGTGAACTCCATGCCCAAGAGGGTTAAGGCAGTGCTAGAAAATGATGGTGGCCACACAAAATATTGACACTTTGGGCCCAATTTGGACATTTTCACTTAGGGGTGTACTCACTTTTGTTGCCAGCGGTTTAGACATTAACGGCTGTGTGTTGAGTTATTTTGAGGGGACAGCAAATTTACACTGTTATACAAGCTGTACACTCACTACTTTACATTGTAGCAAAGTGTCATTTCTTCAGTGTTGTCACATGAAAAGATATACTCAAATATTTACAAAAATGTGAGGGGTGTACTCACTTTTGTGATATACTGTATATACATATATATATAAATTATATATATCATTTATTTCCCTGACAGTCGTTTTGCCAATGAAATGCTCAGTCTGATGATGATACAAATGTAAATACATTTACATAAACAGCATTGATTGGTGGATAGGATCGTCTAGACTCAGAGTCTACCTCGCTAGCCCCTTCGAGGTAGGAATATACATTATGTAAATTAAAGATGATAAGAATCAGAACAGATCGTGATGTCATGCTGTAGGACAAAAACTCCATCCTACCTGAACTGGCTGAAATTCCAGGCTCTTACACTAAAAGGGCATGATCATCATTTTCTTTATTTCTGAGTGATATTTTGACTTCATTGTGTGGAAATATCATGAACAAAACAGGAGAATCAAGTTTTTGACTGCACTGCCCCTTCAACATAAACTGTTTGATTAAGAAAACACTGGATTAAGGCCTACTATATGGCTAGTAAGACATACTCAGGGCCTTATTAGCTACTTATATACACACTTATGAACCACAAATCAGTTGCTAACATGTGTACCTTAAATCTTACCAACTATGACATAATTGGTTGTCTCCTTTTTTGTTATTATCAATGGATGTTGTTCTAGATGGAAAACAGCTCACTCTCAGCTGAAGATATCACACAATGGGAAAGTTGTGGAGTGGGTGAAGCAGAAACAAGAACCACAGACAGAGATGAACAACTATGATGTTGACAAGCATTTTGATGAAGACCCCTACGTGTTGGGCAGTATGGTCCGTGCTATGAGGGCCTACTGGGAGGTGTGTGTAAAGGAGAAAAACGACTGGGTACTTGGTGTTACCAGGGCAACAGCTAACAGGAAAGGACAGTTGGTTCTCAGCCCAGCTAATGGCTTCTGGGTAATCGGGATCTCCGATGGCAAAGACTTTACAGCGTTCATGGATGATGATGATGTCCATAAAGAAATAATTCTACACCGAGTGGTTATCTATGTGGATTATCAGGAAAGGAAGGTTACTTTCTACAATGCAGAAGACAGCTCACTCATCTACTCATTTACCAAAGGACCAAGTTATGAGGATGATATCCGCCCACTTTTCTCACCCTGGAATAACGATGCAGATCCAATCACAAATTTGTCCATTGAAACTAAACAATCTAAATAATCTGAAGCATTAAGGATCACCTCTACATCAATCAATAGGTTACTTTATTGTGTTGGAGAGCTAAACTTGAGGAGTGATTGACTAATGGTGGTCAATCACAAATAATTGTCACTGCAGTAATATTTACACATTTGCTTGAAGTTGTTTAAATTTTATGATACTTTTTTGCTTATTATAGAAATGTGTTGCTTTCTCACATTGACTTTATATTTGTTGTCTTTGACTTTAATAAAATTGGACAGCTATTTGTTTTTTTCAAACCACAATATTATAAGAAATCATGCATAATGCACATGTAATGTTATGCCTCCCTTCATACACATTTACTGTACATTGTATGGATTTGTGAAAAATGTAATATTGCTTTTAAGACTTGGATGTGTATCAGTTTATGACTTGTGATCATGAGGGTCAATCAGTTTATGCCAGCTCTTACATAACACTGTATAGATTGGGTGTTACGGGCTTCTTCCTGGGAAGGAGAGCGGACCAAAACACAGTGTGGTTATTTATAAACATCTTTAATAAAGATGATAACTTGAACAATGTATAATACAAAATAAGAAACCGTTGAAAACCGAAACAGCCCTATCTGGTGCAACAAACACAAACATTTACATTTACATTTACATTTAAGTCATTTAGCAGACGCTCTTATCCAGAGCGACTTACAAATTGGTGCGTTCACCAAGACATCCAGTGGAACAGCCACTTTACAATAGTGCATCTAAATCTTTTAAGGGGGGGGGGTGAGAAGGATTACTTTATCCTATCCTAGGTATTCCTGAAAGAGGTGGGGTTTCAGGTGTCTCCGGAAGGTGGTGATTGACTCCGCTGTCCTGGCGTCGTGAGGGAGTTTGTTCCACCATTGGGGGGCCAGAGCAGCGAACAGTTTTGACTGGGCTGCGCGGGAACTGTACTTCCTCAGTGGTAGGGAGGCGAGCAGGCCAGAGGTGGATGAACGCAGTGCCCTTGTTTGGGTGTAGGGCCTGATCAGAGCCTGGAGGTACTGAGGTGCCGTTCCCCTCACAGCTCCGTAGGCAAGCACCATGGTCTTGTAGCGGATGCGAGCTTCAACTGGAAGCCAGTGGAGAGAGCGGCGGAGCGGAGCACAAAGACAGGAACAATCACCCACAAAACCCAACACCAAACAGGCTACCTAAATATGGTTCCCAATCAGAGGCAAGGACTAACACCTGCTTCTGATTGAGAACCATATCAGGCCAAACACAGAAACAGACAAACTAGACACACAACATAGAATGCCCACTCAGATCACACCCTGACCAACCAAAACATAGAAACATACAAAGCAAACTATGGTCAGGGTGTGACATTGGGTAGGTTTGTAATCAGCCATTGGTAAGCACAACTCTGCATTAGAGGCCTTTACAATGTCAAGACGGCTATTCTGGGACCTCATTAATAAAAAATTTACACGCACAGAATTGATTGTAAATTGTGCATCTAAGAAAATCACCAAGAACAATGCTATTTATAAATATTGACCTGACATGCAAATATTACATAAATTCTGCATGATATTTTCTGATTAATAAATTTAAAAAGCTTTTTTGCAACTAACACAACCTTATTTATGGGTGTAGACCTTATTATAAAGGACATATGTCTCATATTTTAATAAATGTTCTTACAGAAAAATGTAAAAATGAATAATATTTTACAAATGAGGCCTCTGGGACTTTAAACAAGTATCCACTAACATACAAGGACTTTGATCAGTTCATGACACATTTTAAAATGCCTTTTATTATTGCAACAAAAGTTTTTACATTTTTACAGATTTTACCACATTGAGTGCAGTGAGTGAAAAACTTTTTTTAAAACACATAATTACAGTGAGTGAGTCAATTATTCTATATTGTCATACAGTACTAAAAACAACCAAGACTTTATATTTAAATAGATTAACACTGAGAGCACAAAACATTAACAACTGCTCTTTCCTGATCCCTTATTGATGTCACTTGTTAAATCCACTTCAGTCAGTGTAGATGAAGGGGAGGAGACAGGTTAAAGAAGGATTTTTAAGCCTTGAGACAATTGATTGTGTATGTGTGTTGTTCGAGGGTGAATGGGAAAGACAAAATATTTAAGTGCCTTTGAATGGGGAATGGTAGTAGGTGCCAAGTGCACCGGTTTGAGTCAAGAATTTGCAGCGCTGCTGCGTTTTTCATGCTCAACAGTTTCCCGTGTTTATCAAGAATGGTCCACCACCCAAAAGCCATCCAGTGGGAAGCATCTAGACACCGTGTAGAATGAAATGAGGCTGTTCCGACGGCAACATTAGGAAGGTGTTCTTAATATTTTGTACAGTCAGTGTATTTTGTACACTTTAAAACTAACATGTGTAAAAGCTACATTATAGGATTTACATTTTCAGCTTTAAATTAAGCATCTATAATAAGCTTTGAGTTCTAAACATCTTGTTTTTCAATGACTTTGTCATCTTCCATTATTTACACTAACAGTTCTTGGAGGTTGAGGGTTTGTCTCTTTGTACCACAGGTGAGATTTTGAGTTCCTCTTTACAATCAATCAAAGGACCAAAGAATGGATAGAGTTTCTTATTAAACTTGCCACAGAAGGAGTGTATGTGGCATTTCTTCTCCACGTTGAAAAATGTTATCTGTCCCCCTTCATAGTCCATGAAAACTCCCAGCTTCTCAGGTGTCAGTTCAATGGGAAGGAAAGTGGAAGACGGTTCAACTGTTTTCAGTCCTCCATCTTTGTAACATATGCTCCAGAAGCCAGTATCTGGATACATTTGGATGTTGTCTCTCTTCTCTGTGTCCTGAGCGATGCCAACACTCCACTGGCTCTTCTTCCCCAGGTCAACCTCCCAGTAATGTGTACCTTTGTCATATCCTTCCTTTCCCAAGACACATTGATTATATTTAAACTTGTTTTTAGTGCCTTTGCATTTTTCTTCTAAATTCTCAGTGGCCTCGTCTTTGTGTACTTCCTCAACCTTCAGAGTACCTTCGTTGTTTTGTCCTTTTTTCATCATCCTGTTAAATAATCCAGTTTTCTTGTCTGTCTTTTCCTGAAACATTTAACATACTATTTTCTGTAGGTTTTCCTCCAAAACGCTCTGTGTCTTCTTCTTTGTGTTCTTCTTCAAACTTCATACTGCCGCTTCCTTTGCATTTTTCTTTGAAATTCTCACAATCCTTTTTTTCTTTTAATTCTCCAAATTTGAGACATTTGTTATCATCAGATAAAGAGAGTTTGACATGTGCAGTGTCAGCGTCGAATGTCACATCCACTGAAAAAAACGTCAATGTAATTTTCGTTTCAATGTTAAAAAGAATTCTGATATTTTAACACAAGATATAAATCCAATAACATTAGCATATTACAACATGTTATGTTTGTCTTATAAATGAATTAGCATGACCATTGAAAAAACAATACAATTTAATTGAATTTATGGTAGGCAATGTGATCACGTTAATGTTAAAAAGATAAAATATCAAACATTGTTATTGAATTGAATCTTATTCGTGGTTGGAAATGTGATCACATGTTAAAAATGAAACATACAATGATATAGGCGTGTGTGTGTGTGTGTGTGTGTGTGTGTGTGTATTCTATTAGTACCAAACTTCATGACACATATGAATTATAAAAGTGTTCATAATTACCTGCATGATCAGCCATCAAGCTCCAAACTAAGAAGGGAAAACAAAAGGAATGAGAGTTATGAGAGTCATTTTGGAGACAATTTTATTGTAAATAAGAATAGAAAATGTTTCTAAACACTTAGTTTTGGTTGTGTTTCAGATCATTTTGTGCTCAATAGAAATGAATTGCAAACAATGTATTGTGTCATTTTAGAGTCACTTTTATAAGAATACAATTAGAAGTGTATAGAAGCACATTTTATTCTTATTTCTAATAAAAGTGACTCCAAAATGACACGATACATTATTTACCATTCATTTCTATTGGGCACAAAATAATCTAAAACACAACCAAAACGAATTGAAAATGTATCCAACAAGTTTGTAGATTCACAAGCTTGATGTACTCATTACGTTCTAGGAATATGGGACCAAATACTAAATATTCAACTACTTTATTCAGAAGAATCTTTATGGGTGTCAACAATAATTATCAAAAATGTTGACCTCTACATTTACATTTACATTTAAGTCATTTAGCAGACGCTCTTATCCAGAGCGACTAACAACCTTTTTGACAAAAAAAAAGGTAAATCTTTTGTTCAACAAAATCTATTTCTCTGAGATATTGTATCTGTATAAAATAATATAATTTCAGGTTTTTTTAAACATACAATATAGCTCAGTATCTGAATTATTTTTTGAATACAGTTATTATTGCTCATCTTTATCAAGGGTGTCAATAATTGCAGTCCCCTTTAAGAAGTAATCTTTTCTGCTTATACATTCTCATTTTGACACCAAACCCACCACTGGTGCACGTGGCCAAAGAGCTCTATTTTCATGTCATCCATAAAATGTAAAAACTGCAGTTTGCTAAACTACACTGGCATTTGGATTGGAACCAGTGCTTTGTTCAGATTGCATAAAAACAGAGCTATATGGCCACGCACACCTGTGGTGGGTTTGGTGACGAAATGAGAATACATGAGCAGAAAAGAACCCCATAACTACTATAAAATATGGTGGATCATTGATGTTATTGGGGTTATTTTGTTCCAATGGTCCTGGGGCCCTTGTTAAGGTGCAACGGCATCATGAGATTTATCAAGAATCAGGACATTTTAGCCAGAAACCTGGTTGCCTCTGCCAGAAGGCTGACACTCGGCCGCAAGTGGACCTTTCAGCAAGACAATGAACCCAAGCACACGACAATGTCAGTCTCCGGACTTGAAACACATTGAAAACCTATGGTTTGAATTGAAGAGGGAGGTCCAGATGAACGATATCAAATATCTGGAAGGTTTCTGTATGGAGATCCCTCCCAATGTGTTTTCCAACTCAAAAAAAACATTTTAGAAATAGGCTCAGTGTCATAATCTTTGCAAGGTTTAGGTATTGAAACATATTGAAAAAAGGAGTGTAAATAATTTTGACATCTACCTTTGAAAAAAAAGAGTAGTTCTTAAACAAAATCTCTTTCTCTGAGCAATTGTATTAGTATAAAATAATATAATTTCCAATTTATTTGAACATACAACATAGCTCAGTATTTGAATTATTTATTTTATCCAGTCATTGTTGCTCATCTTTATCAAGGGTGTCAATAATTCAGTACCACACTGTATATATGAAAAAGAAACTGCATGGATTATATGCTTAGATGACAAATCACTTGAAGTTTGTGCAGCATTAATGTGAAAGAAGTCGATAGTTACCAGAGTCTGGGATTGTTTCAGTAATTCCTGTGAAAATACAAAATCATGTTTCTGTATCAATTCACTTTTAATACTTGTGAAATAAATAGTGGTCCATCAACTGTAAAACACATAATACGTACCCATTAACTTATCCTTATAAGTGAGTTCCTCTGTCTTTTTGATGAGCTCTGTAATATGCAGTAGAGGAAAGTTGTTATTTTGGTTTGAATTAAAACAGTTTTAAATGATTCATTTTAAGGAAATGCTGTATATATTGAAGATAAATATTGCATACCTTGATCCATAGCTTTTAATTTTGTATTCATATCGTCTATTGTAAAAAATAAAAAATAAAAAATATTTGTAAATGAGTTCTATATACATTTACATATATTACTTGATATTTTAATTCCTTGTTGACAACCTAATCATACTCCAACCTAATCTTTGTCTTCTATAAGCCGTACCTTGAGTCTGAACTTTACACATTACTAACATGATGAACAAACATCCCCTAGACCACTTGTTAAAGGCATTGGTCTACAGCAGGGATGTGCAACTGTGATGAGGGTGGGGGCCACAAAGAAACAGAACTGATCATTTTGCCATCAGGTGGAGGCAAATGTTTGCAGTTTTCTATGATCAATAGGCCCCACGCCAATCAATAATTCAAATATGCTTACTACAAGTTTAGATAGCTGGTTACTAGACTAATTTACCAATAAATAATAAAATAGATGACATGTGATAATTGAGTGACTGCTGATGCACAACCAAGTTTATACATTTCACCTCCAGTATTTTATTATTCTATCTCTAAACAGTAAATTTAGATTTTTTTGGAGGTGGTCAAATTGGTCCAACACAAGGGGGGCTGCCAGTTGTCTATTCCTGGTCTACAGTATATTCCAGTCCCTAAACTCACCAGTCATCTGCAGTTTAGACTCCATCTTGGTTCCCTGGTACTGTGAAATCACCACACATGTGACCCCTCCAGTTGGTCCATCCCTATTCTCACGTGACTGGTTATAGAGTACAGGACGCCCCCCTCCTTCTGTTTGGGTCTCTATGTCTCTGCTGAGGTGATCTCCTTCCCACTGCTGTCTGTCCACAACATGTCAGGCTCTGGGTACCAGTTCTCTGAGCTACAGCTGAGCTGGATGAACACTCTGTGGTGCTTCCTCATGGAGATCCTGGGGACACTGCCCTGCTCTGTAAAGAAACAGGTGAAAGAATAGTTTTACCCTATTGTGAAATCTAAAATACTCTACATTCTGTTGATCTGCTTTGATGATTCTGCACTAGACAGGAATGGATTAAAATGATCCTCTTACTGAATGAGTTCTTATTTACGTACGTTTAACCTGTAGTACAACAGGCAGTTCCTGAATCCAGTCCATGTCGCTGGCTTGGCATTTGTAGATTCCCCTTTCAGAAGCCATGACATTATTCAGCAGCAGTGACATATTGCCTTTCTCCAACTCCTGAGTTAACACACTCACTCTACCCTCATAGCCTTTCCCCTCTGTTACCTTTCCACCCAAATACAGGTACAGGGGGCTAGCGAATTCTCCTTCCTTAAACCACCTGATATCCATGTTAACAGCACTGGTTTGAGGAGACAGGTGACAGGGAAGGATGACATCATGACCAGCAGAGGTAACTACAGGGTCAGGAGGGACAACAAGCTGCTTATCTGGAAGGAGAGACGAGAAAGTGTTGCAATATCAGTCTGAAGGACACAAACATAAGAGCGGCTCATATCGGGCAATAACTTATCAAGACATTTACACAAAGTTTACTTTTAACATAGGTGACTATCATACTGATGTATACAGCGTACTACTAATACCAAAGAAATAGACATCTATATTTTTTATCAATAGGCTAACTTATTAGTAAGAGCTACTGAATACAACATGATAATAACGTTCAAGAGCATCTTATTGGTGATGTATTTACATATAATAATAAATTGTTATTTAATAAGATGCAAAGTGAATTGTAGATCACTCTGCAATCGCCAACTGCAATGCAGTCAATCTCAAACAAAACCACTGACACATTTAAATGTGTTTATTATATTTAAGTTGTAGGTAAACGTTTACATGGATAAAACATTGTTTGTAATCTTAATTACCTGCAACAGATGAACAGGCATTAAAGAAGATGAGGAATGTTAACAAACAGACTTGCCGGATCAAAGGTCCCATGATGCACCTGACATGGAACATAAAACCAGGTCCTGTTAATCACATGGTTCATTAAGTCTACAAAAATATATATTAAGCTATTAAAAAGTCAAAATATACCAATGTTTTACTTGGTATCACAAAAAAAGCATTCTGTGGGGAGGATATTTCAAATGAATTGACATCCATGTTTGAAAACACAGAAATTAATATCAATGTGTTTTCTCACAAAAAAAGCAATGTATTCTGATGACATATAGGGAAGCTGAGGAAGAAGGAACAATGCCGAAGTCAAAGTCAGGACATTGGATTAATCACAATACTTGGGTGGAGGACTAAAATGAATCTGACAAGATCCAGGATGAATTACCTGCAGCGGCAGGTGTGGTGAAGAGGGCTGAGTTTGAGCCTCGTCCCAAAAATGATAAGGATGATTCTGACCCAGTTGGAGTGAGAAGTTTGGAGAGAGTGGATCCTAACCTGCTGGCAGTGTCAGGTTGGGTGGAGAAGAGGTTGGGGACTGCTCATTCGGTGAATGTAACTCGAAGTGGACTTGTGATGAATTTTAGATTTTTTTTGCGCTCCGGACCACACAACTAAATACAAGAATTCCGGAGCAGGGTGCCATTGAAAGGAGTGATAACTTGGTGGCATTAAGTGTTGAGGAGGAGCAACTGAAATTGACGATTCCTGGTGTATGTGACACCTGCGGTTTGGTACGACGCAGAACCAGTGGAGAGCGTGACGAAACAGAGAAGACTTTGTCTGTCCTGATGAGTTTGGATGCAGTCTTTACCCGACAAAGTTAAGTTAGGATGTCAAATCAAATCAAACTGTATTGGTCATATACACGTGTTTAGCAGATGTTATTGCGGGTGAAGCGAAAGGGAGGGCAGACGAGGGCCTTGTATGCATCCCAGAAGTTGGAGTTGCAGTGGTTGAGTGTTTTAGTAGCGCGAGTACTACAGTGAAAGTGTTGATAGAACTTGATAGCATTTTCCTCAAATGTGACTTGTTAAAATCCCCAGCTACAATAAATGTGGCCTCAGGATATATGGTTTCCAGTGTGCATAGAGTCCAGTGACGTTCTTTGAGGGCCGTCGTGGTATCGGCTAGAGGGGGAATATACACGGAGGTAGTGTGGTCGGCATTTGATTGTGAGGCATTCTAGGTTGGATGATCAAAAGGTCTTGAGTTCCTGTATGTTTTCACAGTCATACAGTAAGTAGTTATTCATGAAACATACACCACCGCCCTTCTTCTTCCCGGAGAGATGTTTATTCCTGTCTGTGCGATGAACTGAGAACCCAACAGTTCAATTGCCCTGGAGGGTACGAACAAAGGATCCGATTCAGGAACGTAATATTCCTGGTCGTAATGTTGGTAATGCTGGTGAGTTACCGCAACTCAGATATCCAAAAGTTATTCCTGGCTGTAAGTAATAACACAAACATTATCTGGCCTAATAATGTAAGAAATAACATAAAAAAATGAAATACTGCAAAGTTGCCTAGGGGCTAGAAGCATGGCTGCCCTCTCAATCAGCGCCATTTTACAATGTGTCAGTTATCCCGTGAGAGCTTTTGTCCCGAACCCATTACGTTATTGTAGATGTCAAGCTTATGGTCATGTTGCAGCGTTGTGTAGGAAGGAGATTCCAAGATGTGGAAAGTGTGCAGGTGGGCACTAATAAACAAAGGAATGTGTAGTTGTGTGTCTTAGCTTTGAGTGTGCCCACAGTGCTAGAAATCGGAGTTGGTCGGTGAGAGAAAGGCAGGTTGAGGTTGCCAGGGTCAGAGTAGTACAGAAGGCGTCATGTGCTGAGGCAGTGAAGGGAGTTGTACAGGAAGATGGGTACATGGCGAGGGATCCTGAGAGGCCAATAAAGAGTGAAATGAATAATATGTTTCAGTGAGGTGGGTTTCTTAGCGTTCATATCCATGGTTGTCTACTCTACTTTAGAAAATGGACCGCAACTCATAGAAAACAGAGGTTACGGTGGCAGCTGCAGAGATGTACTTGCGAGGTTTTTCTGCAGAAGAGTTGCAGTGGGGTGTTGAGTGGTAGTGTTCTGGTAGTTGGCCTGGTGTAGGATTAGATAGGGTGAAATATGGTGGTGGGTTTTTAAGGATTTTTTAATCAGTTGGCACGGTAGTTTTTCTTTTTCACATTTTATATCACAAAGTATAATGAATATATACCGTGCCTTTGAAAAGTATTCAGACCCCTTTGACATTTTCCACATTTAGTTAGGTTACAGCGTTCTTCTAAAATGTTTTACATTACTTATTTACTCAATCTACACACAATACCCATAATGACAAAGGAAAAACTGTTCTTTAGAATTTTTTGGAAATGTAAAAAAAATAATGGAAATATCACATTTACATAAGTATTCATACCCTTTACTCAGTACTTTGATGAAGCACCTTTGGCAGCAAATAAATCCTTGAGTCTTCTTGGGTATGACGCTACAAGTGTGGCACACATTTATTTGGGGAGTTTCTGTCAGGTTTGATTGGAAGCATTGCTACCTGTTGGAAGGTGAACCTTTGCACCAGTCTGAGGTCCTGAGCACTCTGGAGCAGATCTTCATCAAGGATTTCTCTGTACTTTGCCTGTTCATCTTTTCCCCGATCCTGACTAGTCTCCTAGTCCTTGCCACTGAAAAACATCCCCACAGCATGACGCTGCCATCACCATGCTTCACTGTAGGGATGGGTCCATGTTTCCTCCAGACGTGACGCTTGGCATTCAGGCCATATTGTCCCATCTTGGTTTCATCAGACCAGAGAACCTTGTTTCTCATGGTCTGTGAGTCTTTAGGCGCCTTTTGCTGAGGAGTGGCTTCCGTCTGGCCACTCTACCATAAAGGCCTGGTTGGTGGAGTGCTGCAGAGATGGTTGTCCTTCTGGAAGGTTCTCCCATCTCCACAGAAGAACTCTAGAGCTCTGTAAGAGGTTCTTGATCACCTCCCTGACCAAGGCCCTTCTCCATCGATGTTTCAGTTTGGCAGGGTGGCCAGCTCTAGGAAGAGTCTTAGTGGTTCCAAACTTCTTCCATTTAAGAATGATGGAGGCCACTGTGTTCTTGGGACATCATGGCATGGTTAATGCTCTGACATGCACTGTTAATTGTGGGACCTTATATAGACAGGTGTGTGTAACGCCCTGACCTGAGTATTCTTTGTTTTCTTTATATATTTTGGTTAGGTCAGGGTGTGACGAGGGTGGTATGTGTGTTTTTGTCTCATCTGGGGTTTTTGTACTGTCTAGGGGTTTTGTAGATGGGGTTGTTTCCATCTAGGTGTTTTTGTAGGTCTATGGTTGCCTAGATTGGTTCTCAATTAGAGGCAGGTGTTTATCGTTGTCTCTGATTGGGAACCATATTTAGGCAGCCATCTTCTTTGAGTATTCCGTTATGTTGCTAACCACGCTGCGCTTTGGTCTACTCCATACGACGATCGTGACAGTGTGGGCCTTTCCAAATCATGTCCAGTCAATTGAATTTACCACAGGTGGACTCCAATCAAGTTGTAAAAACATCTCAAGGGTGATCAATAGAAACAGGATGCACCTGACCTCAATTTCGAGTCTCCTAGCAAAGGGCATGAATACTTAAGTAAATAAGGTATTTCAGTTTTTTAAATGTCTAAAAACCTGTTTTCGTGTTGTCATTATTGGGTATTTGGTGTAGATTGACCTTTAATTTATTTAATCCATTTCAGTATAAGGTTTAAACGTAACAAAATGTGGAAAAAGTCAACAACAACTGTAACTGACAGTTAGACTTACAGGTTATGTCGTTTTCTTTTGTTTGAATTGTTTGTGTCCGCTGTGCGGGGGAAATGATAATACAAGCGGAACTACGTAGCTAATACTGTTGTAACGGGGATCCTTATTGTAGCAACACACTTTTGGAGGGAAGGCAATCCTGCGCTGCGTTAGCTAAGTTTTCATGTCATCGAGTGTAGTTCATAAAGGTTGAAGAGTGTATGTTAGGATGAAGTGTGAATTCATGCCAGGAATAATAAGTGTGAAGTTTGATTTCCTCCCTTCTGTAATAAGCAGCCAATGAGGTATTTGTTCCTTTATTCATGTGTTTAATCTGAACCCGTTATAACGCCGGTTAAACTGTTATGTATGTAAGCACTTCAGAATTATACCAAGCTAATAAGTCACTCGTAAGATAAGGTTGTAAGAGTGTGCTTAACTGTATTTTTCATTTACTTTATAGTTCTCACGGAAGGTGATAATTCTGACTAAAACTACAGAATAAAGCCGCCAGTTAAAATCAAGGAACGGTTGTGCTCGTGGTTACTGAAGGGAGCTACAACAACAAAAGTCAAGGGGTCTTGTAATGTAGACACAAGGAGTCAGAAAGTAGCTGCAGTGAGTTCACTAATAATGTACATCGAGCGCTACAAAGCAAGAGAAGCGTCTGACATAGAAACAAATACACTACTACCCGATGACTGATAACAAAAGAGTGCTTTATAATGGGTAAGTAATCAAGGGTGTGATGAAGTCCAGGTGTGAGTGATGATTAGACGCCGGTGTGCATACTGATGGTTGCCAGGTGTGTGTAAAGATGTGTTGGCAGGACCGGTGGTTAGTAGACCGGCAACGTTGTGCGCCTGAGAGGGGGAGCGGGAGTTGACGTGACATGTCTGAGTACTTTCTGAATGCACTGTATATCCATTATAGTCTAGCTGGTGGTGATAATGCAACATATATTGGATGCCAACCACCGTTAAACCTCACCAAAGAAGAAGAAGCAATGTAGTACAGACCAAAACAAGGATGTGGTGAATACAAAAATGGTTGAATGTATTAGAAGGTATAAAAATACCTTTTGAGCAGATGACAAGATTACCATCTCTAAATCTATTATTTCCATATCCACAATATTTTTGTATTTATTTTTGTTGCAGAATGCTGTATATGCATTGTTTAGCTGAGGTGGAATGTTTGTATCCTGTATATTTGACTGTGATATGTGGTTAAGATGATTGCTCTTACTGTAAGTCACTCTGGGCAAGAGCATCTGCTAAATGACTAAAATGTCAAATGTAAATGTTTTACATACAGTACAGATCTCATATTACTCTTTTGAATACTATTTATTTATGATGTCACAAATGTATAATTTGTACAGTTTATATAATATTTTTTGCTATTTGTTACATTTGACTTTGTATAACCTAGCAGTACTACTTTGTTCCCTGAGAGTGAGTAGGATATATAGCATTTTGTACCAATAAAATAAATGATTATTTGACTCTGGAATGTAACCCATCAAGTGATAGATTTTAAACAAATGTATGTCTGTCATTGAACAACCCCAGGGCATGACTAAATAGTGGAAAAACACCACACATCAATCTCTTTCAGAATTTCTTGAAACAATAAAAGTGAATTTACTAACATTTCTGAAAATGGACATATAGCGTTATGGAATGAAACTCATCATATGCGTTTATAAATGAATGGATAGAAATTGTTACCTGAACGCTGCCACAGCAAGTTTAAAATGGAGAGTCTGTTGAAGATCAGTCAAACTCTTTCCTTTTCTCCTAGAGCATTTTATTACAATGATTAATGTTTAACCATCAATGGACTTTGGATGTCCTTGAGCAATTAATGTGTCTGGAGCTTCCAACGTTGAGCTGAAATGGGGGATTCATAGAAAACAACAACAGGTTAAATCGAATCCAACAAAAGTATGAAATGGTTAGAAGAAACTAAGGTTCAAGCAGTCTGGTGGGTTTTAAAGTTAGAATACCTTTATTTACTATGCATAGACCATAATAAACACCAACTTGTATATTAAGTTCACTAAGTGAGGCAAGCAACAGAAAAATAAATAAAGTAGATCCTCTTGTTGCTATAGCAACCCTAGTTGAACACTTGACAACACCTAGTGATTTTATGCTCTTGGGGAGGTTAAAAGAGGCATAGTTCAGCCAAAATCAAAGTGGAAGTTGTATCTCTTTAGTGGAAGCTTGAAGGCATAATTTTTACTATAATAATGCACTTTTTCAGCATAACTTTTCAGTATCTCCGATTTTTTGTAATTAAATGATTTGTTAAATGTGAAGAGGGCCATTGTTAAACATTTAATTACAGTTGTGTGGCCAATCCTGTTTTAACGTGTACTCTGAACCTTTGAGCGTCAAAGTCCACAGTAGGTGTGGTTAAACACTACTCTCATTGTTATAAGAAGCTCTGGGGAGAAAATAACGTTTATTTCATATCTGAAACTCCGTTATAGCTCCGTACTCTTATCTGCATTCAGGTAAGAGATTCTAGTGAATTAATTCATTTATTAATTTGTAAAAATAAAATAAAAGACTGTTCCACCACTCGGATTTTCTTTAATTGAACAATTTGACAAAATATAAGTATTGAGTGACTGTGTTGTTTGTAGTGTTGTAATGTAGTTCTGTAATATTCTGTCACCTGTATCTAATAACTATTAAACCCCTCAAGCTCTGAGAACTGCTGACAGGTGAGAGGTAAGACCACAACCAAAATACTTTATAAAGGAATAGCAAATGTGTCTGAGTAGTATATTATCTATAGATGAACATGTACATTCTAAATTCTGCTAGCGTGAGGCAAACCAGGGATAAAGAAATACATAATAAAGTAGATACTCTTGTTGCTATAGCAACCTTAGTTCAACACAACGACACTTAGTGATTTTATGCTCTTGGGGAGGTTAAAAGAGGCATAGTTCAGCCATAATCAAAGTGGGAGTTGTACCTCTTTAATGGAAGCTTGAAGGAATCATTTTTGCTATAATAATGCACTTTTTCAGTACAATTTTCAATATCTCCAATTTGTATTTAATAAAATTATTTGTTAAACGTGAAGAGGGTCATTCGTTAAAAATATAATTACATTTGAATGGCCTGACCTGTTTTAACGTGTACTGCTGGAGAAACCTCTAGAGGGAGCCTCTGAACCTTCGAGCCTCAAAGTCTAATTCTGGTTAAACACTACTCTCATTGTTATAAGAAGCTCTGGAGAGAATATAACGTTTATTTCATATCTGAAACTCCGTTATAGCTCCGTGCTCTGTTATCTGCATTCAGGTAAGAGGTTCTAGTTAATTAATTCATTTCTAAAAGCGTGTCTTTATCTATTGCGAAATAATGTGATATGTAACTTATATTTAATAATGCTTTCAAATGTCTTGATGGTTTAATTGTATATTACTCTGGTTCATAGTGAACCACAAAAAGTGAGTGGTAGAGGGGGCTGAACTGGGGAGTTCTGAGATACCCGAACGCATGAGGGGAAAACAATACCTTTGTCATAAAGCATTTCATGCATATCATCGCATTTTCGTAGTGGAATTGAGCAGTAGGGTAGAGGCACTTACAGAAATTGAACAAATGGGGAACATTTTTTGTAGCCTACGGTCCGGGAAAATGTTGGCCTTTTAAAAATGCATATCATGCAATTCTATGTCAATTTACTTGACTGGAGACTTTGTCAGAATCATTTTTAATATCGCACAAATTATCAAAATGGCAGGCTGCTTTGACACTGACAATCTGAGATCAATAAAAGCGACCTTGTCTTGAATCCATCAATAGCCTACACCTAGGTTAAATAAAGGTTCAATGCAATTTAACCTACAGTAGTTGTAGGCTACAATATGAGGATATTATAGTCCTAAAAATGCTTTCCAGATTCACTGACTCACCCAATGATGCGCAGTTCACAAAAACGTATCTCCATCTCTCTTTCTTTTGTCAAATATATTTTTAAGTTGATCAAATATTTTGGTGGCCTACAGCATAGAGTCTTCTCTTTTCGTCAGGAGTCGTGGCTTTTCAAACTGTATTCTTTCAATTTTATATGAAATGTTTTGTCTGCGTGCTTTTTTTTCACTGACCGATTTGCCATGCGTTCCCGACTGTAGGCTATTCCTTATTATTGGGCTACAATCCAGAACTAGGCTAAATTAAACTATTTAACCTATGTGGCTAAATTCTAGGCCTTCTCTTTGTGTAGTGGGCTATTCTGAATGATTTCATTTATTTCTGAACAGCAGAGGTAATTATATAACTTTGGCAAATGTATTTCAATGTATCAGGTGTACTGCCAGGCTGTGGTACTGCAGTTCCCCCAGAAACCTTCGCGCAGCCATGATTCTATACGGAAATCAATTATAAAGTGCAATGCTGGAGAAATGAGAGTTGCAGGCTCATGTCTATCAGAGCAGAGACGGAGAGAGATCATAGAAAGTTAATCTCATTCTAGCAATGTGAGAGATACTGGCGCGCTTCTCACACAGCCACGCGTTGGTCTTAAACATATATGGTTACAATGCTGCGAAAACCATAAACCCGGAGCGGCCCAACCCAAATCAACTCATATGATATTAGGCCCGGTCTGAAAATCTACTTTTTCACATGACGTTATTTGTGGAGAAAGGAATATTAAAGAGGAGGCAACTCGAATGATCTTCGATAGCTTTTATTTATAAATGATTTGTCATGCCACGATAGGTACTGGATCCGGCCAATTATGTTCCAAACAAAACAGTCCAAAATGGAGAGGCGCCGGATCCTCTTCTGACAGGTTCCGGCTCAAATTAAGCATTGAAGTACTGGCACAAAAGTATATCTAAGTAAACTTGTTGACAAAGATTTTGTTGAAAGAGTATTTGTAAAATAAAGGAATGCTATCCATACTTATTATTTTACAACAATATTTTAATAATCTTGATGCAGGTCATGATTTTATGTCCCCAGGCAGGTGCATCATGGGACCTTTGATCCAGCATATCTGTTTGGTAACATTCCTTATCTTTTTTGCCTGTTCATCTGCTCCAGGTAATAAGCTAATAGTAAAGTATTAGGAAGGGCTATGAGGGCAGACTAAGTCATTCACCCTGGTACCACATTTCCAAATGTTGGTTGTCAGTCTCCATTTGAACCATAAAGCAACATCAAAAAACAACATGTCCATCACCACTTATTTTAATCAACACCTGAGAGATTGTTTATTTTCTAACAAAGAGGACACATATTTAAATGTTGAGTTCAAGACCTAATTCTGATTAACTATTGCAGTTGCAGATGGAACAGAGACTGAGAGGCAATCAACTTGCGAGTCAACCAGTACACTGTATGGTTTGAATTGCACTGTGTGGTTTGCTGGATGTGTTACATTTGGGATCATTATTATCCTGGGAGTGGTTTTCTTGGTATGGTATAAGTGCTGTGGAGGTAAAGCTTCATTCATTATACTTTATTACTTTTTAAAACAATAGATTTATCACTTAAATCAGGGAATCCCACCACATTACTTTTTAACATCATTTTCATTATCTTCAGCATGTTTAGACTATGAGGTTATAAAGTAGTGGAAATCCCCTTAAATTGAAACTGACAGCTTTTTCAACTCTTTTGCAGATATGAAACAAGCAGACAATCATAATATTAGGAAAAAATATCAAATTCCCAGTTTATCTTTAAAACATTACTTTAGAAAAGGATACACTTAAATGACATGTTTTGTCATTTCTAACAGATGCAAATAAAAATCTGCTGGGAAGATTTAATGTCATTGGAGGAGAGGGTGAGTGACCAATTTTGGATGTATGGCTAAAATGTTACGTTGCTTCTGTAGCCCTTTCCTGCAGTCAAATGACCAAATCGCTAATATTGGAATGCAAACCCAAAATTGAATACATTTAAGTTCTATATCTGCCATGGTACAGGTCTTCTTTTTTAAAAGCCCATAACCATGTATATGAGGTTTATAATTTTCATTCAAAGTAGATTTGTTTAAGACTACCAAGAAAGACTCTGCGTGACCCTGATATAGCCCAATGCAGTAAAAGGTTATAAATGCATTGTGGACTGCCCTTCAGTAATTTAGAATTGAGTATTCAACAAAAATGTGATGTGAGAAGATGTACTGTATATGTTTACCTTCAAATAAAAAATATGTTTTTTTTTGGTTTGGTTATACAGTACCAGTCAAAAGTTTGGACACATCAACTCATTTAAGGGTTTTTCTTTATGTTTACTATTTTCTACATTGTAGAATAATAGAGAAGAAATCAACACAATGAAATAACACATATGGAATCATGTAGTAACCAAGAAAGTGTTAAACAAATCAAAGTATATTTTATATTTGAGATTCTTCAAAGTAGCCACCCTTTGCCTTGATGACAGCTTTCCACACTCTTGGCATTCTCTCATCCGGGTTCATGAGGTAGTCACCTGGAATGCATTTCAATCAACAGGTGTGCCTTGTTAAAAGTTAATTTGTAGAATTTTTGTTCTTCTTATTGCATTTGAGCCAATCAGTTGAGTTGTGAAAGGTAGGAGTGGTATACAGAAGATAGCCCTATTTGGTCAAAGATCAAGTCCATATTATGGCAAGAACAGCTCAAATAAGCAAAGACAAATGACAGTCCATCATTACTTTAAGACATGAAGGTCAGTCAATCCAGTTGCAAAAACCATCAGGCGCTAAGATAAAATTGCCTATCATGAGGACTGCCACGGGAAAGGAAGACACAGAGTTACCTCTGCTGCAGAGGATAACTCAGTTAACTACAACTGCCATGCAGCCCAAATAAATGCCTCACAGAGTTCAACTAACAGACACATCAAAACATCAACTGTTCAGAGGAGACTGTGTGAATCAGGCCTTCGTGGTCGATTTGCTGCAAAGAAATCACTATTAAAGGACACCAATAAGAATAAGAGACTTGCTTGGGCCAAGAAATACGAGCAATGGACATAGATTTTTGGTTCCAACTGGCATGTCTTTCTTTGTGAGATGCAGAGTAGGTGAATGGATGATCTCCGCATGTGTGGTTCCCACCGTGAAGCATTGAGGAGGAGGTGTGATGGTGTGGGGGTGCTTTGCTGGTGACACTGTCAGTGATTCATTTAGAATTCAAGGTACACTTAACCAGCATGGCTACCACAGCATTCTGCAGCGATTCGCCATCCCATCTGTTTTACACTTTCTGGGACTATCATTTGTTTTTCAACAGGACAATGACCCAAAACACACCTCCAGGCTGTGTAAGGACTATTTGACCAAGGGGAGTGATGGAGTTACCTGGCCTCCACAATCACCTGACCTCAATCGATTGAGATGGATAGGGATGAGTTGGACCGCAGAGTGAAGAAAAAGTAGCCAACAAGTGCTCAGAATATGTAGGAACTCCTTCAAGACTGGTGAAAAAGAATTCCATGTGAAGCTGGTTGAGAGAATGCAAAAGTGTGCAAAGCTGTCCTCAAGGCAAAGGGTGGCTACTTTGAAGAATCTCAAATATACAATATCTTTTGACTTGTTTAATACTTTTTTGGTTACTACATGATTCCATATGTGTTGTTTCATAGTTTAGATGTCTTCACTATTATTCTACAATGTAGAAAATAGTACAAATATAGAAAAACCCTTGAATGAGTAGGTGTGTTCAAACTTTTGACTGGTACGCTATATTTTCAGTTGGTCACATGGATATACTGCCATTACAGACACAAATATCTCTCCCCATCCCAAGATGCCTAAGGCAGTTTCAATGAAAGATGAGGCTGAATGAAGGTTACTTAACCATGCTGGTATCAATAGGAAATAATCATTTTGTCACAGGACACTTCAATTAAGACCATCTTGAATAAGCAACAGTCAACCAGAAATGAATCTGTTTCAAGTACAGTTTACAAAATAAATAACAGTACTAGAATAAGAGTGAATTGTGAGATGTATTACTTTTCTAATGTATTTTTATTATAATCTAATTGTATTGTATTTTTTCCAGATACAAATACGAATTTGGACCTCCCACATAATGGTAATGTACTAATCAGTATTAACCATCGTATTTACGATACATACATTAACTTAACCCAATGAGTCCCACCATATCACTGACACATTTTGGACTTCTAACCCCTTTCAAACTCCTTGATTGTTTCTTCCACATCCGTAAATACCAACCATTAGTCTGTGTGATTAACGGGGGCTGAGCTAGAGCCGTGTTGATGAGACAAGGGCAGGTCCCGAAGGGGCCCGGGGCCAGGGTTGAAAATCGGAGAATCTCACAAACATGCACATGTAACATGTTTTGCTCTATGACCTCACAAGCTACACAAGAGTTGTTAGAAGGTAAAGGGTTGTTCTACAGTGAACATCATAGGAAATCCCAGGACATAGTGTCTATAACACTGTAATAAGCTCCCATAGTTTCTGTCACAAACTTCAAACTCTACACAGTTGTCACTGACTAGTTGGATATCCATTTCCTTGTGAGCAAACCATTTCTGTACATACAGCATTCATATACATTTATTTGATCAGGTTGTTGTTTTGGCTGACCTTTTTTTATTATTGACATTTGTCAATACAACTCATGAGTGCAACTGTCAACTTGTTTTGTGTTCTATTTGTAGCCCTGGTTGTCATGAAAAGGAAATGGTGAAACACTTAATCGTGAGACTAAATATAAGTGTTGGACATTAATATAAATGAAAGTGAGATAAAGGAAATGTATAATTTTTGCTGCGGCCTTGGGACTGATAGGGTTAACAAATCACAGTACTATAATAAGACTGAAACATGTTAAACCTGTCTGTTTCCTTTTCTTTTCTAGAGCCGCGCTCACATGAAGGTACTCCGCTTTAATCATATTCTTTCTATGTCTAAATATTCAACCCTGCTGTGAAAAAGTATTTCCCCTGTTCAGATTTTCTCTATTTTTGCAAATTATTTACTCTGAATTTTATCAGATCTTCAACCAAAATGATGTTGTGCACAATATAAATGAATGGTCAATTATGTATTTTGTAATTTTGGAGTCACTTTTATTACAAATAACAATCAAATATGAATTGAAACATATCTACATGAATGTGGATGCTACCATGATTAAAGGAAAATCCTGAATGAATCGTGAATAATGTTGAGTGAGAAAGTTACAGAGGGTCAAAGATCACACCTCCAAGACATGCTAACCTCCCCTGTTATTGGTAATGATGAGAGGTTAGCATAAGGAAATAGATTTTAAGCTGCCATGCCCTTATTAGTCCCATGTTGAGACAGCTTCCTAGCAATCTGTATCTCATCTAACTTGCTCTTTAAGAGTGAACGTTTTAAGAGTGCAGTTTTTATTTTTTATTTCAAAGCATCACTGTATGTCTGGTGAATGTGATTATTTCATGAAAATAACTGTGTATGTATATATATATAACATTTATTTCCCTGACACTCGTTTTACCAATGAAATGATCAGTTCTGATGATGATACAAATGTAAATATATTCAATTTGTAAGTCGCTCTGGATAAGAGCGTCTGCTAAATGACTTAAATGTAAATGTAAATGTACATACACAGCTTCGATTGGTGGATTGGATCGTCTAGACTCAGAGCCTACCTTGCTAGCCCCTTCAAAGCAGAAGGATACATTATGCAAATATAAGATGATAATAAGAATCAGATCAGATTGTGATGTCATGCTGTGAGACAAAAACTCAATTCTACCCGAACAGGCTGAAACTCCAGGCTCTTACACTAAAAGGGCATCATAATTTTCACAATTTCAGAGTGTTATTTTGACTTCATATAGCGGAAATATCATGAACAAAACAGGAAATCAACTTTTTGACTGCACTGCCCTGTCACGTTCTGACCTTTATTTCCTTTGTTTTGTCTTTATTTAGTATCGTCAGGGCGTGAGTTGGGGTGGGCAGTCTGTTTGTGTTTCTATGTTTTTCTATTTCTGTGTTTGGCCTGATATGGTTCTCAATCAGAGGCAGCTGTTTATCATTGTCGTTTATTGTTTTTG
Source organism: Oncorhynchus nerka (assembly GCF_034236695.1). Taxonomy (NCBI): domain Eukaryota; kingdom Metazoa; phylum Chordata; class Actinopteri; order Salmoniformes; family Salmonidae; genus Oncorhynchus; species Oncorhynchus nerka. The sequence goes on from NC_088407.1 coordinate 19,254,364, forward strand.
TATTTCATAGTGTTCAGTGCTTTTGTTATTAAAATCGCCATGAACACTTACCACGCCGCATCTTGGTCCGATCCTTACTCCTCTTCAGACGAAGAGGAGGAAATCTGCCGTTACATGCCCCTTTAATGTATGTTTGAATAAGAAAACACTGGATTAAGGCCTACTATATGGCTAGTTAGACATACTCAGGGCCTTATTAGCTACGTATATACACACTTATGAACCACAAATCAGTGGCTAGCTAATATGTGTACCTTAAATCTTACCAACTATGACGTAATTGGTTGACTCTTTTTTTGTTGTTATTATCAGTGGATGTTATTCTAGATGGAAAAACAGCTCACTCTCAGCTGAAGATATCACACAATGGGAAAGTTGTGGAGTGGGTGAAGCAGAAACAAGAACCACAGACAGAGATTAACAAGAATGACATTGACAAGCATTTTGATGTGGCCCCATATGTGTTGGGCAGTATGGGCCGTGCTATGAGGGCCTACTGGGAGGTGTGTGTCAAGGCGAAAAAGGACTGGGTACTTGGTGTTACCAAGGTAACAGCTAACAGGAAAGGACAGTTGGTTCTCAACCCAGCCAATGGCTTCTGGGTAATCGGGATCTCCGATGGCAAAGACTTTACAGCATTCATAGATGATGATGATGATGATGATGATGTCCATAAAGAAATAATTCTACACCGAGTGGGTATCTATGTGGATTATCAGGAAAGGAAGGTTACTTTCTACAATGCAGAAGACAGCTCACTCATCTATTCATTCACCAAAGGACCAAGTTATCAGGATGATGTCCGCCCACTTTTCTCACCCTGGAACAATGATGCAGATCCAATCAGAATATTGTCCATTGAAAGTAAAAAATCTAAATAATCTAAAGCATAAATTATCATCTCTACATCAATCAATAGGCTACTTTATTGTGATGGAATGCTAAACACGAGTGGTCTTAACTACACTAATGATAGTCAATCACTAATGATTGTCACTACAGAAATATTTACACATTTGCTTGCAAATGTTTAAATTGTATGAAACATTTAGTTTATTATGGAAATGTGTTGCTTTCTCACATTGACTTTCTATTCTTTGTCTATGATTTGAATAATAATAGACAGCTATTTCAGTTGTTTTTCTCAAACCACAAGGATATTATAAGATAAATAATAAATAATGCATAGGTGATGTTATGCCTCCCTTCATACACATATACTGTAAAATGTATTGATTTGTGAAAAATGTAATATTGCTTTTAAGACTTGGATGTGTATCAGTTTATGACTTGTGATCATGAGGATCAATCAGTTTATGCCAGCTCTTACAGAACAATGTATAGATTGGGTAGGTTTGTAATCAGCCATTGGTAAGCACACTCTGCATCAGAGGCCTTTACAATGTCAAGACTGCTATTCTGGGACCTCATTAATAAAATGTTTGCACGCACAGATTTGATTGTAAATTGTGCATATATAAAAATCTACAAGAACAATGGTATTTATAAATCATTGAACCTGACATGCAAATATGGAATTTACATAAATTCTGCCTGACATTTTTTGATTAATAATCGGAAAAACTTTTTGCGACTAAAACAACTTTATTTATGGGTAGACATTATTATAAGGACATTTGTCTCATATTTAAAATAATAATAATTAAATGCTCTTACAGAGACATGTAAAAATTAATAATATTTTGCAAATGAGGCCTCTGGGCCATTAAACAGATATCCACTAACATACAAGTACTTTGATCAGTTCATGACACATTTTAAAATGCCTTTTATTATTGTAACAAAAAACGTTACACTTTTACATATTTTGCTGCATTGAGTATAGTGAGTGAAAGATTTTTTTAACACATAATTACAGTGAGTGAGTCAATTATTCTATATTTTCATACAGTACTAAAAACAACTAAGACTTTATATTTAAATAGATTAACACTGAGAGCACAAAACATTAAGAATGTCTCTCCTTAACAGGGGAAAGATATGACCCCTTATTGATGTCACTTGTTAAATCCACTTCAGTCAGTGAAGATGAAGGGGAGGAGACAGGTTAAAGAAGCCTTGAGACAATTGGTTGTGTATGTGCGATTGAATGGGGAATGGTAGCAGGTTCCAAGTGCAACGGTTTGTGTCAAGAATTGCAGCGCTGCTGCGTTTTTCATGCTCAACAGTTTCCCTTTGTATCAATTATGGTCCACCACCCAAAAGACATCCAGACAACTTGACACAACTGTGGGAAGCCTGTAGACATGAAATGAGGCCGTTCTGAGGGCAAAATTCTGAAGGTGTTCTTAATATTTTGTACACTCAGTGTATATTCTACACTATAAAAATAACATGTGTAAAAGCTACAATTTAGGATTTACATTTTCAGCTTTAAATTAATCGTCTATAATAAGCTTTGGGTTCTACCTTTTTTTTCAATGACTTTGTCGTCTTCCATTATTTACACTAACAGTTCTCGGAGGTTGAAATCAGTGCGTCCTTGCTGGGATGACAAAATCAGTCTACTACCAGAGAATATCAACACCAAACACATTGGTTCACCGTTCCACGGGAGAGGACAGTACACAGCATACCATAATGTTCTGAATAATGGCCAAGTCTACCTCGCTCCCTATTCCACTGAACCGCTTAGGCGTAACAAACACAAGTCCAACATTTATCGGAAACTGTTAAACTACCTGTTCACTACCCTCCTGCTCTCCGGGATGTGCAACTCAATCCTGGGCCTAACATCACCGAGCCAGCGATACTCACCGGAGTGGAAAGCAGTGGATGGCCTCGTCCACTGGTCGTCGCCGCTGTGGAGGTGGGTGAGTGCTATGGTCCTATGGTTTCTCTCGACTCACCCGGCTCCAGGATAGATTTTGACTCTTCAAACATACCCAAGTCGCTGTATGGGATCCCTGACTCTGTTTCTGGTACGCAAGCTGTTTTAATTAGTTCCCCTCATCCAGTGCAGGCGGGAGGGAGTGTTAATTGTGCTACCGAACTGCCCCTAATCAAAACTAAACAAAACGGCCTAAACCCAGCCGTCAGAAAACACAGACAATGTAACTTTTTTCAATGTGTCAATCACTCTCGAGTCATCTGGGACCCACGAGCTAAGCCCAAGGGACTACTAGGGGGGCACTTGAACATTTGTAGTGTCATTTGAAAAAACAAAATAATTAGCATTTCGGCGTTACACAAACCGCACAATAAAATAGAAAACAGTCATTACCTTTCACCATCTTCTTTGTTGGCACTCCTAGATGTCCCATAAACACTATTGGGTCTTTATTTCGATTAAATCGGGCCATATAAAGCCAAGATATCGTTATATGTAGACTGTGTGATAAACGAAAAAAACAGCGATTTCACAACGTAACGTCATTTTTTTTAATTCGAAAAGTAGACGATAAACTTTCACAAAACACTTCGAAATACGTTTGTAATGCTACTTTAGGTATTAGTAAACGTTAATAAGCGATAAAAATCATCCGTAGGCGATGTAAATATCATTAGCTGTCGTCTTGGAAAAAATTTCAGGAGAGAGCTCTTCCGGAATGATCTGGGCGGAGATCGGAGGTAAGCGGTGCCCCTGTTTCGGTTCAACCAAGAATCAAAGATGATTCAATTCACAAGACTCTAGACAACATGGGGATGCTGTGGGAGTTGAATGCTCGGTCTTATCTAATTCGGCTCACTGTTAACAATTGCTGGAAGTGGCGCAAGGATATTTATTTCCATTTTCTGTGATCAGGTTTTCCTGCGCTTTCCGATGTAACGCACGTTATGTAATAGCCACAGTCGTGATTTAACCAGTTTTAAAAACGTCCGAGGGTTTCCTATCCACACATTCTAACCATATGAACGTACTATATTCCTGGCATGAGTAGCAGGGCGCTGAAATGTTGCGCGATTTTTAACAAAATGTTCAAAAAAGTAGAGGGTCGACTGAAGAGGTTAATACCTTTGAATACACCGCTAGTTAAAGGGCCAACCAGGGTGACTTGTTGCTCTAAAACACAGATTGATTTGGTGTTCAGTAATAAACCAGAGAGAGTGACTAAATCATTCAATATGGTTACTGGGCTATCTGATCATAATCTGACACTTATAGCCAGAAAGCTGTGTAAGTGCAGGTTTAACCTCTCTACTGTTAGAAAGTCGGATCAACTAAGAATACCTAAGAGTGAATTAAACTATTTTGAAAACGCAATTAAGGGAATTAACTGGAATGATCTCTTGTCCTATACAGACGTGGAAGCTGATAGTCAGGTTTTTCTATCCACAATCCAGACTACAGTAAATGGTTTCCTAAAGAAAATCAAATCCAAACCTGGCCAAAAGAGCACTCTTCCTTGGAGAAATCTGGAAATTGATGAAAGAATGAGATTGTGCTCTAAAAATAGCCCTAAGATCCAAATTAGAGCATGACAGACATAGGTTTACCATGTTGAGAAATAAGGTGATGAAGGAAATCAGACAGGCCAAGGCAAACTTTTTTATGAACATAATTGTTGAAGCAAAGGGAAATTCTAAATTGATCTGAGAGAATCTAAAAAAGTTAACTGGGAAAGACCATAGTAACACTGCAAAAAGACTAGAAATCATGGTGAATAACAATCTAACACAGGATGCAGTCGAAATAGCAATAGCCTTCAATCCCTACTTTTTTCACTCTGTCAAGGTACTGACACAGAACCCCTCCACTGGTTTCTTGGGCTCAGTGCTAGTAAATGACACTCAATCTGTCTTCATCATAAGGGAGGTTTCTGAGTCAAAGGTGAACAAGATGATTAGCTCACTAAAGAACTCTAAAGCCAAAGATGTGTTTGGGCTGGACTCTACTTAGCGTCCCCTGAGACGTCTGCGTCCCACCCAGCCATCTGGAAATGCAAATGCGCTACGCCAAATGCTAATAGCACTCGTTAAAACTCAAACGTTCATTAAAATACACATGCAGGGTACTGAATTAAAGCTACACTCGTGAATCTAGCCAACAAGTCAGATTTTTAAAATGCTTTTCGGCAAAAGCATGAGAAGCTATTATCTGATAGCATGCAACACCCCGAAATACCTGAAGGGGACCTAAACAAAATAATTAGCGTAGCCGGCGCTACACAAAACACAGAAATAAAATATAAAACATTCATTACCTTTGACGAGCTTCTTTGTTGGCACTCCTATATGTCCCATAAACATCACTATTGGGTCTTTTTTTCGATTAAATCGGCCATATATACCCAAAATATCCATCTATGAAAACTGTGTGATGCAGAAAAAAACACTGTTTCAAAACGCAACGTAATTTTTTAAAATTCAAAAAGTTGCCTATAAACTTTCACAAAACATTTCAAAATGCTTTTGTAATCCAACTTTAGGTATTAGTAAACGTTAATAATCTATCAAATTGTGTATTCAATAGCTCCACGTCTTCAAATCATGGTCGGAAATCTCTCTTCCAAAACATCCTGTCGGAGACCGGATGGTATGGGGTCTCTCTTCTTCGTTTGACCAAGGAACAACCTCCAGGGAATTGCCAAGACTGGTGACATCGTGTGGAAGCTGTAGGACTTGTAATCTCGGAGCCATCTAATTTGCTGTGCCATAGACAATACATGCAAGTGGCGCATTGATATTTTTTCCACTTTTTGGTGATCAGTTTTCCTTGGGCTTTTCGATGAAACACAAGTTCTGTTATAGTCACAGCCGTGATTTAACCAGTTTTAGAAACGTCAGAGTGTTTTCTATCCACACATACTAATCATATGCATATACTATATTCCTGGCATGAGTAGCAGGATGCTGATATGTTGCGCGATTTTTAACAGAATGTTCGACAAAGTAAGCCCTAGGCTGAAGAGGTTATTAAAAACTACAAAGAGTCACTCATTGGCCCCATTACTAAGGTCACCAACACATCTATTGGTCTCGGGGTGTTTCCAAGGTTATGGAAGTCGAGCATAATAACGGCCATCTTTAAATCGGGCGACCCTGCTGACGTGAGTAACTACAGGCCCATTAGTATACTACCTGTGGTGTCAAAGGTTGTTGAAAAGTGTGTAGCAGAACAACTGATTGTCCACCTCAACAACAGTCCCTTCACATTACACTCCATGCAGTTTGGCTTCAGAGCGAAACACTCCACAGAAACGGCCAACTGCTTTCTTCTGGAAAATGTGAAGTCCAAGATGGATAAAGGGGGCGTTGTTGGGGCTGTGTTTCTGGACATAAGGAAGGCTTTTGATACTGTTAACCATGAGATTCTCATCACAAAATTGTCAAAGTTAAACTTTTTCCCTGATGCCTTGAGATGGATGAAATCATACCTTGAAGGCAGAACTCAGTGTGTCAGAGTGAGCAATGAGCTGTCGCCCACTCTTAGCTATGATGTGGGCATGCTCCAAGGGTCAATACTAGGGCCCTCCTGTTCAGTCTGTACGTTAATGATCTGCCTTCTGTCTGTACTGGGTCTGAAGTTCAAATGTATGCAGATGATACAGTGATATATGTGCATGCAAAGAGCAAACAACAAGCTGCACAAGAACTCACTACTGTAAATGGTCCAGGTTACAAAGTGGCTCAGTGACTCGTGTTTGCATCTCAATGTGAAAAAAACTGTTTCCATGTTCTTCACAAAGAGGGCAACAGATGCTACTGAGCCAGATGTCTATGTGTCAGGGGAGAAGCTCCAGGTGATGTCTTATTTTAAGTACCTTGGCATCATACTTGATTCCAACCTCTCTTTTAAAAAGCATGTGAAAAAGGTAATTCAGATAACCAAATTCAACCTAGCTAATATCCGATTTATACGAAATTGTTTGACTACAGAGGTAGCAAAACTGTACTTCAAATCTATGATACTCCCCCACTTAACATACTGCTTGAATAGTTGGGCTCAAGCTTGCTGTACAACATTAAAACCTATTCAGTCTGTCTACAAACAGGCTCTCAAAGTGCTTGATAGGAAGCCCAAAAGCCATCATCACTGTTACATCCTCAGAAATGATGAGCTCCTGAGTTGGGAAATTCTTGTGCAATACACTGACGCATGTCTTGTATTCAAGATCCTAAATGGCCTGGCTCCCCCTCCACTCAGTATTTTTGTTAAACAGAAAACCCAAACATATGGCAGCAGATCCACAAGGCCTGCCATGAGAGGTGACTGTATAGTTCCCTTAAGGAAAAGCACCTTTAGTAAATCCGCTTTCTCTGTGAGAGCTTCCCATGTCTGGAATACACTACCATCAGACACACATAACTGCACCACATATCACACTTTCACAAAATGCATGAAGACATGGCTTAAAGGTCAATCAGATTTGTGAACATAACATCTGTAGCTTGAGAGGTGTGGAAACACCGTTGCTTTTAAGAATTTAGAATTTTTTGTTCTGTGTTGCTCTGTCTGTATGCTACGTCTTGCTTGTCCTATGTTGCTCTGTCTGTATGCTAGGTCTTGCTTGTCCTATGTTGCTCTGCGTGTGCTCACTGCTCAATGATTGTCTATATTGTAATTGTTTTTAATAACCTGCCCAGGGACTGCGGTTGAAAATTAGCCGGCTGGCTAAAAATGGCACTTTTCCTGAAATTGATTCATGTGATTAAAGAAATAGATTAATTGATTAATGTGCACTGTCCCTGTAAAAATAAAATAAACTCAAACTCAAGGTTGAGGGTTTGTGTCTTTGTACCATAGGTGAGATTTTGAGTTACTCTTTACAATCTTTCAATGGACCAAATAACAGATAGAGTTTCTTTGAAAACATGCCATTGATGAAGGAGTGTAGATGGCATTTCTTCTCCACATTGAAAAATGTTATCTGTCCCCCTTCATAGTCCACTAACACTCCCAGCTTCTCAGGTTTCAGTTCAATGGGAAGGAAAGTGGAAGACTGTTCAACTCAAATCAAATCAAAGTTTATTTGTCACTTGCGCCTAATACAACAGGTGTAGACAGTGAAATGCTTACTTACATACAGGCTCTAACCAATGGCGTGGGGAAAAAAGGTGTGTGTGTGTGTGTGTGTCTGTTAAATAATCCAGTTTTCTTGTCTTTGTCTTTTCCTGAAACATTTAACATACTATTTTCTGTAGGTTTTCCTCCAAAACGCTCTGTGTCTTCTTCTTTGTGTTCTTCTTCAAACTTCATGCTGCCGCTTCCTTTGCATTTTTCTTTGAAATTCTCACAATCCTTTTTTTCTTTTAATTCAACAAATTTGAGACATTTGTTATCATCAGATAAAGAGAGTTTGACATGTGCAGTGTCAGCGTCGAATGTCACATCCACTGAAAAAAAACGTCAATGTAATTATTGTTTCAATGTTAAAAATCATTCGGATTAACACAAAATATGAATCCAATAACATTAACATATTTCAACGTGTTTTTTTCAACGTGTTTTGTTTGTTCTATAATGAATTAGCATGACCATTGAAAAAACTGGTGGTTGGGATCCACAGTGATGGCTGGCCTTGTCAGTCGGCCAGCCATCACAGCCAGTCAGCCAGCACAGTTAGCCAGCCGGCCAGCTGTCATCCAGCCAGTTGCCCAGCCAGTCATCCAGTCAGCCAATTCCAATTCAATTCCTGAATTTAGACTGTCTGAATTGGATTTGAATTTGAAAGCATGAAACATGTTTTTAAAACATGGGTTGTATTATAATTGTGCAAATTACAGTTACTGGAGTTAATGCATTTATCAATTAAATTCAAAGCAAACGTTGTTTTAAATCAAATCATTATAATTATATACATACTTATTTTTATTCTAATGAGTAGTTGATGTACAATATATTTAGTTAGATTATTTTGGTCAAATTAAAGTGATAGCTCACCCAAATTAGATATTGGTTTCCTTAACCGTTAAGCAGTCATTTTTTAATTTGGGTGAACTATCCCTTTAAATGGAGGCTAAATTCAAATTCCACTTATTATTGTTTACTCAATTATTCTGTATTGGTTTATATAACTACAACATATGCCATTTAGCAGACACTTTTATCCAAAGCAATTCAAAATGTAACAAATCTGCAGTTTGGCTAGATTTCAACAGGAATTAAACACCACCCTAGAGGTCGTCATAATTTGATAATATTTTTGAGGTGGTGTGCAAGCCAAAGGTAACATTTTACTGTAGCAGGAAGAAAAAAGGCAAATCTCTATATTTGAACACACGTACAATTACATTTTATATAGCCCTTGATGAAAGGCTGAATGTCGAAGTGAACGCAATGACTAATTCACTGTCAATAAAAAACACAGTCATGGGTGGTAATTCCAAACCTCAATCTAACAGCACACTGGGATATATACAAACGTAGGCAATTATCTGCATAGATCCCAGAGTGTCTGTTAGCGAACGTTGGAATTATGACCCATGACTGTGTTTGCTAGTTACAGAAACATGGTTGTTACATTCAAATATTATCAATCTTGTAGCATTCACCAAGTGTGTGTCTAAGTTAATATATAGCATCTCCTGACATCCTGGTTTGAATCCAGGCTGTATCAGAACAGGCTGTGATTTGGAATCGCAGAGGGTGGTGCACAATTGGCCCAAGGTTGTCCAGGTTTGGCCAGTGTAAACCTTCATTGTAAATAAGAATTTGATTTTAACTGACATGTCTAAAGTTAGATAAAAAATACAGTACCAAACAAAAGTTTGGACACACCTACTCATTCAAGGGTTTTTCTTTATTGTTTTACTATTTTCTACATTGTAGAATAATAGTGAAGACATCAAAACTATAAAATAACACATATGGAATCATGTAATAACCAAGAAAGTGTTAAACAAATCAAAATATATTTTAGATTTGAGATTCTTAGTAGCCACCGTTTGCCTTGATGACAGCTTTGCACACGCATGGCATTCTCTCAACCAACTTCATGAGGTAGTTACCTGGAATGTATTTCATTTAACAGGTGTGCCTTGTTAAAAGTTAATTTGGGGAATTTCTTTCCTTCTTAATGCATTTGAGCCAATCACTTGTGTTGTGACAAGGTAGGGGTGGCCTAGCCCTATTTGGTAAGAGACCATATTATGTCCATATTATGGCAAGAACAGCTCTGATAAGCAAAGAGAAACGACAGTCCATCATTACTTTAAGACATGAAGGTCAGTCAATCTGGAAAATTTAAAGAACTTTGAAAACATTTAACATACTATTTTCTGTAGGTTTTCCTCCAAAACGCTCTGTGTCTTCTTCTTTGTGTTCTTCTTCAAACTTCATGCTGCCGCTTCCTTTGCATTTTTCTTTGAAATTATCACAATCCTTTTTTTCTTTTAATTCAACAAATTTGAGACATTTGTTATCATCAGATAAAGAGAGTTTGACATGTGCAGTGTCGAATGTCACATCCACTGAAAAAAAAACGTCAATGTAATTATTGTTTCAATGTTAAAAATCATTCGGATATTTTAACACAAAATATGAATCCAATAACATTAACATATTTCAACGTGTTTTTTTCAACGTGTTTTGTTTGTTCTATAATGAATTAGCATGACCATTGAAAAAAACTATCTAATTTAATTGAATTTGTGGTAAGCAATGTGGTAATATTAATGTTAAAAATAAAAATAAATTAAAGATTAAATTCAATAACGATGTTTGATATTTTATCTTATTTGTGGTAGGAAATGTGATCACATGTTAAAAATGAAACATAAAATGATATAGGTGTGTGTGTGTGTGTGTGTGTGTGTGTGTGTGTGTGTGTGTGTGTGTGTGTGTGTGTGTGTGGTCTATTAGTCCCAAAAATCATGACACATATTAATTATAAAAGTGTTCATAATTTCCTGCATGATCAACCATCAAGCTCCAAACTATGTAGGGGAATAAGAAAAGGAATTGATGGAAGTATATATGTATACAAAAGTATTGGGACAGTGACACATTTTTGGTTGTATTAGCTCTGTAATCCAACACTTTATTCATATTTGTTGTAAAACTGCCTCCAAAATGACACAATACATTATTTACCATTAACTTCTATTGGGCACAAAATAATCGGAAACACAACCAAAACTAATTGAAAATGTATCCAACAAGTTTTTAGAGTCACAAGCTTGATGTACTCATTACGTTCTAGGAATATGGGACCGAATACTAACCTTTTGAATACTTTATTCATAAGAATCTTTATGGGTGTCAATAATAATTGTCAATAATGTTGACCCTAACCCTACTTTTTTGACAAAAAATACATATATAATTTTTTCAACAAAATCTATTTCTCTGAGCAATTGTATCTGTATAAAATAATATAATTTATGGATTTTTTTAACGTACAATATAGCTCAGTATCTGAATTATTTATTGAATACAGTTTTTATTGCTCATCTTTATCAAGGGTGTCAATAATTGCAGTCCCCGCGAATAAGTAAAATAGAGCTACATGGCCATGCACACCTGTGGTGGGTTTGGTGTCGAAAAGAGAATTCATGAGCAGAAAATAACCCCATAACTACTATAACATATGGTGGATCTTTGATGTTATGGGGTTATTTTGTTCCAATGGTCCTGGGGCCCTTGTTAAGGTGCAACGGCATCATGAAATTTACCCAGTACCATGACATTTTAGCCAAAAACCTGGTTGCCTCTGCCAGAAGGCTGACACTCGGCCGCAAGTGGACCTTTCAGCAAGACAATGACCCCAAGCACACGTCACAATCCACAAATAAATGGTTAATTGGTCACAAAACATTTTTCAACATTTTGCAATGACAATCTCAGTCTCCGGACTTGAAACCCATTGAAAACCTATGGTTTGAATTGAAGATGGAGTTACAGACGAACAATACCAAAGATCTGAAAGGTTTCTGTGATCACAACACTTGGGTGGAGGACGAAAATTAATCTGACAAGATTCAGGATGAATTACCTGCAGTGGCAGGTGTGGTGAAGATGGCGGAGGGTTGAGCCTCGTCCCAATAATGATAAGGATGATTCTGGCCCAGTTGGAGTGAGAAGTTTGGAGATAATGGATCCTAACCTGCTGGCGGATTCATGTGTGGTGTCAGTTTGGGTGGAGAAGAGGTTGGGCACTGCTGAGTCGGTGAATGTAACTCGAAGTGGACTTTTTTGATTTTTTGCATTTCTTCTGTCCAGAGGGAGTGGACGCGCCGAACCGCGTAACTAGGGACAAGATCTCCGGAGCAGGGTGCAATTGAAAGGAGTGCTAACTGAGTGGCATTAAATGTTGAGGAGGAGCAACTGAAATGGAAGATTCCTGGTGTATGTGACACCTGCCGATTGATACGACGCAGAACCGGTGGAGAGCGTCATGAAACAGAGAAGACTTTGTCTGTCCTGATGAGATTTGATGCAGAGTCTTTACCCGACAAAGTTAAGTTAGGATGTCAAATCAAATCAAGTTGTATTGGTCACATACACGTGTTTAGCAGATGTTATTGTGGGTGAAGCGAAAGGGAGGGTAGACGAGGGCCTTGTAGGCATCCCGGAAGTTGGAGTTGCAGTGGTCGAGTGTTTTAGCAGCGCGAGTACTACAGTCAAAGTGTTGATAGAACTTGATAGCATTTTCCTCAAATGTGATTTGTTAAAATCCCCAGTTACAATAAATGTAGCCTCAGGATATGTGGTTTCCAGTGTGCATAGAGTCCAGTGAAGTTCTTTGAGGGCCGTCGTGGTATCGTCTTGAGGGGGAATATACACGGCTGTGACTATAATCAAAGGGAATTCTCTTGGGGGGTAATACGGTCGGCATTGTTATAGGTGTCAAGCTTATGGTCATGTTGCAGCATTGTGTAGGAAGGAGATTCCTAGATGTGAGAAGTGTGCAGGAGGGCACGAAACGAAAGGCTGGTTGAGGTTGCCAGGGTCAGAGTAGTACAGAAGGCGTCATGTGCTGAGGCAGTGAAGGGAGTTGTACTGGAAGATGGGTACATGGCGAGGGATCCTGAGAGGCCAATAAAGAGTGGTAGGAATAATATGTTTCAGTGCGGTGGGTTTCTTACCGTTCATATCCATGGTTGTCAATTCTACTTTAGAAAATGGACCGCAACTCATAGAAAACAGAGGTTACGGTGGCAGCTGCAGAGATGTATTGTCACGAATCCCGCTTCCTGGGTCTGTGTTTGCCTGTGTTTCTGTCCTGGAGTGTGTTTCCGGTGTCCTGGAACGCACCCTGTCTGGTTGCCGGGCGAATTAGCTTGTTGGGAGATCGATGTTCACCCGCACCTGTATCCCATCAGTAATCTGCACACCTGTCCTGATCATCACCTCTCCCCTTCAAAACCTCTGACCTGACATCCATTCCCTGCCGGATCGTTAGCCATGAACAGTATGTTGTGCCATAGTATCAGCCTCAAGTTGGATAGAATTTGTTTTGTTGTTTTTTACGTATTGCTTGCCTTAAACTTACCTCCGTTTGTTCTGTCTTCAGTTACTCATCCGGATCATTTACCCCATTCCCGCCTGGTTGTCGGAGGATTCCGCTACCCCATTGGATCCACCTATTTACTCCCATCAACTCACCACCGCTGCCCGCTACGCCACCTGGATATATCTACCCATTCACATTCACTTGTAAATAAATACTCACCTTCTTCCTACTCTCCTTGTCCTAGTCTGCTTCTGGGTTCGATTTTGAAAGAACGTGACATGTACTTGCGAGGTTTTACTGCAGAAGAGTTGCAGTGGGGTGTTGAGTGGTAGTGTTCTGGTAGTTGGCCTGGTGTAGGATTAGATAGGGTGAAATATGGTGGTGGGTTTTTAATGAGTATATGGTTAGTTGGGACTATAGTTTTTTTTTGCCTTTTCCCATTTTATATCACAAAGTATAATGGATATATACAGTGACTTTGAAAAGTTGTCAGACCCCCTTGACTGTTTCCACATTTTGTTAGGTTACATCCTTAATCTAATATGTATTACATTATTTATTTACTCAATCTACACACAATACCCCATAAGGACAAAGGAAAAGCAGGTTTTTAGAATGTTTTGTAGTAAAAAAAATAAAAAAAATGGAAATATCACATTTACATAAGTATTCATACCCTTCACTCAGTACTTTGTTGAAGCACATTTGGCAGCAATTAAAGCCTTGAGTCTTCTTGGGTGTGACGCTACAAGCACGGCACACCTTTATTTGGGGAGTTTCTGTCAGGTATGATGGGAAGCATTGCTACCTGTTGGAAGGTGAATCTTTGCCCCAGTCTGAGGTCCTGAGCACTCTTGAGCAGGTTTTCATCAAGGATTGATCTGTACTTTTCTCTGTTCATCTTTGCCTCGATCCTGACTAGTCTCCCAGTCCTTGCCACCACCGTGCTTCACCATAGGGATGGGTATTTTTTGACTCTGGAATGTAAACCCATCAAGTGATAGATTTTAAACAAATGTATGTCTGTCATTGAACAATCCCAAGAGATGATTAAATTGTGAAAAAACACACTTACACCAATCTCTTTCATAATTTCTTGAAACAATAAAAGCGAATTTACTAACATTTCTGAAAATGGATATATAGCGTTATGGAATGAAACTCATCATATGCGTTTATAAATGAATGGATAGAAATTGTTACCTGAACGCTGCCACAGCAAGTTTAAAATGGAGAGTCTGTTGAAGATAAGTTAAACTCTTTCCTTTTCTCCGTAGAGCATTTTATTACAATGATTAATGTTTAACCATCAATGGACTTTGGATATCCTTGAGCAATTAATGTGTCTGGAGCTTCCAACGTTGAGCTGAAATGGGGAATCATAGAAAACAACAACAGGTTAAATCGAATCCAACAAAAGTGTGAAATGGTTAGAAGAAACTAAGGTTCAAGCAGGTGGGTTTTAAAGTTAGAATGCCTTTATTTACTATGCATAGACCATAATAAACACCAACTTGTATATTAAGTTCACTTTTGCATAACTTAACTTACAAATATATGGTTTAGAGGCTCCCTCTGGAGGAGACTGTGAAGGTAAGAGCAGTCATGACTAAACAGATCTTCTAAACACTATTTGCATATTGCCACTGTAGTGCAGGTATTTTCAGTAGTGGAAAAAGTACCCAAAGTCACCCAGTAAAAACCGACTTGAATAAAAGTCTAAAAGTATTTGGTTGTAAATATACTTCAGTATCAAAAGTAAATGTAATTGCTAAATTATACTTTAGTATCAAAAGTAAAAGAATAAATAAATAATTTCAAATTCCTTATATTAAGCAAACCAGACAGCACCATTTTCTAGTTTTTAAAAAATGTCCGGATATCCAGTGGCATCCTTCAACACTCAGACATCATTTACACACAAAGCATGTCTTTAGTGAATCTTACAGATCAGAGGCAGTAGGGATGACCAGGGATGTTCTCTTGATAAGTGTGTGAAGTAGACCATTTTCCTGTCCTGCTAAGCATTCAAAATGTAACAAGTACTTTGGATGCCAGGTAAAATATATGGAGTAAAAAGTACATAATGGTCTTTAGGAATGTAGTGAAGTAAAGGTTGTCAAAAATAGCAAGATTAAAGTAAAGTACATATACCCACAAAAACTACTTAAGTAGTACTTTCAAGTATTTTTACACCACTGGGTACTTTATAAGTAAGAGAGAGGAGGTCAAAGGGCAAACCAGTTGGCTCCATTAATTACCCTTGTATAATGAATAACCTAGCCTGTAGTCTGGCATCCCAGACATCACATACTATACTCATATTCTAGAATTCTAGCCCTCTGGAGGCTGATTCAGTCTAGAGACTTATTACACGGAAACCAAACCGTGCGCTATCGTGCATACATTTATTTTGTCCCCTTACACCAAACGCGATCACCACATGTAGGTTAAAATATCAAAACAAACTCTGAACAAATGACATTAATTTTGGGCCAGGGTAGCCTAGTGGTTAGAGCATTGGACTAGTAACCAAAAGGTTGCAAATCCCCGAGCTGACAAGGTACAAATCTGTCTTGTTGCCCCTGAACAGGCAGTTAACCCACTTTTCCCAAGCCGTTATTGAAAATAAGAATTTGTTCTTAACTGACTTGCCTAGTTAAATAAAGGTAAAACATTAAACATGTATGGCTAGTTAGCTTGCTGTTGCTAGATAACTTGTCCTGTGATAAAAAAATATTGAGTTGTTATTTTACCTGAAATGCACAAGGTCCTCTTCTCCGACAATTAATCCACACATAAAACGGCCAACCGAATCGTTTCTAGTCATCTCTCCTCCTTCCAGGCTTTTCATCTTTGAACATAAATGGTGATTGGCATCTACAATTTCATAGTATTACCATGACGACCGGCAAACCATTTAATCTTTCAATCACCCACGTGGGTATGACCAATGAGGAGATGGCACGTGGGTACCTGCTTCTATAAACCAATGAGGAGATGGGAGAGGCAGGACTTGCAGCGCGATATGCGTCAGAAATAGAAAGGAGTTCTATTTTAGCTCTTGGCGTCGCAGACGCTCCTTGGCGCACGAGAGCAGTGTGGGCGCAATAATTGAATAACATGGATTTCTACATTTATTTCGCGACGCTCGGGCACGTGACGTGTCCAGTCTGGTCAGCATGTGAAGTCACATATTAACCTTGATATTTGGCATTACAGTCAAGTAGTTCAGTGTGAATGAGATCACTGAGGTTGATTATTGTTGACATTTTTTTTCATATTAGATTCTAGTCTCAGTAGGTAGCACCAAGGTTGTGGTTTCAAGTCCACATTCAATCACAAAAGTCTGCAAAAGATGATAAAACAAGATTACAACAAATGACTGTTAATCATCATGCTACTCATACTGTTAATAAGTAACTTCTGAGTCTGAGAAATATTCCTTGTCTCTAACAAGAATAGGATGCTCGTATCAGGACAACTGAGTTACATCCTTGTGCAAAATTAAACCAAATACTCATTTCAAATCTCATGTCTATTCTACATCAATAAAATAAGTGTTTTCAGCAGGCAATCTTATGAGGTGGGGTTAACGGGGAGACCCTGTGATATAATAGACAGCCAAGAGGTAAATTGTATTTTGTTATAAAGAAAGGACTAATCAATTTGCTAATGCACTTCACAGACAAAATAATACACAAATATTTCTGTAAACTCTACAAAGTTGTGTTCTCTGAGTAGGCTGATACCCCATGTCATGAGTGCACAATCTCTAGCTTAGACTGTACAGTCCAAGATGTATGTTGAAGAAGCATAATAGGCTTTATAGTCAAAGTCACAGTCAAAGTCCTGCAATAAGAGCTACGATGCTAATATTTGTGTAAACTCTACAAGGTTGTGTTCTGTGAGTGTCACTGAGTAGACTGATACCAGGTGCTTAATGTGTAAACCGGGAGATGCCGGAACATATAGTGAGCGTGAGAGGGTGGGGGGGTTATCCGGCTGGAACACGTTGAGAAAAAAAGTGTCAAACACAACATAGCAGCCAAGTAGCCTACTATCTATGGTGGTGAAAAGGACAGCACTCTCGCTAATTCATTTCAAGCATTTTAGACGTCACTGCAGTATCCCAACATACTTGAGTATAGCTACAGGGTTTACACATGTCAGAATTTCCTAAAGCCTAATTTTCTAGACATCAATGTACAGGAACATTTTTAGATGACACTGCAGAACACCCTCCATATGCACACATACTCAACTGGGGGGGGGGGGGGGGGGGGGGCTTACAAGACCTGAATTTCATATAATTTTCAAGACATCAATGTAGCAGTAGAACAAATATCACAATATCGGAATAGAACTTCAAATAAAATATGCCTCCTGCCTATGTGATAATATGAAGCACATATTTAGATTTACTAACTTGTTCTGTTGGGGTATTGTCACTTCTAGGTTAGACTACTCCAATGCTCTACTTTCCGGCTACCTGGATAAAGCACTAAATAAACTCCAGTTAGTGCTAAATACGGCTGCTAGGATCCTGACTAGAACCCAAAAATGTGATCATATTACTCCAGTGCTAGCCTCCCTACACTGACTTCCTGTCAAGGCAAGGGCTGATTTCAAGGTTTTACTGCTAACTTACAAAGCATTACATGGGCTTGCTCCTACCTATCTCTCTGATTTGGTCCTGCCGTACATACCTACACGTACGCTACGGTCACAAGACGCAGGCCTCCTAATTGTCCCTAGAATTTCTAAGCAAACAGCTGGAGGCAGGGCTTTCTCCTATAGAGCTCCATTTTTATTTAATGGTCTGCCTACCCATGTAAGAGACGCAAACTCTGTCTCAACCTTTAAGTCTTTACTGAAGATTCATCTCTTCAGTGGGTCATATGATTGAGTGTAGTCTGGCCCAGGAGTGGGAAGGTGAACGGAAAGGCTCTGGAGCAACGAACTGCCCTTGCTGTCTCTGCCTGGCTGGTTCCCCTCTTTCCACTGGGATTCTCTGCCTCTAACCCTATTACAGAGTCACTGGCTTACTGGGGCTCTTTCATACTGTCCCTAGGAGGGGTGTGTCACTTGAGTGGGTTGAGTCACTGATGTGATCTTCCTGTCTGGGTTGGCGCCCCCCCCCCCCCCGCCTCGCCGTGGCGGAGATCTGCTGTCACAGACTGGAACATGTTCGGGATTCTTCCGATGACATTGAGGAATACACCACATCAGTCACTGGCTTTATCAATAAGTGCATTGAGGACGTCGTCCCCACAGTGACTGTACGTAGATACCCCAACCAGAAGCCATGGATTACAAGCAACATTCGCACTGAGCTAAAGGGTAGAGTTGCCGCTTTCAAGATGCGGGACTCTAACCCGGAAGCTTACAAGAAATCCCGCTCTGCCCTGCGACGAACCATCAAACAGGCAAAGCGTCAATACAGGGCTAAGATTGAATCATACTACACCGGCTCCGACACTCGTCAAATGTGGCAGGGCTTGAAAACTATTACAGACTACAAAGGGAAGCACAGCCGCGAGCTGCCCAGTGACACGAGCCTACCAGATGAGCTAAATCACTTCTATGCTCGCTTCGAGGCAAGCAACACTGAGGCATGCATGAGAGCATCAGCTGTTCTGGACGACTGTGTGACCACGTTCTCCGTAGCCGACGTGAGTAAGACCTTTAAACAGGTCAACATACACAAGGATGCGGGGCCAGGCAGATTACCAGGACGTGTGCCATGGGCATGTGCTGACCAACTGGCGTGTGGCTTCACTGACATTTTCAACATGTCCCTAATTGAGTCTGTAATACCAACATGCTTCAAGCAGATCACCATAGTCCCTGTGCCCAAGAACACAAAGGCAACCTGCCTAAATTACTACAGACCCGTAGCACTTACGTCCGTAGCCATGAAGTGCTTTGAAAGGCTGGTAATCGCTCACATCAACACCATTATCCCAGAAACCCTAGACCCACTCCAATTTGCATACCGCCCAAACAGATCCACAGATGATGCTATCTCCATTGCACTCCACACTGCCCTTTCCCACCTGGACAAAAGGAACACCTATGTGAGAATGCTATTCATTGACTCCAGCTCAGCGTTCAACACCATAGTACCCTCAAAGCTCATCACTAAGCTAAGGATCCTGGGACTAAACACCTCCCTCTGCAACTGGATCCTGGACTTCCTGACAGGCCGCCCCCAGGTGGTGAAGGTAGGTAGCAACACATCTGCCACGCTGATCCTCAACACTGAAGCTCCCAGGGGTGCGTGCTCAGTCCCCTCCTGTACTCCCTGTTCACCCATGACTGCATGGCCAGTCACGACTCCAACACCATCATTAAGTTTGCTGACGACACAACAGTGGTAGGCCTGATCACCGACAACGACGAGACAGCCTATAGGGAGGAGGTCAGAGACCTGTCCGGGTGGTGCCAGAATTACAACCTATTCCTCAATGTAACCAAGACTAAGGAGATGATTGTGGACTACAGGAAAAGGAGCACCGAGCACGTCCCCATTCTCATCGACGGGGCTGTAGTGGAGCAGATTGAGAGCTTCAAATTCCTTAGTGTCCACATCAACAACAAACTAGATTGGTCCAAACACACCAAGACAGTCGTGAAGAGGGCACAACAAAGCCTATTCCCCCCTCAGGAAACTAAAAAGATTTTGCATCAGTCCGGAGATCCTCAAAAGGTTCTACAGCTGCAACATCGAGAGCATTCTGACCGGATGCATCACTGCCTGGTACAGCAATTGCTTGGCTTCCGACCGTAAGGAACTTCAGAGGATAGTACGTATGGCCCAGTACATCACTGGGGCAAAGCTGCCTGCCATCCAGGGCCTCTACACCAGGCGGTGTCAGAGGAAGGCCCTACAATTTGTCAAGGACCCCAGCCACCCCCAGTCATAGACTGTTCTCTCTACTACCACATGGCATGTGGTACCAGAGTGCCAAGTCTAGGACAAAAAGGCTTCTCAATTGTTTTTACCCCCAAGCCATAAGACTCCTGAACAGGTAACCAAATGGTTACCCGGACTATTTGCATTGTGTGCCTCCCCAACCCCTCTTTTACACTGCTGCTACTCTCTGTTTATCTTATATGCATAGTCACATTAACTATACATTCATGTACATACTGTGCAGCCGTCTTCATCGACCTTGCAAAGGCTTTCGACTCTGTCAATCACCATATTCTTATCGGCAGACTCAGTAGCCTCGGTTTTTCGGATGACTACCTTGCCTGGTTCACCAATTACTTTGCAGACAGAGTTCAGTGTGTCAAATCAGAGGGCATGCTGTCCGGTCCTCTGGCAGTCTCTATGGGGGTGCCACAGGGTTCAATTCTCGGGCCGACTCTTTTCTCTGTATATATCAATGATGTTGCTCTTGCTGCGGGCGATTCCCTGATCCACCTCTACGCAGACGACACCATTCTATATACTTTCGGCCCGTCATTGGACACTGTGCTATCTAACCTCCAAACGAGCTTTAATGCCATACAGCACTCCTTCCGTGGCCTCCAACTGCTCTTAAACGCTAGTAAAACCAAATGCATGCTTTTCAACTAATCGCTGCCTGCACCCGCATGCCCGACTAGCATCACCACCCTGGATGGTTCCGACCTTGAATATGTGGACATCTATAAGTACCTAGGTTTCTGGCTAGACTGCAAACTCTCCTTCCAGACTCATATCAAACATCTCCAATCGAAAATCAAATCAAGAGTCGGCTTTCTATTCCGCAACAAAGCCTCCTTCACTCACGCCGCCAAGCTTACCCTAGTAAACCTGACTATCCTACCGATCCTCGACTTCGGCGATGTCATCTACAAAATGGCTTCCAACACTCTACTCAGCAAACTGGATGCAGTCTATCACAGTGCCATCCGTTTTGTCACTAAAGCACCTTATACCACCCACCACTGCGACTTGTATGCTCTAGTCGGCTGGCCCTCGCTACATATTCGTCGCCAGACCCACTGGCTCCAGGTCATCTACAAGACCATGCTAGGTAAAGCTCCGCCTTATCTCAGTTCACTGGTCACGATGGCAACACCCATCCGTAGCACGCGCTCCAGCAGGTGTATTTCACTGATCATCCCTAAAGCCAACACCTCATTTGGCCGCCTTTCGTTCCAGTACTCTGCTGCCTGTGACTGGAACGAACTGCAAAATTGCTGAAGTTGGAGACTTTTATCTCCCTCACCAACTTCAAACATCAGCTATCTGAGCAGCTAACCAATCGCTGCAGCTGTACATAGTCTATTGGTAAATAGCCCACCCATTTTCACCTACCTCATTCCCATACTGTTTTTATACTATTTTTATTTATTTACTTTTCTGCTCTTTTGCACACCAATATCTCTACCTGTACATGACCATCTGATCATTTATCACTCCAGTGTTAATCTGCAAAATTGTAATTATTCGCCTACCTCCTCATGCCTTTTGCACACATTGTATATAGACTGCCCCTTTTTTCTACTGTGTTATTGACTTGTTAATTGTTTACTCCATGTGTAACTCTGTGTTGTCTGTGCACACTGCTATGCTTTATCTTGGCCAGGTCGCAGTTGCAAATGAGAACTTGTTCTCAACTAGCCTACCTGGTCAAATAAAGGTGAAATAAAAAAAAATAATAATACCTCAATTGGCCAGACCAACCAGTGCTCCCACACATTGGATAACCGGGCTATCTGCATTGTGTCCCACCACCCGCCAACCTCTCTTTTTACGCTTCTGCTACTCTCTGTTCATCATATATGCATAGTCACTTTAACGATACCTATATGTACATACTACCTCCATAAGCCTGACTAACATTTGTCTGTATGTAGCCTTGCTACTCTATTTTCAAATGTCTTTCTACTGTTGTTTTATTTCTTTACTTACCTACACACACACACACACACACACACACACACACACACACACACACACACACACACACACACACACACACACACACACACACACATACCTTTTTTTTGGCACCATGGTGAGAGCCTGTAAGTAAGCATTTCACTGTAAGGTTTACACCTGTTGTATTCGGCGCACGTGACAAACTTTAATTTGATTTGATTAGAAGCCTCCTCCCTAAGTTTGTTTTATTCACTGCTTTAGCCTGTTATGGCAAGGGCCCGAGGGGAACTCCACCCCCCCATTCAGCTGAAAAGGTGGCGCAGGGAATTCAAAAATATTCTTTAGAAATATTTAACTTTCACACATTAACAAGTCCAACACCTCAAATGAAAGATAAACATCTTGTTCATCTACCCATCATGTCAGATTTTTTAAATGTTATACAGCGAAAACACAACATATATTTATGTTAGACCACCACCAAATCAAAGGAAAAACGCAGCCATTTTTTCCAGCCAAAGAGAGTCACAAAAGCAGGATTCGAGATAAAATGAATCACTAACCTTTTGGAAATCTTCATCAGATGACACTCATATGACATGTTACACAATACATTTATGTTTTGTTCGATAATATGCATATTTATATCCACAAATCTCGGTTTACATTGACACCATGTTCAGAAATGCAGAATTGGTGCACAATGATGTCATGACTTGTTGTCTTCAAATCGGTTTCTTTCAGTCAATACGTCCCGCGAAATGGCCCATCACGTTTGATTGTGTTACAAACAAACCAGTTGATTGCAGTGAAACCAAACATGACTGGAAAAGTCACGTTCTGTGTGGGTTATTTACCTGGAATGTGTTGTCGAAAATGTAATGAGACGGAATTCACGACACAAGCGGTTCACAAAATGTTTCGTGTTAGGCTATAAAAAACGATTTTATCAATCAAAAGATCATTCATTGTGTAACAATGAGCATTGGAATTACAAACAGACGAAGATCGTCAAAGGTAAACAGTTTGTTTACGCCTGTGCTGGTTAAAATTGTTTTTTTTATGGGGCTCTATGCTCAGATAATCGCATCGTATTCTTTCGCAGTAAATCCTTTTTAAAATATGACAACGCAGTTGGATTAGCAAGATTCTAGGCTTTCCATACATGTGAGACAGTTATATTTTCATGAATGTTTAATATGACTATTTATGTAGCGATCACCGTATGTTGTGGAATTTCAGCCCGCTAGCGGGTTCTGTCTAAAAGAGAAGGAATATAATATCTATTGTTTACAGGAAACCCATTCAACAATTTTAGATGAAGTTTTGTGGAAAAATAACTGGGGGGCGAAATATATTTCTCCCATGAGCAAATAAATTCAAAATTGGTGATGGTTTTAATTAACAGTAATTTTGATGCAAATGTGCAAATTGTCCAAACAGATTATCAAGGTAGATGGATTATTTTAAATATGTTATTGGACAATAAACAGATATGGCTTATTAACCTATACGGTCCGAATAATGATGATCCAAGCTTCTTTGAAAATATATATATAAGAATTTATCAACTCTACAAGCAACACTAGACTCTATTTTTATGGTGGGAGATTTTAATACGGTCTTAAATACCTCTATGGACCGGAAAGGAAATCACACTACAAACTATCACCCTCAGGCACTTAAGGAAATCATTAATGTCATGGATATATTGTAATTAGTGGATATATGGAGACCTAAATACCCTGACCTAGTGAGATATACATGGCGGAGGCTTAATCAATCTAGTCGTCTTGACTACTTTCTTATACCATTCTCTCTGGCACCAAAAGTTAAAGTGTTGATAGGGGACAGAATGCGGTCGGATCATCACATAATTGACATATATACTATATTACTCTTACAGAATTTCCACGTGGGCGAGGATATTGGAAATTTAATCAAAGCCTACTAGGTGATAAATTGTTTAGCACTAGGACAGAAGAATTTATAACTGACTTTTTCAGACATAACATAGGTACAGCAGATCCCCTTATTGTATGGGACACTTAAGTGTGCGTTTAGAGGCCATGCAATTGAGTACTCATCGGTAAAACAAAAGCCAATTAGATCAAAAGAGTCCATATTAACAAAGGAAATTGAAGGACTAACAGTACAGTTAGATAACAATAAAAACGGTACTATAGAGGCACTGAATAAGTTAGAGGAAAAACTAAAAGAAATGGAGGAACTTATTCAAGAAAGATCCAGTGTAATATATTTTAAAAATAAAGCGAACTGGATGGAGTATGGGGAAAAATGCACCAAATTCTTTTTCAATCTTTAATATAGAAATGCTACCAAAAAGAATGTATTAAAACTTGTTACAAATGATGGAGTCACGCATGATTCACCAAATTATATTTTGAAAGAGAAAGTAAAGTACTTTAAGAATATGTTTTTGTTTCAGTCTCCTCCATCTCCACTAACTGAAACTAATTGTATGGATTTTTTTCCTAATAACAATGTAAAATTACCATCAGTGCAGAAAGACTCATGTGAAGGTCAAATCACAGAGGAGGAATTGCTTGATGCAATTGGGGCCTTTAAGGATGGGAAAACTCCAGGGCTGGATGGTATACCAGTGGAAGTATACAATTTTTTATATACTCAAAGGACCATTATTAGCATGTTTTAACCACTCCTATATAAATGGTAGATTATCAGACACACAACAAGAAGGTCTGATATCATTATTACTGAAACAGGACCCAAGTGGTATATATAAAAACCCAGTCCATTTAAAAAATTGGAAACCTCTTACACTTCAGTGTTGTGATGCAAAAATCGAAGAAAAATGTTTGGCGGATAGAATTTAAAAAGTATTGTCAGATATTATTTATCCTAATCAGACAGGTTTTTTACAAGGACGATACATTGGAGATAATATAAGACAAGTACGGGAAACAATAGAATACTATGAAATATCGGGGACACCAGGCCTGGTTTTCATAGCTGATTTTGAAAAGGCTTTTGATAAAGTATAACTGGAGTTTATATATAAATGCCTAGAATATTTCAATTTTGGGCCTCCCGGGTGGCGCAGTGGTTAAGGGCGCTGTACTGCAGCGCCAGCTGTGCCGGCCGCGACCGGGAGGTCCGTGGGGCGACGCACAATTGGCCTAGCGTCGCCCGGGTTAGGGAGGGCTTGGTCCTTGTCTCATCGCGCACCAGCGACTCCTGTGGCGGGCTGGGCGCAGTGTGCGCTAACCAAGGTGGCCAGGTGCACAGTGTTTCCTCCGGCGCATTGGTGCGGCTGGCTTCCGGGTTGGATGCGCACTGTGTTAAGAAGCAGTGCGGCTTGGTTGGGTTGTGTATCGGAGGACGCATGACTTTCAACCTTCGTCTCTCCCGAGCCCGTACGGGAGTTGTAGCGATGAGACAAGATAGTAGCTACTATAACAATTGGATACCACGAAATTGGGGAGAAAAAGGGGTAACATTCAAAAAAAGAATATTTCAATTTTGGGGAATCTCTTATAAAATGGGTTAAAGTTATGTATAGTAAACCTAGGTGTAAAATAGTAAATAATGGCTACATCTCAGAAAGTTTTTAACTATCTAGAGGAGTAAAAAAGGTTGTTCACTATCGGCATATCTATTTATTATTGCCATCGAAATGTTAGCTGTTAAGATTATATTCCCGTTCACATCATGTTAGGCTCTGGGTACCAGTTCTCTGAGCTACCCTGCTTTGCTCACAAAGGATGGAATTACTATATAAATCAGGAAGATATTCTGAAACTGATTTATGTGGCTCTGTCAAGGACAGTCTCAGAAGGGTATCAATAGAAAAACCAGACGGTTCCTGCAAAGCTTCTGATTACTGCCTAAATTTGAACATGTACTGTCGGTTGTAAGCTTCTCATATTCAGCATGTTGAAATCAGATCTGTTTAACCAATTCTGTCTAACTTTGGTAATACATTATTTTATGGTTGAAATTGACATTGACACTATTGACAATTGGACACTTGTTAGGGTCTTGATAAGCTTTGGTTACTTGTAACTTGTTTCACAACAGCTGGTTCCTGGATCCAATCCAAGCAGCTGGCCTGACATTTGTAGCGTCCCCTATCTGACACCTTGACATTCTTCAACAGCAGCGATAAGTTGCCTCTTTCCAGCTCCTGGGTGAGCAGACTCACTCTGCCCTTATAGCCCTCCCCCTCTTCCCCCGTTCTGCTCTTATACAAATACAGGGGGTTAGTGAAGTCTCCCTCCTTAAACCACCTGATATCCATGTCAACAGCACTACTTTGAGGAGAGAGATTACAGGGAAGGATGATGTCATCCCCAGCAGATGCCACTACAGGGTCAGGAGGGACTATGAGGCTGAGGTCTGGAGGGAGAGAGGAGGAGAGGAGAAGGTGTTACAGAAGGTGTGAAGTATGGCGTGTGAAGGTCACAAAGATGAGTGGCTCATATTGAGCACAAAGACTGTAACATCTTCACAGTTCCCTTTTTACCAGTGCTAAACCAGCAGTTCGCAAAACATAATTGGATCCCTTGATATAGATGAGCAAAAAGACTGTATAAAATAATAATACAAATACTGATCTACAGATGTAGGACCTTCTTTGGTCACCTTTTCTTTTTATGATAATTTTTCCGCAAAGCAGGAAATCCAAACTTTATATATTTGAGTTCAAAAATGCTTTTAAAGTTTGTAATTTCCACTTTGAAGATTCAGACTTGATTTGACTAGCAAAACATGTATCAATGTTCCAGGGACAACCCCCAGATGGTTTTCAGGACGTCCTTAGAGCATTGTGTCATGGTCCACTAGAGGTTTTTGTCTGGTGTGGTGAAAATGCATTAAATCTAAAACAAGTTACTATATTTTTACAGCTAAGTTAATGTGTTAATGGACATTAAGCTGCAGTATGCTGATTACTTGGGACAACCTTGCTTGGGACTGACAACCTCTTGGTTGATAACTACCTGAAGTTCCTGCTGCTCCACCAGGTATGTGGACATAAAGGAGATAGGCTATGTATATATTGCCAGTAAATACTGTAGAACAACATGAAGGTGTTATTTCTATAAAATGACACTATGCTGCTGTATTCTCATTTCAATTAGTGTAAAACAAATATTGTGACAACACTTGGGCTCAGCCTTCAATGGGATTTGAATTTATAACCTCTAGATTATAAGCAATCTGAAATATTTTGCTATATGTCCTGCTACACCAGGTCTACGAGCCTGAAAGGGACACGAGCCAGAGACTTAGTGGCAAGAACACAGTTCTGGACTTTGATAAAAGCTGCCCAGAATCAAGTTAATAATTGTCAAATTATGGCAACATTTAGGCAACTTGCAGTCCTTACCAATAACCTGTGCCTTCACTGACCCTTCTGTTGACAACATGGGTGTCAATTGCTGATTGGCAGAAATCTGTAGATTGCAGGTGTAGCTTATTGTGGGCGTGGCTTTCAGTTATGTATTTTTGGTGTCCCATAAGAGGGAATGTCATCCCAGTTAATGTTGTCTTTTTTAGTGGTTTAGGAGTGTTGTTAACGGTTTATATAAGTGCATGTGATGTGAAATAGCCATACAATATTTCATTTATAGCTAGTCACCATGTCATTGTTACTTTGAATTGTACAATAACCCACTTGCAGCAAGTTAACAGTAGTGATGCTACGTTTTGTGATACCAGAGCTCTGGAACGTGCGTCGAATTCGCTAAGCAGTTTATTTCAAAGCAGGGTGCCGATGGATGTATCACTTTAACAGAAGCACATGATCAATCCTAAGCTTTGTTTTGTTGATCAACCACCTGATTGGTTTGGTATTGGTTTCGGTAGAAGTGCACATGCTACGGCGTGTGCAACATCATCTATAGTAATTTGGCTACTCTAAATTATTTTCACCAGCAGATCCCACTAGTGTACATTGAAGCCTCATGTAATGACGCTATTTTCAACACAATTGGCTGGAAATTCTCAAAGCTTAATTTCTACATCACTATTTAATAGTAAATGATTAACAATTAAACTTAAACTTTCTGTGAACCAGCTGCCATAATGCTACTAGGAACATACTGCAATCTCTTAACAGTGCAACTCTTGCTTGACAAGAGTGCTCAACCAGCATCCACATAATGATAAACTATTTAACCTCTCTAGGGTATGTGGGACGCTAGCGTCCCACCTGGCCAACATCCGGTGAAATTGCAGAGCGCCAAATTCAAAATACAGAAATACACATAATAAGCATTCATAAAATATACAAGTGTTATACATCGGCTTAAAGATGAACTTCTTGTTAATCTAGCCACTGTGTCAGATTTCAAAAAGGACAGCGCCCCGTGTAAAAAAGCATACAAACATTTACCAGCCAAGTAGAGGAGTCACTAAAGTCAGAAATAGCGGTTGCACTCAAAAGACTCCCAGTTACACAGTAAATGTTTGTTTTGTTCGATAAAGCCTCTCTTTATGTCTCTAAAACTCAGTTTTGTTGGCATGTTTTGTTCAGTAATCCAATGGCTCCAAGGCGGTCACAACAGGCAGACAAATACATACTAAAAGTTCATTGAAACATGTCAAACAATGTTTTCAATTAATCCTCAGGTTGTTTATTGTCTTTACAATCAATAATGTTTCAACCGGACAATACCGTTTTCATTAGAAAGGAAAAATAACAATCAGGTCTGCATACTTCCTCTGACCAAAATGGCTTTTTACTAGACGTTTTTCAAAATAAAAGCCTGAAACCATGTCTGAAGACTGTTGACATCTAGTGGAAGCCATAGGAACTGCAATCTGATTCCTAACCCATTGGATTCTCTATAGGCATTGAGTTGAAAAACAGCCTCATGAAAATAATTCCAATTCCTGTATGGATTTTTCTCAGGTTTTCGCCTGCCATATCAGTTCTGTTATGCTCACAGACATTATTTTAACAGTTTTGGAAACTTTAGAGTATTTTCTATCCAAACATATTATATACATATCCTAGCTTCTGGGCCTGAGTAACAGGCAGTTGACTTTGGGCACGCTTTTCATCCAGAGTTGAAAATACTTCCCCCTACCCCAGAGAGGTTTTAAACTGATACAACACTTCCACTAATGGTTGGAACAAATACAACATATTTTAGAATATGCCCCCACATATGCTAATGAGACCCTGATATCACCATGTCTCCAAGTGCAGTAATGATTGTACCTTATATTGAATATATTGGGTACATTGATTATCATTATATTAGATTTTTCTGCACATGCACCCTAAAAAATTCCAACCAGTACCATGTGTGTTCCTATGTGCACCTCTGTAGGTACCTTATGTACCGTAACAACATTGTACCGTAACCGTACTCTTATTTCTGAGATTCAGAGATTCAGATTCAGTGTTTAATTGTCACATGTACAAGGTTGCAGGTGTGATTGCAGGGTACAGTGAAATGATGAGGCGCCAAGCTGCAACATGCAGGACTAAGTTAAATAAATGTACAACAAATGTAATTAAAAAACAACAATAGAAATAGAACTATATTCATAATAAAGCAAGCTACCAATTTACCAAGGAACCTATCACTGATGAGACATTAATGCACTCCAGATCAAATAAGTTTTTATTTCAACTCCCTCCCTATTTCAACTCCCTCCAGCCAAAAACCTCAAATTTGGACTCATCAGACCAAAGGACAGATTTTCACCGGTCTAATGTCAATTGCTCGTGTTTCTTGGCCCAAGCAAGTCTCTTCTTCGCATTGGTGTCCTTTAGTAGTGCTTCCTTTGCAGCAATTTGCCCCTGAAGGCCGATTCACTTTTGATGTTGAGATGTGTCTGTTACTTGAACTCTGTGAAGGATGTATTTGGGATGCAATTTCTGAAAATATAAATAATTAAGAAAAACCCTTAAATTAGTCGGTGTGTCCAAACTTTTGACTGGTATTTTCTTTAATCAAATGTGATTTCTATTTTTTGTACCTTAACGGGGTCCTACAATTCTAAATCAAACAGCTAAATGATCCATGGTATTACCGTCTTAAAACAGTGCCATGTGTTAGCTTAGTACCCTTCCCCCTCCACCCCAACGGCTTAGAGGTTTTTAAGATCAAAATGTTTCTTCAACAGTATGTATGTTTTCTTTCTCCTCAGTGGATGTAACTCTGGATGTAGCCACAGCTCACCTTAACCTACTGATAGATGGGAAAACATTATGCTGGATAAAGGAAACACCACAGAGACTATGTAGTGAGAAGATATTTGATGAGGATCCCTATGTGCTGGGCATTATATGCCGTGCTTGGAGAGCCTACTGGAAGATGAATGTGGAGAAGAAGGAGGACTGGGTACTTGGTGTTACCAAGGCAACATCTAACAGGAAGGGACAATTGGTTCTCAGCCCTGCCAATGGCTTCTGGGTAATCAGGCTGGGTAATCAGTCGGGGTAATCCCCCATTGGGTAATCAGGCTGTCCAATGGGGGAAGACTGAAAGCCATGGATGATAAGGACCATGTTTTTGACAAATATATTCCAGATAAAGTTGCTATTTATCTAGATTATAAGGGAAAGAAGGTGACTTTCTTTAATGCAGAAGATGGTTCAAGCATCTATTAATTTACCAAGGGACCAAGTTATGAGGATGAGGTCCACCCACTTTTCTCACCCTGGAACAATGATACAGATCCAATCAGAATATTGTCCATTGAAACTAAACAATCGGAATCATCTAAAGCATTAAGGATCACCTCTACATCAATGAATAGAGTACTTTATTGTGATGGAGAGGTAAACTTGACTGGTCTTAAAACTACACTAATGATGATTAATATGCCATACATGAATAGGAGTAATTGTCACCTCAGCAATATTTAGGCATTTGCTTTATGGATATAATTGTATGATTCTTTGTGATGCTCATCAAAACGTGTCTTTGTCACATCTAAAAACAATTGCATATGCTCCTATCCAGTGTGACGTACAGTACTGAGTGCATACAGTTTTATGTTTTTTAACTGGTCCCCTTTGTGAATCAGACCCACAACCCTGGCATTGCAATCACCATGCTCTACCAACTGAGCCACACAGGACCAACTTTCTTCTTCATCTTCAACTTTGTTGAATATAATGGACAGCTATTTCAGTCGTATTTTTTCCAAACCACACGGATGTTATAAATACAAATCATAGTGAACAGGTCATGTTACGCCTCCCTTCATGCACATTTACTGCACGCTGTATTGATTTGTGAAGAAGAAAATATTGCTTTTAAGACTTGGATGTGTATCAGTTCATGTCTTGGGATCATGAGGATCAATCAGTTTATGCCAGCTCTTACATAACAAAGTATGTATATGGAAGGTTTGTAATAAGCTATAATAAGTAACCTTGTACAAGCCAGAAAGGCTCATAGAAGCAGGAGCCTATCTCCTGTTTCTGTAGCGAAAAGCAGCATGATGTACAAGTACACCATCTAGACTGGACACAAGTCTATCGCAGGGCCTTGCCCCAAATGCATCTCATTGATGCTGATAGCCATGTAGAGACGCATCAGGTCTCATTTTAAAAACCTTTGGTATGATGGTCGGGGATCAAACCACAAGGTTAGCCATAGGTAGGCACAAATGAAAATGTCAAGACTGCTGTTCTGTGATCTAATAAATATTTAAAAATACATTTGTACACAGTTTCACACCCAGATCTGTTTCACCTGTCCTCGTTAATGTCTCCACCCCCTCCAGGTGTCACTTGTTTTCTCCAGTCTATTTATCCCTGTGTTTCCTGTCTCTCTGTGAAAGTTTGTCTTGTATGTTCCAAGTCAACCAGCGTTTTTTCCCGTACTCTTGCCTTTGCTATTGTCCTTTCACAAATATCGATATCGTTGTCATTGTTGTGTGCCATATTTTGTCTAGAACATACAAATATATATTTATTCACTTCCAATTTGTCAGTAGAGAAATAAGTAATTCAGTAAGATCTGGCAGATTCTGTACATGATGCAACATATTTGTGATGAGTTTTGGGGACAAAACTCCCTTTTCTATTTGTGTTACAGAACCTGCATAGTTCATTAAGTGAATTAACATGATTTCTTTAAGCAATTGAGGCTTAATTTGTTTTTAAAATTATATTTATTTCATTCTTTTCAATTCCAAGAGTTTTCACTAATTGTATTTTCTGATAAATCATCAAAGGTGAAGAGAAGGCAGGTTTTTGCAGAACTCACCAAAAAGGATACAGTCCTTGTTAAAAACAATGCTATGAGTATACACAGTATTATAAACCATAGAGTTACCTTCATTTCTTACATCAATGCCCAACACTTATTGATGTAGTAAGTTATTTTTAAACATGGTTATGTATACAGGACTTACTGGAAACATTTCTGGCTTTTATGTTATTTGGCAAAATAAATATTTATCATTTTGTTTACTGTTTAGTTGAGCAATTGTCTTTTCCATCATAGTTTGGAGTCTAATTGTTGCTCATGCAGTTGATTTCAAACCAACCACTTTCTTTTCACACACACACACACACACACACACACACACACACACACACACACACACACACACACACACACACATACACACACACCAGTGTTTTATAAATATATGTTTTATTTTTCAAAATATTACTTACCATATTTTATTATATACTTTTAAATATAAAATAGTTCTAATGACACTAAATATGTTTTTAAGCATCTGGATTACCAGTTTATGTTGGGGTGTGTTGAATTTCAAAGTATCTGAAACTACTTTATTTCAGTGGATGGACTTTCAACCCTGACACTGCGCAACCCAGTCTCACAGTATATCAGGACAGGATAAATGTGTGAAGTTTAAAGAAAAACACAAAGAAGAGAGTACTGGGACACCTGGGAAGAACAACGAAGAAAAGGGTCCTGGGAGAGGTTTTTGGGTAGGAAGTTTGTCTTGGGAATGGAGGGATATGATACAGGTAAACATTAGTGGGAGGTTGACTTGGGGTGGAAGACTCAGTGAAGTGTTGGAGTCACACAGGATCCAGAGAACAGCTACTGGATACTATATTATCCAGAGAATGGCTACTGGAGCATGTTATCATCATGGAGAACTGAGAAGTGTTGATGAGCTTCCCATAGAACTGGAACCTGAGAAGCTGGGAGTGTTAGTGGACTAGTAGGGAAGACATATACCATTTTTCAACGTGGAGAAGAGGTGCCACATCCACTCCTTTTTGGAACATGGACTAAGATAGTTTCTTTGGCCATAATGAAATGTGTAAAGAGTAACTCAAATCTTTGCATAAATGCATAAATGTATTTGGGGAAACTTCATCCAAAGATGAAAATGTAAATTATAATTTACGCTCATCCATTAAAGCTACACATCTTTAATTTGTAAAAATAAAATAAAAGACTGTTCCACAACTCAGATTCTATTTAATTGAACAATTTGACAAAATATAAGTATTGAGTGTGACTATATTGTTTGTAGTTGTTAGTGGAATTACATTTTTTAAAATTGTTTCCCAATCAGAATTAATTACTCTGTCAATGCATTCTATGGGATTGTAAAACCCATATTATTATAGGAATGGACAGAGCCCCAGTCTTAAACTCATGTAACAGTGTTTAATTCAAGAGAGTACTGACCCAAAATACAAAGAACATTACATTTTAAAGAGAGAACATAAAATGCCGTCATCAGTTTCTCACACTCTCTCCGATCCACACAATAGCGCAGTGTCTTCAGGTCTGGAGATTGTCTCCTACTCCCCTCATAAAGCAAACATTCCAATCTGTCTAAAAGACATTTTCTCCTCCACTAATGGAACATCAAACAAACATTCTTATCTGTCTGAAAAGATATATGCCCTCCTTTCTCCCTTAAACCCGCAAGGTACAGACAATTAATTTGTTTTACCTACATTTTCGGTCCTAGTTTAACCAAGAAGCCATACATTTCATACCATAACATAATAGTATTAAAATAAATGGTTCTAGTTTAAATGTATACATAATTAATCATTTCAACCATAATTTCCTCCAACAGTAGTTTAGTAATGTAGTTCTGTAATATTCTGTCACCTGTATCTAATATCTAGTAAACCCCTCAAGCTCTGAGAACTGATGACAGGTGAGATGCAAGACCACAGTAAACCAAAATACTTTATAAATGAATAGCAAATGTGTTGGAGTAGTATCTTATCTATAGATGAACATGTACATTCTAAATTCTGCTAGCTGAGACAAACCAGGGATAAAGAAATACATAATAAAGTAGATCCTCTTGTTGCTATAGCAACCTTAGTTGCTAGTGATTTTATGCTCTTTGGGAGGTTAAAAGTCGCATAGTTCAGCCATAATCAAAGTGGAAGTTGTATCTCTGGTAGCTTGAAGGAATTATTTTTGCTATAATAATGCACTTTTTCAGTACAATTTTCAATATCTCCAATTTGTATTTAATTAAATTATTTGTTAAATGTGAAGAGGGTCATTCGTTAAAAATATAATTCCATTTGTATAGCCTGACCTGTTTTAAAATGTACTGCTGGAGAAACCTGTAGAGGGAGCCTCTGAACCTTCGAGCCTCAAAGTCTAATTCTGGTTAAACACTACTCTCATTGTTATAAGAAGCTCTGGGGAGAATATAACGTTTATTTCATATCTGAAACATACACTC
The DNA here is from genome assembly GCF_034236695.1 of Oncorhynchus nerka. NCBI lineage: Eukaryota > Metazoa > Chordata > Actinopteri > Salmoniformes > Salmonidae > Oncorhynchus > Oncorhynchus nerka. The sequence goes on from NC_088407.1 coordinate 19,289,266, forward strand.
CGTTATAGCTCCGTGATCTGATATCTGCATTCAGGTAAGAGGTTCTAGTTAATTAATTAATTTCTAAAAGCGTATCTTTATCTATTGCGAAATAATGTGATATGTAAAGTACATGTAATAATGCTTTGAAATGTCCTGATGGTTTAATTGTATAATACCGTTTGAACAAATACTTACATGTAATTTATTGTACCTCATAGAAGTACTGCAGTGCTTAATTTGTAAATCGGGAGGTGCTGCGACAAAAAGTGAACGCTAGAAGGGGGTGACTTGGAGAGTTCTGAGCTACGCATGAGAAAAAAATCACCTTTATCATAAAGCATTGCATGCATATCATCGCATTTTCGTAGTGGCACAGAGCAGTAGAGTCGAGACAGAAGTTGCACACATGGTGCATTTTTTTGTGTAGCCTAAGATCCGGGAAAATGTTTTAAAAACGCATTTCGTGCAATTCTATGTAATTTTACCTGACTGGAGACTTTGTCAGAATCATTTTTAATACCGCACAAATAAATCAAAATGGCAGGCTACTTTGACAATGACAAACTGAGAATCTGAGATCAATAAAAACAACATTGTCTTGAATCCATCAATAGCCCAGGCCTAGGTTAAATAAAGGTTAAATAAACAAATACAAATAGTTGTGTGGAGACACATTGTAGGCTACAATATGAGGAAATTATGTCTTTAAAATGTGTTCCAGTTTCACTGACACACCCGCTGGGCTGGTCAAGGAGAAAAAGGACTGGGTACTTGGTGTTACCAGGGCAACAGCTAACAGGAAAGGACAGTTGGTTCTCAGCCCAGTTAATGGCTTCTGGGTAATCGGGATCTCAGATGGCAAAGACTTTACAGCATTCATGGATGATGATGATGATGTCCATAAAGAAATAATTCCACACCGAGTGGGTATCTATGTGGATTATCAGGAAGGGAAGGTGACTTTCTACAATGCAGAAGATAATTCACTCATCTATTCATTCACCAAAGGACCAAGTTATGAGGATGATATCCGCCCACTTTTCTCACCCTGGAATAACGATGCAGATCCAATCACAATTTTGTCCATTGAAACTAAACAATCTAAATCATCTGAAGCATTAAGGATCACCTCTACATCAATCAATAGGTTACTTTATTGTGTTGGAGAGCTAAACTTGAGGAGTGATTGACTAATGGTGGTCAATCACTAATGATTGTCACTTCAGTAATATTTACACATTTGCTTGAAGTTGTTTACATTTTGTGGACGGACCACTAGAGGGCAGGCTGGGCTCATGGATAGTTGCCCAACAGAGCCTGGGAGACAAGGTAACCAGAGTCAATTAAGCACAGCTGACGGTACTAATGAGATACTCTCCTTCCCCTATAAAAGAGAGAATGGAACCAGAAGGGAGAGGGGAAACTATCTCTGGAAGATGGCCACCGAGAGAGAGAAGCTGTGCTGAAAGAACCACTAAGACGGTGACAAAACCGTGATTTATGTTTGTTGTAGTTTAAAGATTATCCTATTGTGTTCTTGTTTCATCTGGAGAAGAAGATGTGTGTTTTTCCTTGGAAGATTTTTCATTGATTATGTTTGAATGTTTTTGTTGACAAAATACTCTCAATAGAGAACCGTGTTCAATCAGAAAAACCTTTTTCCTGACTCGTTTATTCCACCTTCCCGCTTTAGAGTGACGCCTAATTACTTGGTACGCTCACATTGGTGGAGGATGCAGGCATTAGGTGGACGAGTGACACAAGGATAAGTGAGTAAATCAAGATTCTTCCAGTAGACCCGGAGGAACCATTCAAGAACGATGGATAACGCCCTACTACAACAATTGATCACGGCACAGCAGACAACCATAGAACTCCTGCAACAACAGCTGAGCCGACTAGAAGAACCTAGAGTTAAGCCAAGAGCGGCTGCTCACGCCATCTTACCTCGTCTCTCCAAGGAGGATGATATTGAGGCCTTCCTCATGACCTTGAAAGGACGGCCACCTTGGAAGAGTGGCCGCCCACAGAATGGGCGGCGCATTAGCCCCTCTTTTGACCGGGGTGGCTCAGGAAGCCTATTTTGACCTGGATTCCCACGAAGCTGCGGACTATGGGCGACTAAAAACCGAGATCCTGTCCGGTACCAGCTGACTGCCAGAGATAGGGCTGTAAAGTTCCATCAATGGACCTATACAGCTGATCAACCCGTCCGTGCCCAGAGCTTCGCCTTAATACGACTGGCGAAACAGTGGCTAGAACCTGGAAAGGGAGTAGGACATGTGATAGAGACTCTCGTAGTGGACAAGATATTGAGAGAATTACCCAGTGACTTAAAAGGGTTGTGGGGCAAGCCAACCCGTTGTCAGCCCGGCGACATAGCCCAGGCGGTGAAACATATCGGTCTACAGGGAGTTGTTAAAAAGTGACAGGAGGAACGGAAGGAGTCTTGCAATCCCGTACCACGACTCACCCCGGCTCGCCACCGAAACGTCAAGCCCCTCCCGGAGGTGGGAGAAGTCAGCCACCACACAGCAGGGTCGGTGTTATAAATGTCAGTCTCCCAACCATTATGCCCCACAATGTCCTAGCAAGGATGAGCCCATGGTCACGGAGTCATCACTGCCTACCCCCACACATCCCGTTTGAGGGGGCAGGATCAACACTGTTGGTTAGCAGAGATAGCCCCAGCCTCAGAGATTCCGGTGCAAGTCGAAGGACAAGATGTGGTAGCTATTCTCGACTCGGGAAGTATGGTTACGTTAGTAGAGGAGCGGATGGTGACCTCCGCAACACTGCTACCAGACAAAGTAGCCGTATCCTGTATCCATGGAGACACCCACTATTACCCCACTGTGAATCTGCCTATTCTCACTCCAAAGGAAGGTGTACAGTCAGGGCCGGAAAGTGCCGCAGCTGAAGGTGCCATTATTGATCGGGAGAGACTGTCCCTTATATAAGGAGCTTCGGCAGATGACGTTATCTTGTGGGAAGAAGGGGACAGGAAAGAAGAAAAAATCCAAGCCCGAGGTAGTAGTCCTACAAGGAGACGTGGCCACGTCCTCGTCCTCTGCAGCAGAGGAAGAAATAGCGACCAACGTTTACGACAGATATTCCAAGAAACCACCGATGAAGACACATGTGAAGGGAAATACACAACGCAGGAAGGAAGGAGCAACCAGGCGTTAAGGGATATATTTGAAGCTCCATCCGAGGAGGGAACCTGGAAGGATTCTCCTCGGTCACCCCTGATGGGGCTGTGGAACAACCTCCACATCCCTCTACCGAGGTCGACCTGCCCCAGGAATTAAAGGGACAGTTCGGCACCTCGCAGCATAGAACCCAGACCTAAGGAGGCCATGAGGAAGGTGAAGGTGATCGACGGGAGGAACGTCGACGGATCAGGTGAGCCCCCTCTTCCTTACTATGCAATCAGGCGGGGTCTCTTTATACTGGGTAAATCCGACGAAGGGGGAAAACCAGGAATTACTAATGGTGCCTAGGCCATACAGAGATACAGTTCTACAGTTAGCCCATTCCCACGTCCTAGGAGGACACCTGTACGAGACAAGACTATTGACAGAATCATGCAGAGATTCTATTGGCCCGGGTCACCGGGATGTGGCCAGGTATTGTAGGACGTGTGATCAATGTCAACGTACAGCCCCACGGCCACACCTACGTAACCCTTTGATTCCTCTCCCCATCATAGAGACTCCCTTTGAGCGCATAGCTATGGACCTCGTAGGACCCCTCCCAAAGTCCGCCAGAGGACACGAGTACATCCTAGTGGTTATAGATTACGCTACCAAGTTCCGGAGGCCATACCCCTGCGTAACATGTCGTCAAAGGGAATTGCCAAGGAGTTATTCCTGATGTTCTCTCGTGTGGGCCTCCCCAAGACTATCTTGACTGATCAAGGAACCCGTTCATGTCCCGGTTGATGAAGGACTTGTGTCGGTTATATCAGGTTCAACAGATACGTACAAGCATATTCCACCCTCAAACAGACGGGTTGTGTGAACGCTTGAACAAAACGATAAAAAGCATGTTGAGAAGGGTGGTGTCGAGATGGGAAAAACTGGGACATGCTTCTCCCACACTTAATGTTTGCCCTGCGAGAAGTACCCCAGGCATCCACTGGATTCTCTCCGTTTGAATTGCTCTATGGCAGACCCTGTCGAAATCCTCGACTTAGCCAAGGAGACCTGGGAGACCCAACCATGCCCCTTTCGATCCACAATAGAACACGTTACCCTGATGAGAGACCGCCTGTCAGCAGTGTGGCCCATGGTCAAGGAGCATATGGAGAAGGCCCAAGGACCCAAGGCCGGGCCTATGATAAGTCTGCGACCCCCGTGAGTTCACCGTGGGAGAGAAAGTGATGGTGCTTGTGCCCACGGCCGAACATCGCTTGCTGGCGCAGTGGAGGGGGCCCTACGAGGTAATGAAAAGGGTCTCACCGGTCAATTACCTCATCAAGCAACCTGACAGGAGGAAGAAGGTCCAAATCTATCACATAAACCTGCTGAAGACATACCATGGACGAGAGGAGGAGGTGGCTTTGATGGCCCTGGAGGGCAAAGGAAAAGAGGAGGCTCTACCACAGGTGCGCCGTGGCCAAACTCTCCTACCGGAGCAGTCAAGACAGCTAGACAAGCTGATTATGAACTTCGGTCGAATATTCTCTCCATTCCCAGGACAAACAGATGTCCTGTTCCACCATATCCACACTGAACCCGGCAAGAAGGTGCATATCCGCCCTTACAGGATTCCTGAGGCTCGCAGAGTCATCGCTAAGAAAGAGGTGAGGGAGATGTTGAGGATGGGCGTGATCGAGCCCTCGACGAGTGAGTGGTCCAGTCCCATAGTCCTGGTCCCCAAATCCGATGGTAGTATGAGACTCTGCAACGACTTTAGGGGCGTGAATGCCCAGTCAAAACTGTTCGCTGCTCTGGCCCCCCAATGGTGGAACAAACTCCCTCACGACGCCAGGACAGCGGAGTCAATCACCACCTTCCGGAGACACCTGAAACCCCACCTCTTTAAGGAATACCTAGGATAGGATAAAGTAATCCTTCTCCCCCTCCTCCCCCCCCCCCTTAAAAGACCTAGATGCACTATTGTAAAGTGGCTGTTCCACTGGATGTCATAAGGTGAAAGCACCAATTTGTAAGTCGCTCTGGATAAGAGCGTCTGCTAAATGACTTAAATGTAAATGTAAATGTAATGCCATCTCTACATTCGATGCGTATCCCATGCCCCGCGTGGATGAACTCTTGGAGCGCTTAGGAAAGGCCAAGTTCATCACTACCCTGGATTTGACGAAGGGATATTGGCAAGTGCCGGTGGCTCCGGAGGATCGCCCAAAGACTGCCTTCGCCACTCCAGAGGGGCTTTTCCAGTATGTGAGGATGCCCTTCGGACTGCACGGTGCCGCTGAAACCTTCCAACGCCTCATGGATGCCATTCTACGGCCCCATCAAGAGTATGCAGCGGCATACATAGACGATGTGGTCATCCACAGCGAGGACTGGGATAGTCACCTCCTGCGATTACGGGCGGTGCTCGTGAGTTTGGAAGCCACAGGGTTGACAGCCAATCCAAATAAATGCTGCCTGGGTTTGTCCGAAGCGGAATACCTGGGGTACACCGTGGGGAATGGGAAAATACGCCCACAGGCAGAGAAGACCAGGGCAATTCGTGACTGGCCTCGACCCCGGACCAAGCGAGACGTTCGGGCCTTCTTAGGGATAACAGGATATTATCGCCGTTTTATCCCGGGATATGCAACCATTGCCAACCCCCTCACAAACCTCATCAGGAAAAACCTGCCAAACCAGGTAGAGTGGAAAGACGAGACAGAAGAGGCCTTTCAATTGTTAAAAGATGGCCTGTGTTCTGATCCCGTTCTACAGGCTCCGGACTTCTCACAAGAGTTCATTGTGCAGGTCGATGCCTCGGATACAGGGCTCGGGGCCGTACTAGCTCAGGGTTAAAGGTGAAGCAGAGAAGCCGATTCTCTTCATTAGTAGGAAACTCAGCGATCGGGAACAGAGGTATGCGACCGTAGAGAAAGAGGCCTTAGCCATCAAGTGGGCCCTCGATTATCTCCGGTACTACTTACTGGGTCGGAGGTTTGCATTAGTTACTGACCATGCGCCCCTCACGTGGATGGCTGGTAAGAGAAACAATAACAACAGAATAGCCAGATGGTTTTTGTCTTTACAACCATTCTCTTTCCATGTCATCCACAGGGCCGGATCGAGGAACGGGAATGCAGACGCGCTGTCCCGACGCGACCAAGACGGTGCGTCTGGCGCCCGACCCTCCGGTTCGGTCCTGGGGGGGAAGGTATGTGGACGGACCACTAGAGGGCAGGCTGGGCTCATGGATAGTTGCCCAACAGAGTATGTGGACGGACCACTAGAGGGCAGGCTGGGCTCATGGATAGTTGCCCAACAGAGCCTGGGAGACAAGGTAACCAGAGTCAATTAAGCACAGCTGACGGTACTAATGAGATACTCTCCTTCCCCTATAAAAGAGAGAATGGAACCAGAAGGGAGAGGGGAAACTATCTCTGGAAGATGGCCACCGAGAGAGAAAGCTGTGCTGAAAGAACCACTAAGACGGTGACAAAACCGTGATTTATGTTTGTTGTAGTTTAAAGATTATCCTATTGTGTTCTTGTTTCATCTGGAGAAGAAGATGTGTGTTTTTCCTTGGAAGATTTTTCATTGATTATGTTTGAATGTTTTGTTGACAAAATACTCTCAATAGAGAACCGTGTTCAATCTGAAAAACCTTTTTCCTGACTCGTTTATTCCACCTTCCCGCTTTAGAGT